>NC_056676.1:37606197-37965572 GCF_018350195.1 Panthera tigris | reverse complement strand
TCTTTTGTGGCTTCTCTCTCTTCAACTAGTTTATTAGTATTATTATTCTTTTCCCATCTCTTTGTCAGAGGGAAAAGCATGTCTTCCTTTATTCATGAAGAGCAATTTTCTGATTTCTTCGGATGCCTTCCACCTCCTAATAGCATTCCTGCAAAGTGTCACCCACCATTAATTAGCAGGCTCATCACAGTAAATTCCCAGACTGATTTCTGCCTGACACAAATTCTCTCATTTTGAAAAACTTTTAAGAAAATAGTTTTGTCTGGAAAACTATACGTAAATTTACAGTTAGTGGAGCAGAGATTTTAACAAAAGAAAAACATGAAACATCACTAATACTAAAAAGTTACTATAAGGCAGCAATGGATGGAACAGCAACTATTATAGTTATGCATGAAATTCTTATAACTGAATGATGATCCTACTTTTAAAACTTAAAATTCAGCACTGAAGTTCTGCATGGCTTAAAGATAGTAAGAGGTTGTAATCCACACTTCTAAAATTAAATATATATATATAGAATTAACCCTAGGGGAAAAAAAGTTAATCGTATTAAACATAATGCATTTTAATTATACGAGCTATTTTCAAAAGTTGTGTTTTTAGTGATGATAAGAATCTTTATCATGTTAATGTTCGATAGGGAGAGACCAAAATAAATGATTCAAATAACAGGTAAAAAAAACCTTTGGAAGAAGAGGACAAAGAAAGGGAAGGCAGCTAAGATAAATGACCAGATGCAAATAATCTCAGGGTTAAAAGTAAATGGAGGAAGAGTGGTACAAAATTGAGGTAGATGGTCAAGTGAAACACTTAATTTTCAGATTCAAGAGCAGATCATCCTAATAAAATTGAAAAAGATAGACTTTGGCAGACAATGGCTAAAAATAATTAGGCTAAAGGATTGTAATAGATACTTCCATCTGTATATGGCTTCATATTTCCCAACATGTCCAATCTCTCTATAAGGAAGGCAGTTATGTTTAAAAGCAAAGAGTGTGGGATTAGATGACTTGGGTTGAGATTCCAGTTCTAATGCTTAAGGCTAGTAATAGGGTAAGTGAGCAACCTGATCTCTTAGGGTCTCAGCATCTGCCTCGGTAAAAGTACCTGCCTCAGTAAAAGGTATAAAATGGCAGTACCTGCTTCAAGGGTTGCTTTGAGGATAAATTGGGGTAATTCACATAAAGCAGTAAGCCCTCATTTAACAATATTAGCTACTGTGATTAACAAAGATAACCCACCTTATTGTTAAGAAATGTCACTTGAGGTAGAAATAAAGTATGCCAAACCCTGGCTTCCCCAGTGGGCTCAGTTTTGTATCGCTGCCATTCCTGATCAGGACAAGAAAAAGATCAAAATCCCCATTTCCACCAGGGCATGGATAGGATATCATCTGGTCTCTGATTTGAACTCTGAGCTTATAAACCCGTGTCCTCCAAGCTGTAGCCTTTCCCTATATTTGTCCATCCCTATGAATGGGTGATGCCCCCACTTGCCCCAGCTCCTGTTTTCTGCTGCTCAGAAATCATGGCAGCCTCTCCTTAAATATAAGCCTATTTCATTGATATCCAGCAGCCTGTGGAGAGCCTATGCTAGCCCCTTTCCACAGAGGTTAGATCTGTGCCTCCGATTATTGGCTTCTAACTCTTCATCAACTGGATGACTGCTTTCCTAATGTCGATTTTCAGTTCCTCCTCGATTCCCTTGCTGCTATACCTCAACAGCTAAATCAGAAGCCCTTGAGTACTGATTTGTTCTGGAACAAACTTCAGTTTTCCCTGACTATTTGGACAGTGCTAACTTGCTCCTACAGCCTGCCCTATGCTCCCATCAATTCTATTTATTCTTGCTTCTGACACCTCACCTTTCCCTTTCAAACTAATTAGTATTTCCCAGGATAACTCAAAGCCAAGCTAGTATGAGTTGTGGTATAGAAACCCGGATGGGTGCCTGGCTGGCCCCGGTGGAAGACCATGAAGCTCTTGATCCCGAGATTGTGAGTTCGAGCCCCATGTTGGGTGTAGAGATTACTAAAACTAAATAAATATAAAAGAAAAAAAAAAAGCATGGACATATAAGATAAGAAATGTGGGGTTGATATCATATGGCTCAACAGTATTAACTATCCTACTTATTTGCTGCATGTATTTACTGTGAAATTAGAGTCTGTACACAAAGCATATTTTAAACTATAAATCGTAACACTATGATAGTGGACAGAGTTCCTCTTTTGTTGTCAGCTCTCCCTTCCTTTTCCTCTCCGGCCCTGTCTGTTTCCTTGACATGGCTAGGTACTTCATTGTATGTCTCCTCTCTCACTTTTTTTATTCCCTTATCTTCCTTCTTGTTTTTTTTTCTTCCAATTTTTTATGTATTTATTTTGACAGAGAGAGCAAGTGGGGAGGGGCAGAGAGAGAGGGAGAGAGAGAATCCCAAGCAGACTCCACACTGCCAGCCTGGGGCCCAAGGTGGAGCTTGATCCCACAAGCCGTGAGATCATGACCTAAGCCGAACCACTCAGACACCCCTGCTCTTTCTTTCTTATCTTCTGCTCCTTCCGCCCTCCCATTTCTCTTATACTTTTTCATCCAATCGGCTCCTGTTTCTCTCTGGGAGGTCAGTGCCTCTCTGACACTGGGTTTCACACTAGCTCCCATCTTCTACCTGATGATGAACTTCTGTGCCCTCCCAAAAGTACTTGCTCATGATGGGATGGGACAAGTCAAGGCTTGGGAATTCATACAATGGAAATATTCATACAATTCATACAATGGAAATAAATGCTAATCTAAAAAGAGTGAAACTGATCTTTATGTGTTGATATAGAAAGATCTCCAAAATAAATGAGTAGGTAAAAACATGACACAGAAAAATGCATGTAGAATTATTCAAGTTATGTAAATAAAAAAGATAGACAAGTTCTTATGTGTTACATTTGGTGTGGGGAAGGCTGGAGTAAACAAATTGACACCTTTTTAAGAGACTTTTGAAAGAGTCCAGGTATTTTGACCCAGAAATTCCACTTTTAAAGTAGACATTTTATACTGAAGAAACAAATTTTGTATAATTATTGCAAATTAATTATTGCAACATTTTTAGCAGCAAAATATTGGAAGTAATACTGGTGTCTAATATTAAGAAATTATGTAAATAAATCATGGAATATCCACAAAAAGATATAAAGTACAGTTATTAAAGATATATTTTTAAAATCTATTAATGGCATGGGAAATATAATAACACATTTTTAAACAGAAAAGAAATTTACAAAACAAAGTTTACACAAGGATTTTAATTTTGCTTATGGGTAAGATACATTTTCATAGACAAATAATGAAGCAAATGCAGGTAAATTTTTGAGTGGATATCACTGGGTAATGAGATTAACGGGGTTTCTATCGTCTTCTCTGTCCTCTGTCCATTTTCCAAGTGTAAAACTATGAAAATACATTCTTCTATAATAATAGAGAAAGTAGAAAATGTTATTAAAATAATACATTTTGGGGGGCACCTGGGTGGCTCAGTCAGTTAAGCATCTGACTTTTTAGCTCAGGTAATGATCTCACCGCTTGTGAGTTCAAGCCCCACGTCGGGCTCTGTGATGACAGCTCAGAGCCTGGAGCCTGCTTCAGATTCTGTCTCCCTCACTCTCTGCCCCTCCCCTGCTCGCTCGCGCTCTCTCTCTCTCTCTCTCAAAAATAAACAAACATTAAAATTAAAAAAAATAGTAATACATTTTTTGAAAAATTTGTGGGTTACAGTTGAGCTCAGTTTTTCAGAACAGGAAGATTCCCCCTTCCTTTTTTACCTCATGGCTCACTTCTATCTTTATATAACTCCATCTGTGTATCTATCTATCTATCTATCTATCTGTCTATGTATTTATCTGCCTATCTATCCATCATCTGTCTTTACTTTCCTCAGTGGAACTTTTTTTTTTTTTTTTTTTTAATGTTTATTTATTTTTGACAGAGAGAGAGAGACAGAGCATGAGCCGGGGAAGGGGCAGAGAGAGAGGGAGACACAGAATCCAAAGCAGGCTCCAGGCTCTGATCTGTCAGCACAGAGCCCGACGTGGGGCTCGAACTCACAGACCGCGAGATCATGACCTCCGCTGAAGTCGGACGCTCAACCGACTGAGCCACCCAGGCGCCCCCATCAGTGGAACTTTCTAAACATGTTTGTTCTGTTTTCTCTTGTTTAGTTAATAGTCCTTATGATTATAAACGACTGCTGCCGGTCTTGTTGAGTAGACTTGGTATGTTCTAGACTTGGCATGTTGGCACATATCATTTTTCCAATAATAAGAGTATCATTATTATCGTTCCTTACCTCTCCAAGTGTAAACTGCTTCATACAGTATTTTGTTTAAATGTAGGGCCACTCTTACATGCTTTTGAGTAATGATGAATTAGAAGGCACATTTAGCTTAGAATTTCAAATTGTGAAAGACAACCACGCAACTACCGGCACTAAGAAATTCTTTTCCCAATAAGTAGTTCATATTTACTGAAATTAAACAGAGAGGTTAAATTCAGTCCTGGAAGATAAATTCTTCCTCTCGTCCAGATTGGTGTTAGTGAAAAACATTTGGAAGAGAAATCTGCTTCTCAAAGAAGCCATTCTATTTTCCCAAGAGAGAGAAGATTTGTAATCAAAATATTGGTATCTATAACAATAATTTTACTGCAATCTGTGCTCATAAATCATCTTTCATTCCTAAATACTCCTTTATTCCATTACTTATTAATACATCTTGTCTTTCGGTTCACTGTTCTTTTACCTTATTAGTACTAGTATTTTTAGCTGAGACTAAGTACATTATTTTCTAAAGTGTGATTGCTTAAGAATTAGATGCTCCCAGGGCACCTGGGTGGCTCGGTCGGTTAAGCATCTGACTTCAGCTCAGGTCATGATCTCACGGTTCGTGAGTTCGAGCCCTGCATTGGGCTCTCCACTCTCAGCATAGAGCCCACTTCAGATCCTCTCTCTCCCTCTCTCTCTTCCCCTTCTCTCTCTCTCTCTCTGTCACAAATAAATAAATATTTAAAAATAAAAAATAGTTAGATGCTCCCTTACCTGTGTTTTCATGGTGTTTTCTTCATATAACCATTAGTGCAGAAATGGTTTGATTTTCTAAGTTTTGTCACACTGGACTGCAAAGTCCAAAATTAGAAGCCACACTTTATTCATTTTTATGTCCCCACACTTAGGATAGTGCTTGTACAAAGGAAGCAATCAATAAATGATTTTTATATTGAAGAAAAGGGCAGATGATAAGAATAGCCATTTGGAGAAAACAAATCAAGCAGTTGAATCTGAAACTCTAATATTATTGTAATGAAAGAATTTCAAATATTGAAAAATTTTATGTTATCTTACTGACTAATCCTGGGAAGCATTTTGTATTGATTCATGTTTTTAATCCTCTGGTTCATTTGAAATAGGAGAAATCTTGGGGCACCTGGATGGCTTAGTCAGTTAAGCATCTGACTTCAGCTCAGGTCATGATCTCACGGTTCATGAGTTCAAGCCCCACATTAGGCTCTGAGCTGACAGCTCAGAACCTGGAGCCTGCTTTGGTTTTTGTGTCTTCCTCTCTCTCTGCCCCTCCCCTGCTTGCACTCTGCCTCTCTCTCAAAAATGAATAAACATTTAAAAAAAGAAATAGGAGAAAACTTAAAGGTAGAAACATTTGTTTAGAGCTTATGTTTTATTTTAATCAATTTTGCCTAAATGGAAATTCATATTATTATCTTCAAGAGATATTTTCAACTTTTAGAAACAAAAAGCAAGTCACATATAAATGTAGATCTTTTTTGTATCAGCCCCACTAAAAGCTACCTTTTTATCTCTGATTGTTACTCTGAGTATTTCTACCAAGGGATTATAGATTTCTTACACCATAAAGAGTATCACCTTTATTTGTATATATTTTACTTTCTTCTAGTAATTTTTTTACTTTGTGTTCATTAACACAAAGTAGTTAAGAATTTAGTTAAGAAGTGAGATTTTTGTCTGCACGGCGTGATCCGTGACCAGACATAATTTAAGAGTCAACTTAGGACCATTAAGAGGATTTGCCATTGTGTTACAGTGTGAAGAAATCCTTCTGTGGAAGGTAGAACGGTGGCCCACCACATCCTAAGCCCTGGGAATATGTTACCTTACATGAAACATGGGACTTTGCAGAGGTGATTAAGTTAAGAATATTGACATGGAAAGAATTTCCATATGAATAATCACAAAGGCCCTTCTATGTGAAAGAAGGCAGGACAGGCAGAGTCAGAGACTTGAAGGGGCTGCACTGCTGGCTCTGCAGATGGAGGAAGGGGACACACAAGGGGAGGTGTGCAGGTAGTCTCTGGGAGCTAGAAAAGGTGAGAAAACAGACTCTTTTCTGGAGCCTCCACTGAGGAATGCAGCATTGCTGACAGCTCAAGTTTAGCCCAGTGAGAACCATTTTGGACTTTTGAGCTCCAGAAATGTAAGATAGTAGTTTTGCATTTTTTTTTAATTTGTAAGGAAAATATTACTCGCCATCCATAAAAATGGAGCTTTTGCACTCGCAACTAATGATCAAAATCCTACACTGCCCTATGTGCATGTGGTAATTTGTTACAGCAGCAAAGCAAACTGATACACTCCCCTTGTATTATTCTACATACATGATATTATTGGTAAATGAAAAGCCCCTCCCGTCATGCAGGCCAGAGACAGCTGCATGTGATCCGTCTCGCTAGTCTGACTAGTGTTCACGAGTGTGGTCAGGGTGATTGGTGACCAGTGAGAATACATAACACATAAGGCCGGTGGCAAATTGACTCAGGCAGACAAAACAAGATGCCTTCGAAAGACTCAGTGACCTGAGGTATATCCTTAACAGTCAGATGACCAAGACAGTAGTCTTGAGAGTAAATGCCCAGTAAGACATGAGAAGGACAAGGCAGGAAATTGTACTCTGTTAACTCATGTACCATATATTCTAGGTTTAGCACAAAATGAGAAAGAATGTAGATAGAACTTCTATGAGCAAAAGAAGACAGTTTGCTATTTCATGGGCTATAAATTACAGAGCATATAAAGAAAGATCATATCCAGAAACAGAATATATTGAAAAATTAGACAGCCATTAAAAATATTTTCACAGACAAAATAGAAAGACAATAAACCAAGAAAAAACATTTGCCTTATTTTTTTATATGTGTTGAACTTTTAAAAGCTGACTGCGAATCAAGGGGATAGGTATTTTATTCAGGCTATTGCAACAGAGAGAATATCCAAAGGCAGTGTTTCCTGGAAAATGGGAAACGAGATATTTTATATAGCAAAGAAACAAATTGGCAGAGTCCCAATTACAAGTTTGGTAACCAATCAGGCAATCTTTCAGAAAAAGTGCGCGCATGCGTGTGTGGGGGTGGGGGGAAGAGAGGGGGAGAGAGAGAGAGGGAGAGAGAGAGAGAGAGGAGTGGGGAGAGAGAGAGATAGGGAGAGAGAGAGATAGGGAGAGAGAGAAAGAGGGAAAGAAAGAGAGATAGGGAGAGAGAGAAAAAAAAGAGTGGGGGCGTAGGAAGAGAGATTTGGCCTGTTATAGTCCATTACATCCTGTTCTTGGAGTTGTTAACTCAAAGAAGGAATTTAGAGGGATGGATTAGTCTCTCAGTACCAGGGAGCACTAGGGTCCGTGTACCTTCAGAGAAGAAAATTTTACATTTCTCCACACAGGCAAAAGACAAGTATATTTGCCTATCTGAAGATAAAGAAATTCTTTGTAAATCTTTCTATGTATTTCTTGATTAGGGAAAACACCCCCTGCTGTAATAAACTCTGAAATCTCAGTGGCTTAACACAGTAAAGCACATTTCTCACAAAACTCTCCAAATCCAGTGTTCTTGGTGGGTAGCTCTCCTGTACATAGTGATTAGTGTCTCAAGATCCTTCTTTCTTGTACCATTTTCAACAATGTGACTCCCACGGTCTCCTTGGGGGTCATTCCCTGCCATCTCTCTTAGAGGAAAAAAGAGGGTTGCAGGATCATGAAAGGAATGTTTTTATGGGCCAGGCTAAAAGTACCTCTGTAATCTTCCATTGGCCAGAATTTGGACATATAACTATTGTTAAGTGTAAGGATGGCTGGGAAATGTGGTTTAGCTGGGTTTTTAGAAGGAAAAGGGAATGGATTTTGTCAATCAATAAAATTTTAAATTAAAGTTATAAATAAAAATTTTAAGTGATAATAAAAAAGGTGAACTTCCCAGTGGAAAAGTGGTCAATACCAAGGACTACTAAAAATATTCAAGAATATTAAGAATCATTAAGGATAAAGTTAACTAAGTCACAAAAAATCTACTTTTCATATTAAGCTGTCAATATTAAAAATAATGGTCCATGTTATTTTCCTAAGCTACTGAGAAATGGAGAGTCTCCGTCACTACAAGTGAGGGTATAAAATGGTTCCAAGTTCCAGAGGGCAATTGACAATATATGCCCCCAAATTTTTACATGTGCATAGTCTCTGATCTGGCCTTCCGTTCAAAAAAAATTTATCCTAAATAAATCTCAGAAAAGTGTTCAAAGATTGACCGAAGTCATCCTTGACTTCTGTTTTTCATACACTACATGAAATCCGTCAGGAAATCGTGTTAGATTTACTTTCACGGTATATCCAAAATCTGACTCCTTTTTTCCACCTTTAGTCCTTCTATTTTCTTACCTACAGTCCAATTTTAACACAAGCAGCCATTGTGATTCTTTTAAAACCTGTGTCGTTCCTCTACCCTAAAAGCCTCCAAGAGCTCCAAACTTTTCTCATCTCAGAGGAAAAGCCAAACCGGCTGCATATGATCTGCCACACCCAGGTCAATGGCAAACTTCTCTGATCTCATCTTTTACTCCCCCACCCCACCCCCACTCCCCAGCTCACTTTGCTTAGGCCACACAGGCTTCCTTGCCATTCCTGCACGTGTCAAGTGTGTTCCCTCCTCGGGACCTTGCCGTTCACTGTCCCTATCTCTGCTCAGATATCAGGGAAGCCTACCAAATTCCTCCATGCAAGAAAGCAATGTGCCCCCTCTACCCTCTCTCTCCTATTTCCCCTTACACCGCTTGATTTCTCCCCATCACATTTATCACCACCTGATATATTACATATCCTTGTTCACCTGAGTGTTACCGGTCTTCAGTTGTAATGAGGTCAGGGGTTTTGTAACTCCTAGAAGAGTGCCTGGCACATGGAAGGCATTCAGTAAGTGTTTGTTGAATGAGTGAATAAAATATTGCAAAATTTCTGAAACATTAAAAAATAGGGGACTGGTTAAATAAACTGGATGGTGCACTTGAGGGTCAGACAGACCCTCTGCCTGACCTTCTGCTAAGACAGAATCGAAAGCCTAGACGTGCAGAAAATAAAACTAGAATGTGTTTTGTATCTCCTAGGAGGAAATTCTGGGAATACCAATTTCTAAAGAGGTAACAGTTACTTTTCTTACCCAACTGGTTTCTGAAACCATAGGAAAAGGAAGTTTCTCATCATAAAACGTGTTTTTGCGTTTATCAACTGCTCCTCTGGTCTCAGATAGGTTTCTCTGTGAAAATGGGTGTTTCCAAGGGCAAAGAGGATTTTTAAAAAGCAATCTTATTCTTTGCAGATTGTATTAGCGTGCTGGAGTATCCATAGGAAAATGCCTGCAGACTGCTTGGTTTAAAGAGCAGAAATTTATTTCCTCACAGTTCTGAAAGATGGGAAGTCCAAGATCAAGGTCCAACAGGGCTGCATTTCTGATGAGGACACTCTTTCTGGCTTGCAGATGGCTGTCTTCTCACTATGTCCTCAGTTGGTCTTTCCTCAGTGCAGATTCATCGAAAGAGAGAGGCTGAGACAGAGCAAGCACGTGTGCGTGAGCACAACCTCGGGTATCAGACCATCAAACCTATTGGATTAGGGCCTCACTGTTATGACCTCATTTAACCTTAATTACCTCTTAAATGCTGTATCTCATCTTTGTAGTCACAGCATTTAGTACTAGATACTTGTATTTATTTGTCAACAATGTTTTAGCCAAGGAAAGCTTGAATTTGGGGCAGCAGTCATATATATTTCTCTAACTCTGTATCTCTGTATCTATCTATCCATCTATCGATCATCTATCCATCTATCCAACTTACTAAACAAATGTAACTCAGTGAGGTACAAATAAGAAATGGTTATAGTCTCCTCCAAATACTGCCCTTAAAACAGCCATTTTAAAGCCCGCCCCCCCCCCCCGCACCCCCACCTGTCACAGATATCTTGTCACATCTGTAGGTTCTATAACTTCTTGGTCAATTTCAGTGATTAAAAATCCATTCAGTCTATAACTCCAATTTCATATCCAAATAAAAGATTTCTTTTTTCTGTCATCTGCTAGCATGGCGGTTTGGAGGACTGGAAATGGGGAGAGGGTATGGCCTTCTCTTTACCTCTTTCCCATTTTCTACCTTGGAGGGAAGAGTGTAGTTTACTTCTGGGCTGTAGGTCCTTCCTTCCTTTTCTGGTTCCTAGCTTCTCCAGGGAGTGGACATGGGGAGGAGCCAGAGGGATTAAAGGGGCCATCATCGTCATTTTCCTCAGGCTGTTTGGCACTCACTGTTGGACCAACACCACCCTGCCATTGACAATGGTCTCTCCATAGCAGGTATTCAGATACTGGATTTCCAGAGGAGGCACAAATAGGAGTTCTTTAGGGGCCTTCCCAGTCCACAGTGTCTCGTTTAAATTTTTCCAACTCTCCACAGCTCTTGCACTCAGTGGCATACTCCTGAACTTTTGTTTTTGTTGCCGGGGGACTTTTTTGCCTAGTAGTTAGTTTTGTGTGTGTGTGTGTTGGTGCCAACATGATGGCACAAGCCCAGCTTTGTGGTACTCACTTGGCCTACCAGAAACTCACATTCTCATCAAAGCAGAAGTGATAGCTGGGCTACACCACAAGCCTTCCTGTTTCTCTTACTGACATTCACCAATTCCTTTTTTCCTGTTCACGTAGACTTTAGGAAGATGGACTGGCCTGTGTCCTAATTTGAGGTACGAGTAGAAAACGGAGTGCAGGCACCCCCAGACTTTGCAAGTAATTCTCTTACAGCCCTTCTCACTTGGCCTTTTGGAAACGGGTAGGGAAAAGCCACAGTAGAACTTTGTTAAGCCAACAATTTATGACTCCAGTGATTCTCATTTTTTCTCCTCCTTCTCTGGCTTATATGATTTGGGGTAATTGTGGTTATTGAGGGCCCAGTGCTGCTGATTTAGTATGTGCAAATACTTACTGCTTCTTTATCTTCAGCTTTGGACCCTGGCTGGCAGTTTTGGGTCAACAGGGAAAGTTCTACACAAGTTCAGGTCACATATCCTCTCTTGAACTTCATTTCACTCTTCTCTTTTGGAGGGTGCTTATAGAGCTTGTGTCTTATTTTACGCATATTAGCATACTATGAGATGCAGGACAGCTATCCCCCATTTTGCTGATGAAACTGAGATAGTGACAGGCAACCCAGGACAAATTAACTGAAAACACTTCTGTGACCACAGTCAAGCCTGCACCCCTCCTCGACTGTTTCTGCAAAACGTAACACCTTTTTCAACTCCGGAACATGGCATTGTTCTTTCGGGCTTACAAGTTTGTCTGCTGGAGAAGCGAACAAAAGCCCTTGGAGCTGAAGGCAAACCTCTTTACCCTAGACATGGTGGAGTAGCCATCCTTCAAGTTTCCCTCACCTAACACCCAGGTTCCTGCCTTCCCAAGCCCCACAGTGATGAAGGGGCACTGATATTTCATTCTGCATGTGAAATATAAATCCCTGTTTCCTTGGACCTGACAGTGTTCCTCAATGTTTCTTTAATAGGAATTTCCAAAGGACCTGGGAACCTTTATGCTTAAATACAACCCCTTCAGGACTGCTGAGATGCTCCGGAGTTCTTGCATTGAGCATGCAGGCTACACACTGAGATGCTACCCTGTGTAACTATAAGTTAAGTATAAATGAATTAGTGAGTTAAAATATAAACAGGGGTGCCGGGCTGGCTTAGTTGGTAGAACATGCAATTCTTGATTTCAGGGTCATGAGTTCAAGTCCCACACTGGGCATGATGCCTACTTAAAAAAAAAAAAAAATATATATATATATATATATACACACACATATAAATATAAACATATAAAATATATATTTTTAATATTTTATATATACATATAAATATATACATATATACACATATATATTTATGTGTGTGTGTATATATATGTATGTGTATATATATGTATATGTATATTTATATATACACACATATAAACATACTCAGGGGCACCTGGCTGGCTGAGTCAGTATAGCCTGCAACTCTTGATCTTGGGTTATGAGTTCAAGCCCCATGTTGGGCCTAGGGGTTACTTAAAAAAAAAAACAACAATAAACAAACAACCAAAAACATATATATGTGTGTGTGTGTGTGTGTGTGTATGGATTAAACATATATATATATATATATATATATGTATGGATTAAACATATATATATGGATTAAACATATATATACACATATATATACACACACATATGTATATATGTGCCTTACATTTGTGCCTTCTCTGGAAATCCGTATATATATATACACACACATATATACATATATATACACACATATATATACACACATATGTATATATGTATATATGTGTGTGTGTATATATATATATATGTATATATATATGTATATATGTGTGTATATATATATACGGATTTCCAGAGAAGGCACAAATGTAAGTTCTTTAGGGGCCTTCCCCATCCCAGTGTCTTGTTTAAATTTATATATATTGTACTCCTAGTATATACAAGACCATTGTACTCCTAGCTTAGTTCAGTGATGCTTATCCCCTGGTTTCCCTTCTAATAGAGTTAAAAAGGGAGAGCAGTAAAAAAAAAAAAAAAAAAAAAAAAAGCTTATATTTATAGCAAATCTATGTGCCAAGCACTGATAATTATTTATATTCCATACATTTTCTCATTCAATTATCATAAATACCCTATGAGTTGGTATTATTTTCTTTGTTTTACAGACTAATTCAACAAAAGAGGTATAGAGAAGTTAAATTAACTGAACTAAGATCACTATTTAGAGGTACTGAATTCAAATTATATACAATCATATTGAAATATAATTGATCTCCAAGCCTGCCCCCCCCCCAGCACAGAGGAGAAAGATGGAGACATCAAGGTGACCAAGTGGAGGTAGCATGTGGTTATGCGCCAAGGAAATTATAATCCTTACAATAACATATTTAATATGAATATGCTTTATGTTGCACAGATATTAATAAAACATACTTCTTAGATGGACTTCAACGTTTCAAATTAAACTTCTTCCCCAAAACATGATGTTTCTTGGGGAACTCTCCTTTGCCTTTCTCACTGCTTTTCTTATATCAAATACTGTTTTAGCTGTGATGGGTCATTATACAGTGACCTCCCTGCATTCATGCCCCTCTGCATGTGACACTGACACACTTCCCATCAAGAGACTGAATTTATCCCTCTGCTCGCTTGAATGCGGGCTGGCCTTATGACTTGCTCTGACCAGTAAAGAGTGGTAGAAACAAGCTTGTACCTGTTCCAAAATTGGGACCCATGAGGCCTTGGCAGCATCTGCCTCTGCCCTGTGGGAGCGCTATTCTGAGAGTGAGTTCAACAAAGGTGCCCAGGATGAAAGCGAGTTTGGAGAGCGAGGATCAGCCAATCCAGCTTTCTCAGCTGAGTGCAGTCAGCAGCGCAACCACCAGCTGAATGCACCTTTCTGAAAAATAACGCATTGTTATTTCAGTCTCTAAGTTTTAGGATGCTGGATTCTTCCAAAGCAATAATAGGTTAACCAGACAAAGTGGGATGGACCAGAAGTACAAAGTAATAGATTAATTCAACAGGAATGAGTAGTTAAAGTACAAAGCAATAGATAAATGTAAGAGAAATTAGTATTGCTCCAACAAAACCCAAAGCACATGGCAGTCTTCAGGCCAGGCAGCGGGTGAATGCTGGAAGGGGCAGAGACGAGACTGTCGGTGAAAGCTAGAAAAGCAGGGAGGAGATTGCTCCTGGAGACCAGAGGGCAGACAGTAGACCAATTAACTCTTGTCTGTGGTACCTTGTAGGTAGTAAACATACCTAATGAACTCGTTGATCTCACTAATGTCATTTCCATGTAGAACACAGAAAGTAACAATTAGCTTCTTTTAGCTCTCTTTGATGGGAGGTGGCATTTTCTATCGCTGCCATAAAAAATTACAACAAACTCAACAGTTCAAACCGCATACATGTATCATTTTACAGTTCTGTTGAAATCCAGAGGCAGTAAAAATTAAAACCAGATGAGTAAAATAGTATTTAGCTAGAGTTTATTGTGCACAAAAGAATAGCTCACGAACTAGGTCTTCAAATCCAACACTGAGATGAAGCTTAGAGGCAGGATGTCATAGGATGGCTTATAAAGTGAAAATGAGGAAGTTGTTTAATCTTTACAATGACTGACGATCATAATAGGGGTTGATCATGAAGAGAGGCCTCTGAGCCTCTAACTTTCTTTGGACAGGAAGCAGGAGGCAGGCTGAGGGAGATACAAGAATATGGTAGAAGTGACATTATTTGAGACGCAGAGCCTAGATCTGGAAAAGGTGCCATAGCTTCCGCAGTCACCCTCTCACCCCTCAAATACTGCCTACCAGGTATGTGAAGAAGCCTGGAATGACAGACTTTGAAGAGCTGAAGAGAGACAACCCGCCCCCACCCCCCCCACCCCCATCCAAGCTGCCTCAGTTGAGCTAGCCCCTAGCCAATCTGCCAGATGAATGCAGCTCCCTGAATACAAGCCCAGGCAAGACCAATAGAATAACCACACAACTACCTATAGAGTCATGAAAAATAACAAATCATGTTGTTTTAAACCACTGGATTTGGGTATGGTGGGTTGCTCAGTAGTAGGTAACTAAAATTGTAGTGTAAGTAGCTTCAGTAAGTAGTAAGATACAGCTTTTACTAGCTCACACATTATCTATTTATATTGTACTTGTATCCCAAAAGAAACATTACCTTATTTCCTGAGTAGAGATGGAAAAATACTATCATCATAAAATGCCTTGGATTGATAAGAATTATTTAATGTTTATTGAGTAACCATAAACTATAGTATTATTTTTATTTTATTTTATTTTTTTTTAATTTTTTAACATTTATTTATTTTTGAGACAGAGAGAGACAGAGCATGAACGGGGGAGGGTCAGAGAGAGAGGGAGACACAGAATCTGAAACAGGCTCCAGGCTCTGAGCAGTCAGCACAGAGCCGGACGCGGGGCTCGAACTCATGGACCGCGAGATCGTGACCTGAGCCGAAGTCGGACGCTCAACCGACTGAGCCACCCAGGCGCCCCTATAGAATTATTTTTAAACTAGAATGAAGTGATACCTAATAAAAGTTTTTTGTTTGTTTGTTTGTTTTTGTTTACTTTTTACGAAACTTCGCATTGCTGCAAATATACCCTTGGTTTACCCTCTACCTTGTAAAGTGTGAGAAGAGTGATTTCCACTAGCTGTGTCACCCTCTAATGAATTCTGAAATAGATAAAGAAGCCATATAAAGAAGGAAAGAAGGAAAGAAAGAAAGAAAGAAAGAAAGAAAGAAACAAACAAACAAACAAACAAACCTTTTTACCTGGACAATAAAGGGACCCTAGTTGAAGAGATAATAATGGAACAGTAAAAACGGTGGTCAGATGGCAACGCTGTCATCTTCATCAAAAAAAATCACAAGATGCTCCATGTTTTTTCCGCTAACAATTTGCTTTAGTAAGATTCTGGCACTGTGGAGGATTTACTCATACACTCGTTTGCTTATTTATTTGGCAAATATTTATCGAGTGCTTCTTAATGAACCAGGCATTGTGTTAGATACTGGAGATACAAGAGTTAATGAGACAGTTATGGTTTCTGACTCACAAAGTCAGTGGGGAATAAGGGGGAGGTGGGTAATAGAAACGTAAATCCACTGTTACAATCCAGTGTGATAGGCCCCAGGACAGGATGCTAGAGTAATAGGATTTTGTTGATTCTTCTTAAAAGTTTCTTTAACTCAATAGCTTCTTTCACTGCACCGTAAAACAAAAACAAAAACAAACCAAAAAGCCTGCCATTCATTTTTGTAAAATGAACCGCTACATCTTTTTTTGCAGGGACCGCTACATCTTGACCTCTCACTTTTCAGGTTTCTGGAGATCTATAAACGCCCTTGGATTATATCGTATGGGGATCCTTATATTGTGTTGGGTCCTGATACTACTGACCCATAAAAGATGCTGCATAATAGAAAGCATTATTCTTTGATTTTCCCTTAGGATTTCCAGCTGATGCCTAAATGGATTTTTTGGAAGAAAGAGTATCTTCAGAGAGCAAAATGAAGACCCTTCTTAATGTAACATGAGAAGCAGTTTCAAATTTCTAAAGCCAGCTTTTCCTCCTGACCCTTTAAATCTACAGCTGGGACTACCAGCCTCATTTTTTATTTGTTTTCAACTGTGTTCCCACACAGACATCTGGAGGATAAAGACCATTGCCCCGTGTATTCACCTTTGTAGACCCAGGAAGCACATAATATATGTTTGTTGAATGGCTCCAAGAATTACTGCAGAAAAATTATCTTTTGATAATTTCCTATTGCGTTTCTGTCTGGCATACTCAAAACGTTGATTTTTAAGCCACTTTAGCCAACCACCAAAATAGGAGAAGAAAAAAACAAGAAAGCATGCCGGTAACTATGCCTAGCTTTTTTTTTTTCCTTACTCTCTTTTACATGTGAAAGATCATTCTAAAACGCTAGCTCAAGAAAAGTAGTTTTTAATTGCTTTACATTATTCATAAGCTTCATTATTGTATAAGGTGTCAGGGACAATATGGTCCAAAAACAAAACTATGAGGGCAACGTGTTTTGTCAAATTAAACTTGTAAAAGCCAGCACACTATGCATCATTTCAGTAAGATACTGTTAGGAGAGTGCCAAACAGATACAAGAAAACAAGGACAAGCAAGGAATGGCACCACTCCTGCAGAAATTTACTTCGTCCTAGACAACAGATACTGAAAAGTGATTTTCCAACAAAAGCAGCAGCAGCCCTCAAGAAGGAATTGATAACCTTAGGAGTAAGCTTTCTTCCCTTAACTGCTGCAAAGTTGGACGGCACAGAATCCCTCCTCCTCCCCCCGCCCCCGCCCCCATCTTGGAGCTGAACTTGAGATCCGTGTTTGCAGTAGTTTTTCCGCAGTCAAGGCCTTTTCTCCTACCCCCTTTCAGGTTGCTCTTTACCCTTCTTCCTCTTCTTAGCTAAGGAAACGTAAAGTACAAAGAGAGAAGAGTTGCAGCCCCTTTCTCTCGCCTCCCCCGCCCGCCCCTCTTTCCGTGGCTCCGCACCTTCCCTTCCCCGCCTTCCGGGGGCAGCCCTACTGTGTTCCCTGGCTCCCGCTCCTCCCCTTCTCCACTCCTCCCCTCCGCCCCTCTCCCGGGCTCCTTCTTTCTCGCTCCCCTCCCCTCCCCCAGACTGGCTTCCCAGCGCGCTTCCCTTCCCCCGCCTCTCGGTCCCGCACCCTCCCCTCCCCCCGCCTCCTGCCTTGTGACACAGCCCGGGTCCTCCCGGAGGCGGCGGCAGCAGCAGCGGCAGCGGCAGCAGCAGCAGCAGCAGCGGCAGTAGCCACCACCTCCGCGGGCGCCGCAGCCCCCGGCTCAGCCTCCCCCCGGCCCCGCCGCCGCCGCAGTCATGGCTGCTGACGGGGTGGACGAACGCTCGCCGCTGCTGTCAGCATCCCATTCGGGGAATGTCACTCCCACGGCCCCGCCGTACTTACAGGAAAGCAGCCCCAGAGGTAAGGCCAGCATAGACCTTTCTACTTCGAAAGGAAAAGCCTAGAATGTGAAAGACCAAGGGAGCTGTAGCTCCGAGGCGGAGGCGAGCCTCTCACTTGGGCTGGGAGAGAGGGATGCTGACTGTGCCTTCCCAAGCCCGAACCTGCTTGGCTGGGAGCTTCCCCGCAGGGCTTTTGGTGGGGTGGGGTGGAGTGTGAGCGTGAGTGTGTGTGTGTGTGTGTGTGTGTGTGTGTGTGCGCGCGCGCGCGCGCGCGTGTGTGTGTATTTCACCCCTTCTCACCCGCTGGGTGTGTGTGGGGAGTGTGTGTGTGTGTGTGTGTGTGTGTGGCGCGCGTCCGTCCGCGTGTGTGTGTGTGTGTGTGTGTGTGTGTGTGTGTGTGTATTTCACCACTTCTTGTCCAGGGGTACAGGATGTGACATGAATTTCCCAAACTGGGCTTTACTGTTTTAGAACAGCTCCTAAGTGCAGCTGGAGGAGGTGCAAATCTTTCACAATCATTCACAAATCCTTTCAGGTTGCTGAGAAACCCCTAGTACTGCTCACCTTGGGATCTGTCCTTGAAAGGGCTTAGCTTGAAAAATGTGCATCTCCTCCTGTTCCCCCACCAGTGCTCTGTTCAGTCAGGGAATTGTCTCCCCAAAAGGAATAGAATGAATCAATATTCTTAATATGTCTGAAATTCCTGCCCTTCCCTGTTACTCCTCTTAGTAACGAGTATATGTTAGCTTTAATGGTGAATGATGAAGAATAAAAAGGAAGATGTACTATTTTTTATGCATGTCTGGGTGAGATTGAAATGAACTTACTTCTAAAAGTAACCCAAGTTAATCCTGCATGTACTTCTATTTATTTACTGCTCAAGATGGAATCAGAAACAATTTGATAGCGGTGGGATCTGAAGAAAGAAGTGTGTGGGTGGGGGGAGGTGTTTAGCAAACTATTCAAAGATCTTTGTTCTAAGCCTTGTAGTCGAGTTCTATAGTAGAAAGAAGGTGGAGTCAGGACTTACAGAAAATGGAAGACAAGACTTTAAAAAACCACTTAGAGTAATGAATGGTCAAATGTGGCACTTGCAAACGTAGCTTAAGTGCATCTCTCTTTTTGGCTGAATTTGAGAGGAGTTTAAAAACCCAAGGAGACAGATGTTAATGCCTTTGAAAATATGGGCAGATCACGTTTCTTGTAACACAACTTTTTCCAAGTTCAAGTCTGGAATTGGAGCGGTTGTGGAGCAGGTTCAACTTGTTTAGTGTTTAAAATTTCCACTTAATGAATTACAACAATCTAGATCTTAATCTGCACTTAACAAGAAGCAGGACAGAGGAAAAAGATGTTCAGCTGTGAATAATTCAGTGTGATCAATGAGTTAAGAAATAAGGTGCAAAATGGAGCAGAGACTCACCTACAGAAAAGCCACAAGTCATGTTTGTAGGACCATGTTAAACTTGCATCAGAGGATACCAGTTGGGGGAATTTCCTTTAATGCACAAATTTGATATTAATATTTTACTCTTAACCTAAATTGGGTGGTCTAGAAGAAGTTTAACCACTTATAAATGAATGTTTCATCAAGTCACCCCTTGAGGCAAAATATTTGCAATTTATTAAAAGACAAACTTTGGAGTTAAGCAACTGTCCTCTGACGGATTTTCATGCCCTGTATCTTGCATCTTTGTTTTTGTATTTTTAGCCACAGTGGCGAAATTATTCCACAAAAATAGTCATACTCACAGACCTGCTTGTAGAATTCTGTATCATTTGCCATGTATTTGTTTAATCTGATAAAACCCCTCACATTACAGAAGAAGTTGCAAAGTCCAGTTCAGCCACTGAGAAAAAGAAGTTTCATTCCAGATAACTTAATAACCGAAGAAATTCAATGTATTAAAGAACGAAATTCAACTGAGTAAATTTGAAAGATCTTATTGGCTTGGGGCGCCTGGGTGGCTCAGTCAGTTAAGCATCCGACTTAGGCTCAGGTCATGATCTCACTGTTGGAGAGTTCCAGTTTGAGCCCTGAGTGGGGCTCTGTGCTGACAGTGGGGAGCCTGGATCCTGCTTCAGATTCTGTGTCTCCCTCTCTTTCTCTGCCCCTCCCCTGCTCATACTTTCTCTCTCTCTCAAAAATAAATAAAGGTTAAAAAAAATTGAAGACCTTACTGGCTTTATTTAATGATTCATGACTCGAGCAGCATCCCATCTAGCAGACAGAAGGGAGCTTCCAAAAGCTGTACAAAATGAAAGACTTCTATAGGCGGAATGGAGTGGGAACAAGGAAATTATACTGCCAGAAAGTGAAATGGTTGTGGGAAGACCACTTTCCTTTATGGGATGGCAGGGGTTTATCAGGCAGATGACCTCACTAGTGCGGATCAGGTAGTTCCTGATTCACTTTAAGATTCCATTTCTGGAAGAGGTCGAAAGTGTAATTAAGTCTCAGTTTGGTGATATGGAGCTAAGCTTAAGTGACTCCATTTTGAGCCCGTTGTCTTGTTTTTAACAATTGATTTAGCTAAAAGCTGTTTCTGCCTTATGGTAGAATATAATTTTTTTTCTATACCTGGTGGATAAGAAAGGTTAGATAATTAGAAACACTAATTTCATGTGGCATAATACCTAGGAAGCAAGAAGCATAGATGAGAAGTGAGAACATTTTATGTGTTGGCATTTTTGTCAGAATATCTTCTCTTAAATAACAAATAAGCATCTTCATATATATTTTGAGTAATACACAAAATCTGATTCTAGAACACCAGTCCTATTTACCCATTCAGTGATTCACTGGGCAGCATGATGTGCTAGAGACTACTCTAGGTCAACAAGACTGACCAAACCCCCCTTGGAGCCCATGTTGAAGTGGGCAGAAATAATAAATAAACACAATGGCTAATTATTTGTATTGTAGGAAACACTCTGTTGCTAGACCACATCTTTTCAGTCTTGAAAGTAGTTGACAAGAATTAGAGTTGAAGGTTGGGATTCAAAATAGAATAGAATGCACTTTTTGATAATGAACTTTGTTTTATAATACCATTCATAATTATGCACTTTAAAAAAAAAAAAATAGTTAAGAGCCATAACTCGTGATTATTTTCTCTAATCGAATCCTTTGCTGTTTGTGTTACCATCTAAGAACAGGAATGTTAGCTCTCCAAGATGAAGTATTCCGTTTTAAGTTGAAAGTTGGTGAAGTGTTTATTTATAGACAGGTTATTGATAATGTAGTGGGAAGCAGTTAGTATTCTGCGTCTTGTTTTAGCACAGTCAGAATCATGTCTGGTCTGTGTAATAATCCACCTGGGTTTCTAAGTGGAATGCTTCTAGTGGTCTTTTACCATCAGTGTCGGATTCCTGCACAGAGGAGAGGAGCACCTCTCTGGTGATTAGAATACTCCATTTGGTACATGTGTCAGCTTTTGTTAAGGCATAGACATTAAAAGCAAAAACAGGTTTAGGCTCATTTGAAAAAAAAGATTGGAAAAAATACCACAAAACTTACATAATTTGACTATATTTAATTGATTTCTTTATACATCTGCTATTTTTATAAGTAGGATATAGCAAGAGAATATGACCTTTATGCTTATAGACGAGACTCTGAAAAATGGTTTATATTTGGGATTGCCTAATTATCCAAGTATTGAATAGGGAATGTGCTTATCTACTTTACTATAATTTTAAAGGAATTGTTATAAGAGACAGTTCATTTACTTAGTTTATTTCTGTCATTCATTCAGCAAATAAATATTTGAGTACTAGGTAAGTTCTGTGATAGGATGGGAAAAACAGATATGGCCCCTCTTCCAGTCTAGTGGGGGATATTGAGCCATCAATTACATAGTCATTTGAACAAATTCAAAGTGCAGTGGGGATAAGGACAGTGCCTGAAATTTATCCAGTGCAATGAAATTATATAATAAAAAGACTTAACCTGGTTAGGAAGACAGGGAAGACTTTCCTGAGACTTTATTGAGACTTTGGTCTCCAAGTTGAACGTGGGGAAAGGGGGATTGGAAACACATTCTAGACTAAGAAAACATTCTGTTACAAAAGCCTTCAGGAGGATGGAGTATGATGAGTACAAGGAACTGGAAGAAGGCTGGTGTGGCTAACGTGGAAGCTAACAGGGAATACACTGCAAAATGGGATTGGAGAAGTGAGTGTGGTTAATGTTCTCCAAAGACCCTTCTCGCCCTCCAAAGAGCTATGCTTTTTGATATTCAAGTCCTTGGATAGTTCCACTCCTCCTTGAATCTGGACTGACCATGTGGTTCAATTTTGATGTATAGGATAAAGTAGAAGAGAACTGAATGACTTCAGAGACTAGGTCACAAGAGGTCTTGCAGCTTTTGCCTTGGTCTCTTATAAAATGTACCCTGAAGAAAGTAACTTGTCTTGTAAGAATTTGAATACACTGAGACTGCCATGCTTTAAGGAACCTCTGACTACACATGTGGGGAGACTACATGGAGAGAGGGATGCTTGACCAACCCTCAGACATGTGAGTGAAGAAGCCATCTTGGATGCCCAGCCCAGTTGAGCCTTCAGATGACTCCAACTCAAGCCAAATTCTTATTGTAGCTGTATGATAGATTCTAGATGATTCCCATCCAGCTCAAGCTGAACAATCCACAGAATCATGAAAGGTAGTATTAAACTGTTGTTTTAAACCATTAAGTTTTGGGGTGATTCGTTTTGCAGCAACAGACGGCCAGAGCAATTAAGTATTGCTCAGTCCATGCAGGGTATTATTGTCATGTTGAGAAATTTTGCCTTCAACGAAGGGATGATCTGGTCACATCTTTATTATTATGATTATTATGATTATTATTATTACATATGTATCATCATCATCATCATCATGATTATTTAAATGGAAATACAATTGACACACAACGTTACATTCATTTTAGGTGTAGAACACAGTGACTGAGATGTATGTTATGCTGTGCTCACCACAAGTATAGCTACCGTCTGTCAGTATACAGCTCTCTTACAGTACCATTGACTATATTCTCTATGATGTGCCTTTTATCCATGGGACTTATTCATTCAATAATTGGAAACCTGTATCTTCCACTCCACGTTCTCCAATTTGCCCAACCTCCAACCCTCCTACCCCCTCCTACCTCCTCCCTCTGACCACCATCAGTGTGTTCTCTGTATTTATGGATCTGTTTTTGCTATTTGTTTGTTTTGTTTTTTAGATTCCATACATATGTGAGGTATTTGTCTTTCTCTGTGTTTTTATTTTTTTTAAGTTTTTTAAAAAAACTGATTGAGAGAGAGATAACTGGGGAGGGGCAGAGAGAGGGGAATAAAGAGAATCCCAAGCCGGCTTCACACTGCCGGCACAGAGCCCTACGTGGGGTTCGATCCCATGAACCGTGAGATCATGACCGGAACTGAAATCAAGAGTCAGATGCTTAACTGACCGAACCACCCAGGCACCCCTGTCTTTTTATTTTTTTATTTTTTTTTATTTTATTTTATTAAAAAAAAAATTTTTTTTTTAACGTGTATTTATTTTTGAGACAGAGAGAGACAGAGCATGAACGGGGGAGGGTCAGAGAGAGGGAGACACAGAATCTGAAACAGGCTCCAGGCTCTGAGCTGTCAGCACAGAGCCCGACGCAGGGCTCGAACTCACGGACTGCGAGATCATGACCTGAGCCGAAGTCGGCCGCTTAACCGACTGAGCCACCCAGGCGCCCCTGTCTTTTTATTTTTAAGTAGGCTCTGGACTGGGTGCAGAGCCCAATGTGGGGCTTAAACTCATACTCACAACCCTGTGATAAAGACTTGAGTTGAGATAAGAGCTGGACGCTTAACTGACTGAGCTATCCGGGTGCCCCTGTCTTTCTCTGTCATATTTTACTTAGCATAATACCTTTTTGGTCTATTCATGTTGTCATAAATGGCAGCATCTTGTTCTTTTTTATGGCAGAGTAATATTCCAGTGTGTGTGTGTGTGTGTGTGTGTGTGTGGTGTGTGTGTGTATACATACACATTGCATCTTCTTTATCCATTCCTATGTTGATGGACTCTTAGGTTGCTTCCACATCTTGGCTATCATAAATAATGCTGCGGTATACATAGGGGTGCATATATCTTTTTCAATTAGTGTTTTTGTTTTCTTGGGGTAAATACTCAGTAGTGAAATACTGGATCATATGCCATTTCTATTTTTAATTTTTTGCGAAGCCTTCATACTGTTTTCTACAGTGGACGCACCAGTTTGCATTCTCACCAACAGTGTAATGAAGAACGTTCCTTTTTTCTCCACAACCTCGCCAACACTGTTGTTTCTTGTGTTATTGATTTTAGCCATTCTGACAGGTGTGAGATGATATCTCATTGTAGTTTTGATTTGCATTTCTCTAATGCCTAGTGATGTTGAGCAGCTTTTCATGGTTCGGTTGGCCATCCGTATGTCTTCTTTGGAGAAATCTCTATTCTATTTTTATTATTTTTAAATCACTCTATTTCTAGAGTAGAAAATGAGTGACAGTGGAGCAAGAGACAATGAGGATCCATGGCTTGAGTGGCCACTGAAATGATTCAGGCAGATCAGTTATGCTGTGATGATAGCTTGGACTCGGGTGGTGGAGGTGGAGACAAGATGATGTTAAGGAAGTAAATTAAAGACAACTTGATGGTAGATTGGCTGAGAGGGTGAGAAGGAGGTGGCAAGAATATCTCCCAGAGTTCTGGTGTCCACAGCCTGGTGTGATTGCCTACGCTGAGAGATCCCCAGAAGAGCATCAGTTTTTGGGAAACACAGGTCATGAGCTTACTTTTAGACATGACACATTTAAGATGGTTTCAAATATCCAAGAAGAGATGCCAGGTAGGCAATTGGACCTACAGGTGTAGAGCTGAGAAATGAGGCCTAGGTTAAAAAACACAAAATTGTGTTATTTGTGTACTGGTGACAGCCAAGTACATGGATGTTGATTCAGAACTTCCCGAGGCCCCACCAGTGTGCCATGCAATGTGCTGAGATAGAACATACGTGTGTTAAGATATTGGTTATCATCAGTCCTTGGAACAGCAGAAGGCTTTAGGCCAGAGGCCTCCATCTCTGAGTACCTATAAAAATATTGTCATGTTCTCTGTGTACCAAAATGCACAAAAGTTTGGGAGACTATCTATGAGACCGCTTAGGGAGAAAAAAAACAAAGTAAAAAGAAGAGAGAGCCTAGGGTAAAGCTTTGAGATACTCCGACATTCAATGACTAGTTAGAGGAAGATGAACCTCCGAGAAGACTGATAAGTAGCTTCCAGGCAGGTAGGAGGAAAACCCAAAGACTCTCATATCACAGAATCAAGGAGAAGAGACCATTTCAAGAAAGGAGTAGTCGAACATGTCCAAAGCTGCAAGAAAGAACAAATAGATAAGGGCTAAAAATGTCTTTTGAACTTAGTGTCATGGAGGTCATTAGTAACCTCAGTGATAATTGTTTATACGTGTTTATATTCAAGTCCTTTTTAAAGAATTGAAAAATTATTCATTTCCACCTGATCTAATATTCTAATGTACATTTATTTTAATTGTAAGATCCCTTCAAGGTGACTTAACTTCAGGGAAGAGGCCAATTCTTTATTCTGAAACACACGTAGATTTCGTATGAAATGTAAGTAGACGTTGTCATTTCCTTTTCGCCTTTGTTTCACTTTTTAAAAACGTGTACATTTGAAATTGCTTGAGGAACTGTTTTCAGTGACTAGAAAATAAATTCACTTCTGGTTGAAGAGATAAGTTATTTACTATGTAACCCCTGCATTCCTCACTTAGAAATTGTATTGTTTTTAGTGGTCCTCTTCTGTCCTCTACCTGCAGAAATCTAAAGTTAGAAATGGTGCCTCAGTTTAAAGTGGGGCAAAGTCTTATTTCACTTAGAACTATGTTCTGTTCCAGCCTAGAGTTTTATTGAGTGTCTGAGTTCAGGCTGCTATCACAGAATACCATACACTGGGTGGCTGAAACACCACATTTCTTTCTCACAGTTCTGGAGGTCGGGAGGTCCAAGATCCAAGTGCCAATAGGTTTAGCATCTGGTGAGAGCTGAGGGTGTCTTCAGGTTGCAGAGTGCTGACTTCTTGTATCCTCCTCACATGATGGAAAGAGTGCACTCCACTCTCCACTCCTTTCGTAACAGCGCTAGCCTCATGCATGAGGGTTTCGCCGTTATGGCCTAATTACCTCGCAAAGGCCCCACCTCCTAATACCATCACACTGGGGGTGAGAGCTTCAACACGAATTTTGAGGGGACGTAAGCATTCAGTCCGGTGCGCTGAATTAGAGTTCTCGAATATATTTGGGCAGTCTGTTACATTTCTGAACCTCCTCGCATCCTTGCGGAGTTTGGGGTTGGCTGTGGATTGGCAGGAGAAGGTGAGGCAGACCCAGAGACCCACACCATACCCGTGACCCACTGTAAGGTTAGCGGCTGGACCACACACCCCGTGAAGGCCTCCCCGGGGGTGTGCACCGGCTGTGGTACGGACCAAGTAGGGTCTTGCTGAAGCTGATTTTGTGACAGGCTAAAACTAACGCCACCTGTAGGAGAACGATTTCAGACTGGTTCTTGGATCACAGGCTGCTTCGCTGAGGCCACATCCTTATGAAGGGAAAATGGAGCCCAAATGTTGGTGAAGGGTATCTGCTTCCAGTTTTCCAGCATTGCGGCAAGCCCATTTCTTTTTTTTTTTTTAATTTTTTTTTTAACGTTTTATTTATTTTTGAGACAGAGAGAGACAGAACATGAACGGGGGAGGGGCAGAGAGAGAGGGAGACACAGAATCTGAAACAGGCGCCAGGCTCTGAGCCATCAGCCCAGAGCCCGACGCGGGGCTCGAACTCACGGACCGCGAGATCGTGACCGAGCCGAAGTCGGCCGCTTAACCGACTGAGCCACCCAGGCGCCCCAGCCCATTTCTTATTACAATCCTTTCCCACCGTTTGGCAGGCATCCGTCTCCATGATTCTTTTATTCTATTTTATAATGCCCACACTTCCTCCTGGCTCTAGCCAGCATCTTTAGTACGTTAATCAAGACATGTTTCATTCAGTCAGTCATCCTTTCAAATATTTGAGTGCCTATTGTACTGTTCCAGATGCCCGGGAGCTTATGTTCCAGTGAGAGATACATACAGTGAGCACTATAATTTCAGAGAGTGAAGAAAATAAAGCAGGGTATGAGGATGGAGGGTTAACTGCATGGGGAGTGTCTCTGATTGCTTCAGGAAAGATACCTCAGACATGACAGTTGCTCAGAGACCTGAAAAATTAGCTGAAATCAACCATTGGAAGACAGGGGAGAAGTGTGCAAGTTGAAACATGCTGTTTGAAAACAAGGAGGGCGGTGGGTTACAGCGTGGTGTCTAAGGGGAAGTGTGGCGGAAGGGATTAGGGGACTGGGCCAGGGAAGACAAGGAGGGTTTGTAGGTCACCGTCAGAGATATGGTTGCATTCCGAGGGTAATGGCAAACCGTGGAGGGGTTGGAGCAAAGGAGAAACGTGAAATGCTTTACTTTTTAAGAAAATCGGGGCATCTGAGTGGCTGTCAGTTGAGCATCCAACTTTGGCTCAGGTCATGATCTTGTATTTCATGAGGTCAAGCCCCACGTCGGGCTTGCTGCTGTCAGCACGGAGCCCGCTTTGGATCCTCTGTCCCTATCTCTCTCTGCCCCTCCCCCACTCACACCGTGTCTCAAAAATAAACATCAAAAAAAGAAAGAAAATCATCGTGGTTGGGATGTGGGGAGTAGATTACTGGGGGGAAAATAAGACACTGAATAAGACATGGCACTAATCAGGAGGCTGTTCATGTGGGCTAGGTAAGCGGTCTGAACCAGGGTGGAGGTGACGGAAGGAAGCAGTGAGACGTGGTTGGATTCAGGGCATATTTAAGCATAGAGCAGCAGGACTTGCCAACGGACTGAGTCAGTGGAAGGAAAGGAATCACAAATCTCCAAAACTGACCCAAGCAACTAGGAAACTCTGCTTTTATCTAAGGTAGACAAACAGGAGAAGAAGTTGTGTATGTGGGGGCAGGGGGAAGGACAGTGGAAATCCATATTCTGTTTTATTTTATTTTATATTTTAAAAATGTTTATTTTGAGAGAGAGAGAGTGAGTGTACACACACAAGTGGGGGAGGGGCAGAGAGAGAGAGAGGAAGAGAGAATCCGAAGCAGGCTCCAAGCTTTCAGCGCAGAGCCCTGTGGCAGAACCCAAGGCGGGGCTCGATTCTATGACCATGAGATCGTGACCTGGGCCAAAATCCAGAATCTGATGCTCCACTGACTGAGTCCCCCGGGTGCCCCTCAATACTCTGTTTTAGAAGCATTGAGTTTGAAATACCTTCACTCCTCACTCAGTTGGGGGTGTCGAGTAGGCAGTGGATGAGCAAGTCTGGGATATGAGGACACATCAGGGCTAGAGAGTAAATTTCATTCAGCAATTATTTATCATCTGTATGATAACACATCACTGTGGTGAGAGGTGATGCTGTGAATTTCCCATTCATTTCCAAGGACTTTGCATATGGTTTTCAGGAATGTCAAATGTTTAGGGTATAACATTCTGTTAAAATCTTGAAAGATTGGCAGATGGATACAGATGTTAGCCAGACGAATACAGATGTTAGAGAGGCGAGTTAGCCAGATGGATGTTCATTAACTATCTTTGAGGGCAATAAGCAACTATCTGGGAAGTGATCCAAATGGGGAAAAGCAGGCAACATTGGATATAGTTTTGTGCTCAGCTGTTTTGTGTTTCAGTTTTGTAAGGATGAGGAGATGTTGTATACACTGGGAGGGATATCCCTCTAATAGCTCTTAAGAGGGAATACATTCTTCCTGTTGTTTTCTGTTCTTTTGAGAGGACTTCTCTACTTTTGGGGGTGGGGGGAATGTATTAGCGTTTGTGTTGCTTTGGCACTTTTCCAGATTCTTTCCTTTTCCTGATTGCTGTCGTAAAGTGAATTTTTTTTCCCCCGTAAGAATAAAAACAATGTGACAAAGGAATGGAAAGCATGGCTTCTCTTCCTGGCCTTCATGTCAGTTTCTCAAGCACTGGATATCTAAATCCCTTTATAATCTAAGAGATGATCTCACTACCAGGTATGGTTTAGCCTGTGGGACTTGATGCTTGAGTTCTTTCTGCTAGTGGCTAGCTGCTGACCTGAGCATAGTTATTTGACATCTCTGTGCCTCAGTTTCCTAAATGAGAAGGCGTGGTTTAGTATATTTCCTTTTGCTTTTCTATTCTATGACACAGTTGTTCTTGGTAAGCAATCTGGATACACCTACGAGAATAGATCTATAACTTTGAAATATAGGTGGTTATCTTATCTCACTCTTTTACTTCCAATGTCCCTCTTTCACTTAAGTTACTACTCTATTACTCTCTGAAAATTGGAAAGATATTATATTAAAGAGTATTACATAGCTCTTTTAAGCATTGGAAGTCCAACTAACGTGCAATATATTATTCTGTAGAATGTGTTTGTATGTGCCACATGACGGTTAGGGCATTCTATCAAAGCATCTATTTCTAAAGGTAATGGCAAAATCCTTCTTCTTCCAAGCTGAAATATTTAACCTTGGTAGATTCATAATAGGGATTTTAAAACAGTGTATAAGAAAGTTTCTAATTGTTCAACATTTGAACATGTGGTTTCTACAGAGGGAGAATTTGGGGGAAGGTATGTTATAAGATGAAATCTTATAGTGTTAGAGAATAAAGTGCTAAGATTCACAGTCCAGAAGAAAAGAAACACAGGGTGAGAATAGTGAGTAGATTTAAGGTGAGAAGACTTTCATAAACACCCAAGTTGTTATTACTCTCAGGCCATAGGATGTTTCCCTAAAAAACACTGATATCTACTGAGCTGTATGAATTCTACCAATTAATACAAAACTATTTCAAAAATTTCTAAGAAAACCATTTTCAGATGCAGCTAGGAGAGAAATGAGGAAACTCTCCATTCCATTATGGGAAGATTGCTGTGATATACAGTGGCCATACCCTCTATTGGCTATAATGAGGAACTTTCTCTCCTGGATTAACTTCTGGCTTTTGTTAGCAATCTCTGTATTTTGAAATGAAATTTAGTTAACCCATGGGGTAAAGATATCTGAACACTAGAATTTAAGGGACTTATTCACTAAATATCTTTATACACTTAGTATATGCTTAAAAAATAAGTACTGGTTTTAGGAGGTTCATTTCACTCCAAATATGTGTCTGATTTTTTGCGTAGATTTACGGAGAATGAATCAGGTCAGGAAACAAATCGCATTTTTTTTTTCAAAAATTTTTTTAACGTTTATTTATTTTGGGGACAGAGAGAGACAGAGCACGAACAGGGGAGGGGCAGAGAGAGAGGGAGACACAGAATCGGAAGCAGGCTCCAGGCTCTGAGCCATCAGCCCAGAGCCTGACGCGGGCCTTGAACTCACGAACCGTGAGATCGTGACCTGAGCTGAAGTCGGATGCTTAACCAACTGAGCCACCCAGGCGCCCCCAAATCGCATTTTTTGAAATCCAAGTCAGCACAGACACTGTAGTTGATCAAGTGGAGGAAGCAAATGTGGCTTATTCACTGTCAATACTTGAAGAGAGCACTAGTACCACAGATGAGATGCATTAATAGAATGAGGCAGGAATATTGCCTTAAGAGAAACAGAGAAATCAGGGCAAAAAGCTTTTGTCGTCCAGGAATTGGTCATTGGCAGGTCACTGGGCACTTCTTGCCAGCACCTCCAGTTAGGAGGCAGTGTTCTGATACAGCCCGAACGCCTGAGACCACGGAGGGAGAGGAAAACGACAGATTAATAGCTCGTAGTGGAATTCAGTACACATCATCAGCTGCTGTAGAAGAAGGCCTGGTTTGTCGTTGCCTGGGGCCTGCTGCGGGCACCACATAAACTCTTACAAGCAATGCTGGAGGCATTAGGATGCAGATTGATCTTGGTTCCAAGCTGATACTACAACCACACTCAATAACGTGTGGCTGTTCTAGAGCTGCTGCGGAGGGAGGGGTTAATGGTAACAGGATAGAGAAAGGTTGCAGTATTGGAGGAAAGCTAAATTGTGCTAGAGTGAGTCCACTGCTACCCTCCTCTCCCCTCTGCCCACCCTGCACCCCTGATCCTCGCTCTGCCTTAGTCAGATTTAGATGCCTTCTTCTGTGCTCGAGAAGCCCCCGCGCACATCCTTCTCAGAGCGCTTACCGCACCAAGTTGTACTTCAGTTTCACTGCCTTTTTCCATGTTAAGAACATGAGCTCTTTGACCTCTGGAACCTGTCTCATTCCCCATGGTGTCCCCGACGGGCACCTAGCACTGTGCCTGGTGCATAATGGATGCTTGTGACCCACTGAATGCTCACTAACTTCTGGGAACCCACTGTAGAGTGCCTGACTGGCTGCTACTTTTCTCCTGGGTATTGCTGAAGGCCTCTTGACTTTGTCTGGCATCACAACTTATAGCGGGGCTTCCTATCACACGTCCGCAGTCACAACACTAGGATTTCCCCGGAGGAGCAGTTCGACTTAGAAAATAAGCAAACTGATGTAGTAGGTGTGGGCATGCACATTTCTTATGATAAATTCACCCCAACTTCCTAGCTCCCTAAGCTTTTGATTCTTCTCCTGCGCCATGCTAGGGATGTTCTGACATCACAGTGCCATGAAAGGTAAGGCCAAGTCTCACCAACAGACAAGTAAACTGATAGAGAGCTACTTGCAGCCTTAAAACAAACATGGAACCCAGAACATCTGACGAGCACACCCGTATGATTAAATTTGGCTCAGCTCAGTGTTATATTCCATCCTCTTTGGTTTAACACCCTTAGGATTTCCCCCCACACATATTCTCCAAGTTTCTGGCAGTATATATTTTCAAAACCTTGCAAGTCTCTTGATGTATATAGGCTGCTTCTTCCTGAGTCACGCTTTCTACTTGTACCTCCTGGAACATGTTGAGATCTGAGCTTCGTTACGTGTCTTGAGACAACAACAGATGAGAATGCATCTTCAGGAGAATGACTGTCCACTTGTGAGACAACTACTTCAGGGGAGGTTGGGGCAGTGTTCCTGTCAAGGAAGGCTCATCTCTTCAGACTCGGAGGAAGAGTTGCTTTCCACTCACCAGGGAGGCTCACAGTAACTCAGGGATTCATATTCTCAGCTCTGTTTGGCGACAACCAGATGGCCCATTCCGTGTTTCCGAGGTCCACTCCTTTGCAGTCAGTGCCCCAGCTTTCACGTGACAGCTTGGTAAGGCTGTGAATTCATGTGGTGTTCTAATTTTGCAGTCTACACAATTAAATTTGTGTTTGATTTCCAGCAGTATAAGCCCTGTGACAATTAGAAACAGGTGATACTTTCAGGGCTACGATAGAAGTGCTCCGACCATGACTTGAGCTGAGAGTTTCAAGACCTGAGCTGCTCGTTTTCTTTCTATAAAGGCTCCCAATGTATTCAGGGGAATCCATCCCACATCACAATCCATATAGGAGTTGTTACGGCCATGATGGTCAACTGAAGGAGCCACAAACATCACAGTCATCTTCAGGGGATAATCTGATTCATCAGGATGCCACTGCAAGCCACCCATTAGTATCATACCGCGTCCCACTGGTAGAGGAGCTCAACACTGCTTTCGAGCCCGAGGCAGGACCAAACCATTTCTTCAATCCCATTTTTGAGGGTCAGTTTCCTGGGATTATTCTTGGCATGAATAGTTAGGAGCTGAAGAGAGACACCACAGAAGAGAATATAATTAGGTATGGATTTTTAATTGTTAATTAGGTATGAAGTTGTGAAAATACTATTCCGAGGTGTCAAGTGGGTATCGAACGCGGGAAATACCTACCACAGAGTCTAGGGCTGAGAGAACAGAGGGGAGGGATTGGAATTAGTAAGATGTAATAATTTAGAGGCGGGGTCCTGCAGAAATGAAACAGGACTTCTGAGAGACACGGGCCAGCTGGAGCTGATGCCTCTGAGCTCTGGAGAAAGACTTCATGCCCCCGAGGAAAGGGCTGCAAGTCCCTTCTTCCTCCAACCATCCAGGCTTCCTTTATCGCCTCCTGTTTACAGAATACAGCCTGCAGCCAGCTGGCAAAACCACGCTGTGGTTTGCAGAGTTCCAGCGCCAGCATGACAAAGCAGAGAAGGGGAGATTTGGAGCAAAGAGTCAGTAACCTAATAAGTAGCACATTTACCTTCCATTCTGACTTCAGCCGAATGGATCCATGGCTCTGCAAGAACCCAAGAGTCTCCCGGAATAGTTTTATTCCTTTGGTTTCACAGAGGGGAGGAACACAAGCTGGTCTTCCCTTTCTGGGTGCTGAACTGGACTGGAGAGATTTTACCCGAGAAGCAGAGATAACCAATACCAGCCAGGCTCACGCCCTCCCTGATGCATGTTCTCCCCAAAGATCCTAAGGAGGGGAAAAAAACCAGCCAGGCTTGATCCTTTATATTTTTCTTGGTCATCCGGTGGGTTTACAGAGTAATAATGGTTCCTTTGGAGTGTTTCACATATGCCTTGTGATCCATATTCTTTGATATCGTCTCTCTTAAGAGTCTCAGTTTTTCTATGAAGTTTTTATTATCATGAATGGATTCTTTTTCATACTCTGTCCTATTTTTTTTATTTTCCCTGTCTTCCCTCTCCTTCTCTACTTCCTCTTTAGCTCAGATCTGATTCTTGTCTAGGTGTTTCTACGGAATCCTCAGTAGTTCTTACGTTTTCTGCCTGTATGAAATGATTGAGCGAAAGAGACAACTGTTATCTTGGAGAAACCTCTGGGAGAGAAGTCCGCTCCTGACTTTTCTGAAGGCTGTATAAAAATCTATTCAAAAGTTAGAATCTCTAGGCTGCAGTTTTCTCTCCCATGAGATGAAGAAATTAGACAGTGTAATTCCTAATATTGCTTGATTTTCTAACATGGTACAACTCTGGAACTTTGAGAGAGTTTTCAGGATTGGGGACTACTGGTCTAACAAATACTGCTCACATGGAAGGGAAAAAAAAAGATTTTTCACTTAGGCAAACCCCATAGAGAAACTGACCGTTGTTTAAGTAGCAAGACTCTTCTGGGTGCCTGGGTGGCTTAGTTGGTTGAGTGTCTGACTTCGGCTTAGGTCATGATCTCCCAGTTCGTGGGTTCGAGCCCCACATTGGACTCTGTGCTGACAGCTCAAAGCCTGGAGGCTGCTTCGAATTCTGTCTCCCTCTCTCTCTCTCTGCTCTTCCCCTGCCTGTGTTCTTTCTCTCTCTCTCTCAAAAATAAATAAAAGCAAAAAAGTGACAAGACTCTTCCACAATGAAGACTTTTTGTGACTCTTAATATCTAATGATCCTGAGTTCTGAGATTACAGTGGATTTTTATCCAGGGCAGAAATTTGAAATAGGTATGATAGTTGTCATCTGTTGACTTTTAAAGTGAAAAGAGGACAAACAATCTACATTGCCAATTACTGTGGGTTTACTAACTGTGGAATTTATCTCTGGAGTTAAAAGTCCCTTGGGGCGCCTGGGTGGCTCAGTCGGTTAAGTGTCCAACTTTGGCTCAGGTCATGATTTCACGGTTTGTGAGTTCGAGCCCCATGCCAGGCTCTGTGCTGACGGCTCAGAGCCTGGAGCCTGCTTCTGATTCTGTGTCTCCCTCTCTCTCTGCCCCTCCCCGACTCATGCTCTGTCTCTCTCTGTCTCGGAAATAAATAAACATTAAAAAAAAAATTAAAAAAAGTCCCTTACAAAAGGAGATGGAGTTGGAGGTGAAGGTTTTCTTGGGGCCAAAGTACAAGACATATCTCTGTCAGCTTAGGGCTGAGGTCATGGACAGAAGATTGAGACAATAAGCCTGGAAGCACTGTTTTGTGGAACAATTAGGCTGCGGCATCTGTCGTTCTATTTGATCTCTTGGACTGATTCCATCTAGCTGGTGGGCCAGGCCAATGTCCCCTGACTACCTCACCTCTGTCAGTATATGATTTGGAGGGTATTCTGTGTAGAAGAGACCTTTTTTTTAGTGAAGCTTATTCATGTGTTAGCACCCCAGGTCCTCTTCAAGGAGAGCAGCAGTAATATACTTAGTGTTGTTTTCCCAAGAGAAATAGATGTATCTCATAAATTTCAGTGATTCACTCGTCCATCCATCCATCCATCCATCCGTCCGCACAGTGAATATTCAGTGAGCTTCTATCCTAGACCAGGCACTGTGCAGGTGCTGGTGAATCAGTCCCGGACAAGCCAGATATGCCTCTGTCCTCATGGAGCTTACAGCCTCTCCCATCTTAAATTTCTGATCCTCGCTTGTTCTTCTTTTCCCCTCCTTCTACTTTTCAAGCCTCCAAATGATTCAAGCATATTTTTGTCATAATTGGAAGCTTTCTTTTTTCAACAGGTTAAAAATTACATAGTACAAATCTTAGTGAAAACATTCACAGGGGTTTGTTGACCGTGATGTACTTTAAATGCTTTTTTAAGGTCCCCTATTGGGATTTTTAGATTCCTTTGAGCGAAGCCTTTGCCCTATTGGAGTAGATGGGCTTTGCTGGCCTTTTATGTACACTGCAGTGTGCAGCCGCCTCCCTCACCCTCAGTACACTTGTTTCCTCTGTGAAATTTTCTTGTCTTTGAATTTCTTTTCTGTCATACTGCATAAGATGGAGACCGGGAATCATGGGAGAACTGCTTCATGTGACTTTATAACTCAAGAAAAAGGCAAGAGAGGAAATTGCTTTTAATAATAATGCTAATAATTATGAAAAACAATATTTATTATTAAGCACCAGGCAGTTTGTCTAGCATTTCTAGTGAGGTATGTATTCATTTTCCCAGAACAATATCTTCTTTATTGAAAGCTGATAAAAGAATCTGCAAATTGCAAGGGCTCCGATGTGTATATTTGACTCATTGTTCCTTTAACCCATTTTTTTTTCTTGATTAATACCTTACAAGTCACTCTGGATCAACCTCAAATTCTTTCAAAGATTTAAAGCTATTTTTATAATGTAAGACATCTATAGCTTCTTTTCAAGTTCAGTATTTGGCGGTGTTCTGGCATAAGCCTCCCAGAAACGTATTGTCATTTCAAAGTGGCCTTTTTCAGAGCCTTGACTGCTGCAGAAATTCAGCTTATTATGAATCCTTTAAATGAATAACACTTATTGCTAGTCATTTGCTAGTTAAAAAAGATCTATATGATAAACCTCAAGGATGCCAGGTGGTGATATGTGGATTTTAAACATATCATAGTGTGCTGTGCTTTAAAAATACCACAGAGTTCAGAATCTAATTCAGTGGATAGAAATCTCTACTTCAAAAATGGCTCTTTTCATGATTAGCTTTTGCGATTGTATTTTATAGTATCACAGAAGCCTCTCAAAATATCAGTTCTCTTTAGTGGGGCTTCAAACATGAATCGTGTGTTGAGGTGTAGGCCTTTCTAGATGTCCTAAGATACTACCTTTCCTTAAAAGGGTCTCCTATGCCTATAATTGAGGCAGCTACAGAGTGGGGTTAGGCAGTCCCTTTAAAAATCTCATTCCAGAGTAGTATATCTAGATGCTTTTTCTTAAATTTCTACAACAAATATATACTTCTGGTAGATGAGCATAGTTCTGAAATTGGGCCACTACACTTTACCCAATCAGGCAATCTTAGGACTCTTAAACTGTGTGTGTGTGTGTGTGTGTGTGTGTGTGTGTGTGTGTGTGTGTGGTATGTGTGTGTGCACATATTCCGGGAATTTTCAAACACACACAAAAGTAGATAGAACAAAATGACCTTCTATGTTACTATATTTTTACTCATTATCAACATTTTGCTAATCTTGTTTCATCTATTAACCCATTTTTTTCTTAGGGCATTTAAACTAAGTTCCGGATGTATTTTTTACCCATAAATACTTAAGCGCATTTCCTAGATTTTTTTTTTATTTAAAACAATTTTTTTTAATGTTTATATATTTTTGACAGAGAGGCAGAGTGTGAGCAGATGAGAGGCAGAGAGAGAGGGAGACACAGAATTTGAAACAGGCTCCGGGCTCTGGACTGTTAGCACAGAGCCTGACGCAGGGCTTGAACCCATGAACCAACCGTGAGATCATGACCTGAGCCGAAGTTGGACACAACTAACTGAGCCACCCAGGCGCCCCGTTTTTAACGTTAAAAATTTGAGATAAAAAAATGTTAAGTGTATTTTTATTTTTGTTTTGTGTCTGAAATTAGCATTGTTCCATTCCAACTGGCTTTGTTCCATGTTGATAAGTTCAGTTTTCCTAGGTTCACTTTTGTGTCTCCTTAAACTGCCACCAAAACTATTTTGTTCTTGTCACGGCCAGCAGTTGTATAGTGGTCCCTTTATAAACACTGAATGGCAACTGCATAGTTTATGTGTATGCGTAAGTGATTTTAAAACCTTTCTCTCACTGACTATTTCTCTTTCTTGGTAAACAGATCATTAGTTGTAAGATTCTTACTTTAGGCATGAATCATCCCTTTCCTATTACAAGCTCTGTGACTTATGAGGGAACAGAGTGGGTATGTTGAGTATAGGTTAGTAAAAGAAAACTGGATCGTTTGGATAGACCGAGGCAAGCATGATTTGGATTTTATTGGAGTTAAGAATTCTTCCACTTCACAACGTAGGCCCATGTGTGTTTGCGCTCAGAAGCCAGGATAAGGTGGCTAGCTTTATAAACATAAATACAAGAGTAAGGACATTTTTGATAGTTTCTGCTTTACTTCTATTGCTTATATGCTCAAACCCTTCATAATACCGTTGGCCCTGATTCAGTGACTGATGCTCTTTCCAGCGGAACTCCCCCCTCCATATACAGCCATCGCCAGTCCTGATGCCACTGGTATTCCAGTAATTAACTGCCGCGTGTGCCAGTCTCTCATCAACTTGGATGGCAAGCTTCACCAGCATGTGGTTAAGTGCACGGTTTGCAATGAAGCTACGGTAAGTGGGGGTTTCCATTAATAAAGCATAAAGTATTGTCTGACATCTTCTCTTTAAAGGAAGTACTCCACTAATGTTACTTAAAGGTAGACGTGCCCTGGATAGAGATACAACCATATTTTCTCATCCTTTCTTTCTTCTCTCTACTCCTCTTCCATCATACAAGGATGTGCCCAGGTATTTAAGGTTAACTCCATTATGAACATTTCATGGTGAATTTAAGCATAATGCCATCTGGCTCTTTACTTTCTAACATGAGACTGACCCTCTACAGATGTTTACAATTATCCTCAGTGTCTATCCACGTCACAACTAAATCCATTTTGATTTTCGCAAAAATGAGGAGATATATATATATATATATATATACACACACACACACACACACACACACACACACACACCAAGGTTCACTTCACATGTGGACTTTGTACTTACTATGTGGAAGATTATTTAAATTTGCTCTATGTCTATAGGATGTTTGTATGGTTTTTCTGGGTTTAAGATTATGCATGTAGTATCGATATCTGTGCCAAAGTGTTTATAAATAGCTTGATATTTTATTCTACTTGCTTGATAGTAATTTAGTGAAACGTTCAAAAAACTTGAAGGGTGTATTGTTTTTTTCTTTTTTTTTTTTTTAAATGAACCTTGAGAAAAGCAACTAAATTTTAAGTACAATTTTGAAACTTTCAAGTAATGAACTGACAAAGTGTATACTGGTTAAATAGATTCCTACTTTCATGGTTAGGCTTTATTTTTAAAATTTCAATCTTTGTTGGGATGAGCACTGGGTGTTGTATGGAATCCAATTTGACAATAAGTTATACTAAAAAATAAAATTTCAATCTCTCTCAAAGTTTGCAATTAAATGTTAATTTAGTTGTTGGTACCTGCATATTTTTCCTTTTTAGAAAAGTCTGAAAAAAAGTCAGCCAGAGATTACCGTGTCTCTGTAAAGCATAAAACACGCACACTGGGCATTATTATGTGTTTTATAAGAAAAGTCATAAAATAAAACCTTAAGGCTTGAAGCAATATGTTTCATTGTAAATATATATTTTTATAAGGGACATCATTTGGAGATAAACTTTATTGTGTAAATAGAGGTGATACCTACAAAACCAGCTATTTCCTTTTTAAGTTGAACACCCACTAGCAAACTTAGCATCAACCTCGTTTGTGCTGCTTTTAGAGTTAGCAACCAAATTAAGAGTTGTTAGACATAGATGGCAATTAAAAAAAATACCAGTACCTTAAAGGTTTCTTTGGATTCGATGTTCCTGTTGATTTTTTTTCCTATTCCACCACTGACTCAAACTTTTGTTCTTTAATGACTAGAAAAAAAGTTTTAGAGCTTTATATTTACCCTTGGAAGTAAACAGAGCAGACTGTGGGTTTCGTCAACAGCCTCAGTCTGGCTTCTTAGAAGTGAGGAGTTCATGATACCAGAACAGTAGGATTTGGGTACAAATAAACTACTTCTGGACATAAGGAAATTCGTGCTGACATTTTTGTATCATTATTGCTCCTGTTAAGTAATGTAAATAATTGTCAGTATCCTAGAGAAAATGAGTAGTATCTAACTAGATTGCCTTGTGTGGAGTCAGTCATACTACAGGGGAGGAAAAGGAGGGGAAAATGTGTGTGAGGAGTGCTTTAAGAGATGACTTCCCAATGTTGGCAATGTAACTTGATCTTAAATTTATGAATGAAGAGGTATTAGGCAGCCAGCAGCTTCTCTGGAGAAATTCTAGGTTAAAAAGAACAGACAAACGGACCAGAGTCCAATAGAGCCACTCCTTCTATTCACTGTCACTATCCCCTGCTCAGTTTCACTGGGGTTCATTCTCCTCATGTCACCTAAAACAGGGTATCAGTGTGTCTGTTCTCCTGGGCAGCCACCTCTGATAGGAACCTGATATTCCTGAGGAGATTGAAAAAATGAAACAACAAAACAAAACAAAACAAAACAAAACCAGGCTAACACAAGTCCTTCTTTCGGTAGCTAGAATTGGGAAAGGAAGTAAAAAGTGGGAGGAGAGAAAATATGGACAAATTTTAACAAGACTTAGAGAATACAGAATTTAAAGCTAAGGGAGAAGCAATTTCTAGGGCAAGGTAATGGAAAAGTTGAGAAGTCCTGGAGGAAGAGTGGAACTAATTGGCTGAGTGATTGAGTAAGGAGTCTGAGATCTGGAGGCTGACAGACTAGAGGGACTGGGGTTTGAATCCTAGCTCTGCCACTTGAGAGCTATCTATCCTTGGGATTTATCTTTTCCACACTGTGGTTTCCTCATGTAGAGTGGTAAAATAATAATACCTACCTAATAGGGTTGCTCTTGGGATTACAGCGGCAAAGTGCCCAGCACTGCATCTGGCACATACAAGTTCATTTTGCTAAGTAAGAATTCTAAAACTTATGCATCAGGACAGTGTCACCCCCGTTTCCCAGCAGATCAGACATGACAAGCCATGCATGAGCTGGGACTAAGGACTAGTGCTTAAAATTGTCTAATTCAGTTGCCTTGTTTTGTAAACAAGGGAACTGGGGTCTACAGGTAAGGTGGGAATAAAATATAAAAAAAGCTGGTAGGGGCCTTTGGGTGACTCAGTCAGTTAAGTGGCCAACTTCAGCTCAGGTCATGATCTTACGGTCCTTGAGTTCGAGCCCTGCATTGGGTTCTGTGCTGTCGTGACAGCTCAGAGCCTGGAACCTGCTTCAGATCTCCCTCTCTCTGTATCTCCCCCTCTCTCTGCTTTTCCTTTCTTCATGCTCTCTCTCTCTCAAAAAAATAAACATTAAAAAAATTTTAAGAAAAACTTGTCATTTGCCAAGTACACGTTTATTTAATGGTAGAATTTGGATGTATAGATAAATTAACCCAAGTTCTGGTTTTCTTGATATTTAAATTTTTTTAATGTTTATTTACTATTGAGAAACAGAGAGAGACAGAACATGAGCATGGGGAGGAGCAGAGACAAGGGGAGACACAGAATCGGAAGCAGGCTCCAGGTTCTGAGCTGTCAGCGCAGAGCCTGACGTGGGGCTCGAACTCACAAACCATGAGATTATGACCTGAGCTGAATTTGGGTGCTTAACTGACTGAACCACCCAGGCACCCCTGGTTTTCTTGATATTTTAGATTGAATAGTAACACATTCTGGATGTTTGTAACTTGGGGATATTCAGATTTTCAGATTTTATCTGTAATATAGCTTAATAAATTATTGATGACTTATTGTTAATTTTTATATATTTCTAACAAGGTTGTTTCCTTAAATTTTTAAATCTTTTTTTGAAATATGTCACAGATTTGAAATTATGTTACAAAAATAATAGTACATATTATGTACAGAGAATTCCCACACATTCTGTACCCACATTCCCCAAATGTGTTAATATTTTGTCACATTCACTTTCTCTCTTTAAATAAATAATCTTTTTCTTTCTTTCTTTCTTTCTTTCTTTCTTTCTTTCTTTCTTTCTTTCTTTCTTTCTTTCTTTCTTTCTAAGAACCTTTTAAGGTAATTGCAGACATGGGGCTTTCTATCCCTAAACATTAAAAAAATTTTTTTTAATGTTTATTTATTTTTGAGAGAGAGAGAGAGACACAGAGCGTGAACAGGAGAGGAGCAGAGAGATAGGGAGACACAAAATCAGAAGCAGGCTCCAGGCTCCGAGCTGTCAGCACAGAGCCTGATGCGGGGCTTGAACTTACAAACTGCAAGATCATGACCTGAGCTGAAGTTGGATGCTTAGCTGACTGAGCCACCCAGAGGCCCCTCTACTCCTAAATATTTTAGTGTGAATTTCCTTACAAAAAAAAAAAAAAAAAAAAGGACAGTCACTTATACAATCATAGTACAGTTATCAAATGCAGGAAATTAACATTAACACAAGGCTGTTATCTGATCTTTTGACCTAACTCATATTTGCTCAATGGTTCCATTAGAAAACACAAACAAACAAACAAACAACATGGTCCAGGAGTGAATCCAGAATTGCATGTCATATTTGATGTCATGTCTCTTTAATTTCCCTTAATCTGAAATGTAGTCTTTCTTTGTCTTGTACTGCCTTGATATTTTCAAAAAGTACAGGCAAGATGTTTTGTAGAATGTTCCTCAGTTTGGGTTTGTCTGGTATTCCCTCATGACTGGATTCAGGTTGTACATTTTTGGCAGGCATGCCCAGGAGAGTGATGTTCTAGTCCTTCCATTGCTTCATAGGTTATTTACTTTAACAGGCCTGAGTCCTAGTGTTGAAAGGATTGTTTTCTTTGTTTTTACATTTACTGTAAAGTTAAAAAGACGTTAGCATTAAGAGTTATTGCAGGTTGTTTGTTTTTAAGTTAAAAGATGTAATAAAATGATCACTTCTTATATTCCAGGCAGTCAAGTTCAAATTTATCATACACTCCTCTTTGCCCACTATTCTTAATGAGCTCACTCTTCCCAGACAGGTGCAAGAAACTAGTGAATGTTTGTGCCTGGTGGGACAGATAGATGACTTTGTCTTGTCCTAAAACTTTAAAGGGAAAACAATTTTTGTTGTGCGCTTAAATTTTCTTCTCATATTGAAAGGGCAGTGCAAGTGAACTTTGAAATACGCCCTTCACAATTAAATTTCTGCAGCCCCCAGACTTCATAGAGTGCTTGCCAACATCTGAGCTATTTAAAACCACTTATGATGCACTTTTCCTTAACCTGTACTTTGATAGCACTATGGGGAGCCTACGTTTTTAAGGAATCATTTCCTTTTTATACATAAACAAGCTTTGGCAATCTGTCCTTTGGTTAATTTGCTGTGTTTGCATTTTCTTCCCTTATCTAGCCAATCAAAAACCCCCCAACAGGGAAGAAATATGTTAGATGCCCTTGTAATTGTCTCCTCATTTGTAAGGACACATCTCGGCGAATAGGATGTCCGAGACCTAACTGGTAAGAGATAAACATTCATTCATTCATTCATTCATTCGTTCATTCAACTAGTATTTATTAAAGGCTTATTATGTGCCAGGCTTTGTTCTAGAGTCTTTGTCCTCAAAGTAATTACAGGAGTTAGATTATTATTTTCCCTTTGTTAAAGGAATGATATGATTAGTTTGAAATTAATGGTCACAAGTATTTATAAAATATAATATTCTTGAATGAGCAATGAAAGATTTCTTGATATTATGTCAGTACTTAATGCAGTGTAATAAATTAGTGACTCATGAAACTTATTTAAAAGTAACCACTTATCCTCATTGTTGTGTATATAGTGAAGTTATTAGGAATACTTGTAATAAGGATATTTATGAGATCTCTAGTTGCAACCTGTATTCACACTGGTATTATATGAGTGAATGGAATAAACCCCTTCTGTAATGCATGCAGTCAAATGTTTAAATAGTTGTAATAAAGGTGTTTCTAAGAACACTATTTGTAAGCCATTTCAGACCCCTGTTACATCAGTGAAGGGAGGTGTCACCCAACTGTAATGTATATATGAGTGATTAAGATCAACTCAAATAAAGATGTTCCAAAGGGAAAAAAATAAATAAAAGTAACTGCCTAGTTTACCTTTGATGAAATTCATCTTAATCTGGAAGTGTTTTAGTCATCATTGTGTACCTTACCATGTACTATACTGGTCTTTGCTGAACATACTCTAGGCAGTAAATTCTGGAGCTATTTGCCCATATCAAATGCCATTATAGATGTGCCCAGATCGGAGTCTATCAAGACTTTACCTGTGTTTTTTCTGTGATTTCTGGCTCTTTGACCTTTCTATGAATCATTTGCAACCCCATCTGATGGCAGGCGAGGGAAGAGAAAGAAGCCTTCTCATCTTCCTTTTTGTCCAACTGTGATTAAATAGACATCAAGGAATACCAACCTACTCAGAGAAATTTGGTTGTGACTCAGCACTTTGGTACCTTCATGGCACGCAACGTATTTATTGATGTGGAATATTTTAACTTTTGTAGTTTTCTACAAAACTCAACTTGTGTTCCTAGATAGTGAATGATAAAAACTATTTTCTGATTTGGACTTATAAGAACTTGAAAAAGGCAGTGAAATGGTTCCCAAGGTCATTGATTAGGAACCAACACTATAATGTATGGTTTCCATCAAAAATATTAAAAACTCTCTTTTTTTTTTTTTTTTGCTTTTGAAGTGTTGCTTATTGTTACTTTCTGTGAATTTAGCTTCGAAACCTGACATTTATTTATTTTCAATGCTATATTCCATGTTTTTGGTCATATATTACAGGTTTTGCCCTCAGTCCATTTGTGGGATAATGACGTTGTTTCATTTCTCTCTCCACAGTAGACGCATAATTAACCTTGGACCAGTAATGCTTATTTCTGAAGAACAACCAGCTCAACCTGCATTGCCAGTCCAACCAGAAGGTACAAGGGTCGTGTGTGGGCATTGTGGAAACACATTCCTGGTAAGTAACCGGACATTTGTCATGGTGACATCAATCTGTACATGTAGGTCACGATCACATAGATTTGACCACCGCTCATGGTCTTGTGGTTTTATCCAAGTGCACTTAATCAGAAGTTTTGTGGTTTCTAGATTCAAGAAAAATTCTTATTATAATTTGTCAAAATTTTTTCTGCTTTTTAAAAAATTAAACTTGTAGTAAAGGGAGTTAACTCTGGTGTCCATAATTAGATAAACTACTGGGGAAAAAATAAGAAGTTATAAGTAGTTATAGGAATTCTTGTTCAACTAACTTTTAACTCGAACCCTAAGTTTGATTTTTTAATACATTTTTTTCAATGTTTATTTACTTTTGAGAGAGAGAGAGACTGAGTGGGGGAAGGGCAGAGAGAGAGGGAGACACAGAACCTGAAGCAGGTTCCAGGCTCCGAGCTGTCGGCACAGAACTTGACACAGGACTTGAACCCACAAACTGTAAGATCATGACCTGAGCCGAAGTCGGACGCTTAACTGACTGAGCCACCCAGGCACCCCTAAGTTTGATTTTTAAGAGTTAAGTTCATAATGCCTTGCCCTGTCAGGAAGGTTTTCTTTTGTTATTCAGCCCTCATAGGAGACAAAAAAATTTTCCTTAGAACCTAAGTATTAATGAAAACTTCCAGAGTGTAAGCCTGGGCAGGGCTGAGGTCACAGTGGTCTTCCACTGCAGGATAATCTAAGGGACGAACAGGTTTAAGCAAGTGTAGATGATTTGCATTTTTTTCCTTCTAATTTTTATTTTTAGTAGAGTAATTCATGTGCATAATTTCAATGTTAAATAGGATTGTAAAGCCTATAAGGAAAATAGTGATCATCCCCAAATACCATCTTCCAAATACTTCCAGCATTTCCAGCTGCTGTGCTGGTATTATGTACATGTGTTTAAATTGTTTGTTTACTCTTTTTTCTTTTTGATTTTAGATATTACCTATTACCCTGTACAATGCAGGTTGAGGATTTAGCACTCATAACATCCCTTCCCCCACTCATAGTCCTTTTCTCGATTCCGTGCTCCAGGTAGAATTTTAATATTTTTTTCAATTAATGCTTAATGTTTATATTTTTTATGATTAGGTAAATTATGTTCACAGCTTAGCCATTTTGGCACTGTATGACTTTTCAGATTTTTTTTGGATTTGTTAATAATTGTATATCCTCCTTTTGGGGCACCTGGCTGGCTCATTTGGTAGAGCATCTGACTCTTGATCTCAGAGTCATGAGTTTGAGCCCCACACTGGGTATAGAGATTACTTAAAAAAAAAAAAAGAATAATCGTCTCTCCTCCTTTTGAATTTAATTTTCTATTACAAATCATTACTTATTCCCATATTATTTTATAGAACTATAAAATGCCTATCAATATAGTCAGACACATCAGGGAATCTATTATTGAGGCTTCTTGCTACACAGCTGCCATTGTGGGACTTCCCTTCATCATTATCCTAGGAATTCCTTTTTTCTTTTCCTGTATTGGATCACATGCCTTCCTTACAGCTCTTGGTTTACTCCTTCATTTTGGTGAACTACATCCCCTCTTAGCCTTCGGAGAAAATATGCAAGGAAATAAATTTGAGACCTTCTACTTCTTAAACAGTTTTTAATCTAATCTCACATGTACTTTATAGTTTGTCCAGATGTAGAATTGTAGGTTGCTAATTGTTTCCTCTCAAAGATTTAAAAGGCTTTGCTCCACTATTAATGAAAAGTTCAACTACTGCCCTAATTCCATGTCCTTTCTATTTTTTCTCTTTATTTGCCTCTTTCTTCTTTCATTTTCTCCAGTGCTCTGAAATTGCATTGGAATATGTCTTAGGATGGAAAAAGAAGATGTGATACAGATACATACATACACAGTGGAATATTACTCAGCCTTTAGAAAGGATGAGATCTTACCATTTGTGACAACATGAATGGACCTAGAGGGTATTATGCTAAGTGAAATAAGTCAGACTTAGAAAGACAAATACCATATAATTCCACTTATATGTGGAATCTAATGAACAAACAAAAAGTGGAGATCCATAAATGTAAATATAATAGAGAACATACTGATGGTTGCCAGTGTAAGGGAGTGAGTGTTTGAAGGATAGTGGGAGGTACAGGCTTCCAGTTACGGAATGAGTAAGTCATGGAATAAAAGGACCAGCATAGGGAACGTAGCCAATGATATTGTAATAGTGTTGTATGATGACAGATGGTAGTTACACCTGTGGTGAGCATACCATAATACAAAGACTAGTTGAATCACTGTGTTGTTCACTCGAGAGACGTGACACTGTGTGTCAACTATACTCAAGTTAAAAAACATTTATAAAAAGAATGTGTCTGAGGGAGGATATGTTTGAATTCATTATCTGGGTACTCAGTGGGCCCTCTTATGGTCTAGACTATTTTCTTTTCTTTGTTCCCTCTTTCTAGAACCCTTTAGATTACCTGAATTATTGACTCTTTTTTCTTTTTCTTACATTTTCTTTGAAGGTTTGGCTTTTTTTTTTACTTATTGGGACACTTTCCTGATTATATCTTCTAAACTTAATTCAAAATTTTAATTTCAGATTTTCTAACTTAATTTTTAATCTCAAAGACTTTTCCTGTGTTCTCTGGTTAGTTTTTCCTTTTTCTAAAGAGCATTCTCTTCTCTATGGCATCTTTCTGAAACTATTAGTTCTATTTTTTTGTGAAGTATTTTTCTTCTTTATGCCTTGTCTCTGTTTTCTCCCCACCTTTTTTTGTGGTAGAGATTTTACAGAAAAGTTCATTTATATTTAAAGGTCAGTCACTGATTGGAACTTCTATTCATGCAGCAGGAGTTAAGATCTTTCTCCTTTCCTTCCTTCCTTCCCTCCTTCCCTCCTTCCTTCCTTCCCTCCTTCCCTCCTTCCTCCTTCTTCTGCATCTTCCTCTTCTTTTTCTTCTCCCTCTCCCATTTTTTTGAACAACCGTCAACTCTTAATATCAAGAAATCTTCTTGGAGGGCAAGTTTCTCTGGGGAAAAATCCTGCAGTTTCATGTGAGTGATATGCCTGGGAGGCAGCATTTAGGAGTTAAAGGTAATGAGATGAAGGTCTCATCCACTGTTCAAACCGTAGACTTTAACTTGATTCCTTTCTTTTATTCTTGCCTTCTGCTATGGTGGGTGTTTCTAAGTTCACAAGCTCTCTTGTCCAGTTTCTTTTCAGAATAAATCACTCTTTTCTTGCATGTACTGGGAAGAGAGGGGTTTCCAGTTTTGCGGAGGGTAGGGAAGCATTTACAGGGGATACTGCTAGGAGCCCCACCTCGGAAAACATGTGGTAGCCCCAATACCTGAAACAGCTTGCTTTCCTTTGGCATATCTCTCTGCAGACAGGCAAGTTTCAGCCCCCTTTCACTAAGCCAGCTCCAGGCTCCGTGAGCATTCCGTTGTTCAGAGATTTGGGGCCATCTCTCCTCGTTACCCTTATGGTATTAACTTTTTAAAATTCATTTACCCCTATTTCAGTCAAGTTTAGGAAAAGAAATGGAAATGCATGCATCTATCTGATTTAATTCATTTAATCAGAATTGCTAGGATACTTCTGATCTTGTAAGGAGAAGATAAATCTTCTTCCTTATATTTTATTCATTAAATCGGTGACTAAGTTGCTTAATTAGAAGATATAGCTGGTGGGAGTAGTTAAAAAATTTCTTTTTGAAAATTACTACATAGGATAATACACTCTGTAGGTATTGATAGATATCGAGTGATTTGACTAAGTTAAATACATATTAAATATATTTATTATTTTCTTTCTTACATGTGAACAAATTATATTTTGAAATACCATTTAAAGATCTTCAAAACAGATTTCTTTTCAACTTGTTCAGTCAATTCCCCTCCATAATTAGCTTACATTTGCATTTGCTCAGCTAAATTTTATTTTCTAAATCCTTGCCATGGATAATCTTTAGAGCCACATTGTAAGTGAGCTGATTTCATTTGTTCAAATATAATTACTGAGGGCGCGCCAGGCACTGGACTGCATAATGAAGGAACAGGAAGACACATTCCTTGCCCTCATGCAGTTTTATAATCTAATTGGAGAAGAAAGACAATTAAAACAAGAATTATATGAAATATGTTTAGGGTGTTTAGGCTAGAGTAGGAAATAACGGAGGGTTCTTAGCGCACCCACAGAAGTACCCAGCCTAGAGGGAGCGAGTGACATTATGCTCAGAGTAATGAAAGCTTCAGTAGAGCTTTATAATTAATTCTGTATGTAGGGATGCTATGTATAAAATGGAATATGGATTGCATGGAGGGAAAGGCTGAAGAGGGGCAAGACTAGATGTTTGACTTTTATTATTCAAAAAAAGTGATGATGATGGTTGGGGAATAGCGTAAAGATTTTGAGAGAGAATTGACGTGCTGCTGATAATAGAGTAGATAAGGGAATGAGGAAAAAAGGAAATCAAAGACAACTCTTAGAAAGGTCATATTTAATTTTTTGAAATCACCTGGTATGAATCCGAGAGAGTGATCCAAATTGAGAGGTTAAAATACATGTATATGACACGATTTTTAATACTTTAAAAAGTACTTTATGCATTTAGATATTTTCACACTAGAAGAAAACTACTAAAGTAATGAACAATTCAGAGACAAACTTCTAAAACTAGCTCTTTTTAATATTTAGTGTAGGCAAGTGAATCATATTAGCATATTAACACAGTGAATATGATTAAAAACCTTAATTCTTTAGCAGGAAAGGGTGTTTTGGATTAATATGTGATATTTAAAGATGATTTAAAAATTCCTAGAACACAATTTTTTGGTGATTACACAGTACATACCTAATGGGGTGGCTCTTACTTTTGAGAGTTTCAGATTAATGAGAACTACTCAGTGTTGTAAAAAATAAATAAACTGCTTAGGGCGCCTGAGTGGCTCAGTCGGTTGGGCGTCCGACTTCAGCTTAGGTCATGGTCTCACGGTTCATGGGTTTGAGCCCCGCCTCAGGCTCCATGCTGACAGCTCAGAGCCTGGAGCCTGCTTCGGATTCTGTGTCTCTCTCTCTGTCCTTCCCCTGTTCGCGCGCTCTGTCTCTCTCTCAAAAATAAATAAACATTAAAAAAATGTTTTAAATAAATAAACTGCAAATACTTTAAGTCTGACTCAAGAACTTTGCCTTATCCTTATTATTATGCTGACCACAAATAGTCTTATGTCCTTTGTCATATGTCCTTTGTCCTTCAAGCTTTTAACTATTAGGATTCATTTACTTTTTCTCTACTTTGTTTCAGCTTGGCTTACAAGGCTTAGAAACAATTGAGATAAGTTACAAAGTTCAATAGCATTGAAAAGGAAATATGAAAATTTCGGGACAATGAAAACAAAGGGAAGAAAAAATATGATAAATCATACATAAGGATATAAATATGTACAGTATTTACTCCTGTACAGTTGTTAAAATTGGTCTGAATTTTTGCTTTGAGACCTCTAGAGTCAATGAAGAGAGGAAAACATACTCTATTACAAGATATTCATGATTTTTTTAAAAAAGATCACATAGGAGAAGGTTTATTGGAATACTGTGACCTGAAAGAGAATTATTTCCATGGATAAAGCTAAAAGAACAATATAATGGACTATGTCCTCAACAACCTTCTGTTTATCATAACATCTTTTAATATGTCAGTGTTACAATGCTAAAGTTAAATTTACTATGAATCCACAGTATTCCCACTATTTATTTCACAGCCTGGCTGGAACCATGGACGATGTTTAGAAAAGCTAGATTTATATTTTCCAAAGTGTATTCAATAGAACATTCATTTTGCAGGATAATAATAGGTGTTATGTGAATAAAGAGTTCCATGGTCATTGGGAATTGCTAGGATAAAAAAAAACTAAACAAATATTTTTTTATAGATGTGTTTTTTTTAAGTTTATTTATTTATTTTGAGGCAGGGAGGGATAGAGGGAAGGAGAGAGAGAGAGAGAGAGAGAGAGAGAATTCCAAGCAGCCTCCTCACTGTCAGCACTGAGCTGGAGGTGGGGCTCGAACTCAGGAACCGTGAGATCATGACCTGAGCTGAAATCAAGAGTCCGAAGCCTAACCGACTTAGCTACCAGGTGCCCCTATGGGTATATTCTTTAGCACTTTTACCAGGCATCATTGTCAATATCCAGGAGGGAGTTTTAATGTAGTATTTATAAACATTTTCTAAGCTTCAAATCATTTTGAGGGCATCATCTAGTCAGAGTACTGTTTGGAGGAACGTTGCTTGGAAAATAATTTTCCAGAAGAATAAAGGGAATACATAGCATTTAGCTAGCCCCGCATGAAAATAAAAGAAGTTTCTTAAGACACTGAACAGTGTAGTTTAATTTTGCATTTCCACGGGCCAGATGTTCTCTGTTGCTGATGAAAGGTAGGTCAAGATGCTTTGTCAACCAGTATCTGACTGTGGGCTGACATGCCTCAGTAAAAACTAACACAGTCTACAATACGTGCCTGAGTCATAAATGATGGTTCAACTTCGCTCTGATGTAGTACCTTCAGTCAGGGTAAGATTTTCCTTATTTGGATATAGGACATACAGTTTGGTGCTGTAGCGGAGAGTGACAATAGTTTTAATTTGCATCCTTCAAAGTAATGACACCGGTTGCCTAGTGTATCCAATAAGAAATAAAATCCAATAAGGTATTGTCAAATGATTCATTTTTAGCAATGTAACTTTCTTGTGAGCCTTCTAAGGTTGATTAAAAATATATCTTGAGGAAACTGAGTTTACCTATTACATAGAATCGTTAGAAATAAGCCAAATATTGGAAGACCTTCGCTAAAAATGATTAGAGTTTTAGAGAAGTTGCCTTTAATTTTTCTGATAGAAGAAAGATAATTTGTTTTTTTTTTTCCCTATTGAAGTTCTGGCAATACAATTCTAAGAGTGCAGAGGCTGCATTTGAGATAAAAGAACAGTAGTAAGTCAACTTCCTTTCAAAAGCACAAGTATTTGCATTCCCTTGAATAGGTTATGACAAAATCATTTCTAATAATAGATGATTTTCTGTTCTTAGTTTGCTGCATTTAAGTGAGTACTTGGAGATAACAAAACCCGATGTGTTAGGTTGCTGGCTGTATAATTTACTAATTACATAATGAAGTCTTACTTGTTTATCAGTTATAATTAAATTTACCATGCATAATCTGTGCTAAAATGAAGAACACCATAAAATGATACTACTGGACTAAATCACCTCCTTAGGTTGGTCATCTAAAATTCTAGAATTTCTACGCCCACACGTTAGCCTTCAGGCTTGGATTTTGAGTTCCTCTTCGCTCAAGGGTTTCATAATTGCCTCCTTGGCTGCTTTGGTTCTTTTAACTAGGAAAAACTTAAATTTGTTATTTATAAATAAAATTTGAAATGACGTTACAAGTTCAGTAGCTGTCCTAAAACTAATTATAAAAACATAAAAAAGCACTGATCAGATTTCTAGGTTCTTCACTGCTCAATATTCTGTACAACTCTAGCAATCTTTGTTTATTAGCACATCAATTCTGGCATTTTTACTTAGAATAAGTTTTGTGGGGAGCACTTGCATGGCTCAGTTCGTTAAGTGACTGACTCTTGGTTTCGCCTCAGGTCATGATCTCACTGTCTGTGAGATCAAGCCCCACACTGGGCTCTGCACCGTCAGAAATCCGCTCCCCCCCACCCCCCACTTGCACATGTGCGTGCTTTCTCTCTCTCAACCCCCCTCTCAAAATAAATAATTTTTTTTAAAAAAGTATAAGTTTTGCAGTAAGTTAACTCGTTACAAAATAAGTATGAAAGAAAGATTCACTGTTGCTTGCAAAAAAAAATGTAACCTTGGTGTGGCATTCCCAGATGTTGAAAAATAATGATTTTGAGAAGGGAGTGAACATTCATGTAGTTTCATCTCTAGTTTGTTTATGTTGGGACTGTATGTCCCTACCATGACTGAGAGATAATTTCAAGGTTAACTAACTTTCTTTGAAGTTTGAAATAAAAATGAAGAAAGAGACGCCTAGGAAAACCCAGATATATTTGATCTTTTTAAAAAGTTAATATTTTTTTAAGTTTTAAATTTTATTTATTTTTTTAATGTTTATTTTGAGAGAGAGGGAGAGAGGGAGGGAGGGAGGGAGAGAGAGAGAGAGAGAACGAGTGGGGGCGGGGCAGAGAGGGAGACACAGAATCCAAATCAGGCTCCAGGCTCTGAGCTGTTAGCACAGAGCCCAACATGGGGCTCGAACTCACCAACTGGGGAGATCATGACCTGAGCCGAAGTTGGACGCTCACCCGAATGAGCCACCCAGGTGCCCCAAAACTCAAGAATTTTTTAAAAATTAAAAAAACGTCATGCATCAAAGACTTTCTGAAAGTTATCTTCTATTGTGTGGAAAACATTTGGATATATATAATTTATTGAAACCCTACTATACCTAGAATTGGAAAGTTATGAAAAGAGATAGGAGTGATTTGGAATCCTAAACAAAAATTAATTTTAATAAAAGATTAAGTTGTTTTGATAATAAAACTGAAGTACTTAAAGGAATTCTCCTAAAACTATAAAGGAAACAGACACTTTGTAAGAAGGTGTATAGAAAAGCAAGCAAAATGGAAGTTGAGAAAGGCATTTTTTTTTATTTTTTATTTTTCGAGAGAGTGTCGTCAGGGAGGGGCAGAGAGACAGGGAGACACAGCATCTGAAGCAGGCTCTAGGCTCCAGCCAGTCGTCAGCACAGAGCCTAATGCAGGGCTCGAACCCACAAACCGTGAGACTTCGACTCATGACCTGAGTTGAAGTTGGATATTTAACTAATTGACTGAGCCACCCAGGTACCCCAAGGCATTTTTAAATATACATTTTGTAGTTAAGATTTACTTTAAACTTACATTGCACATTCTTTCAAAGACTTTCACCCGCTGCCAGGAAACCATTTCAAGGATCTCAATAACAAGGAAGATAGCCCATTCTATTACCTGCATTTACAAGGGAAAAAAATTGGTGCTGTAGAAAGACTGTATTTGTTACTTAGAATACGCACGGACAGAACCGAGAGCAGCCGCCTGACTTGAGTTCTCCCTCTACCTCGTTTGTTTAGTTTACTTACTTTGTGGGTTTCCCACATAAATAGATTATAAATAGCTGCATTCTAGTAATGAATTTAAATATTCATATATTTTGAAGGTTAGTCTTCAAGATTTAAAGGCAAAACATCTTTGAAGGTCCCTAAAATATGTTTTTATTCCTTGGGAGTGAACTGAGATATAAGACTGAAAGAAATCATTCTAATTACAGCATTACATTCAGTTTTCATTGTGAAGCCAACCTAGATTGCGTCAAAGCCTTGGGCAAGTCATGGGAACTGTCGCAAAGGAGAGTCCCAAACTTTATTTTAAGGGACGGAAGAAGTGTTGGAGGGGGAAAGCGCCTATACCCCCAGAGAAGGGGGTTGCTTCTGCTGTGATCCCTGGTAACATTTGAACTAAGAGAAGCACCTTATCAGATTGGATAGTTTTCAGTTGTTTTTCTTTTCAATCTTTTCTTTTTATTTACAGTGGATGGAACTGAGGTTCAACACTCTGGCAAAATGCCCACACTGCAAAAAAATGTAAGTTTCTCTACCATTGGAAATGCTACTGGGAAGTTCTCGAGAACAGTTTAGAGTTCAGAATTCTCACTTCGGTAGATTTTGATTTGCAGACATGCCGTGGGACAAATGCATGTTTAATATATTTATGCTTTTCAAAACTAAAAAAAGACATCTTTAAATTGATTAATATATTCTATTTTGAAATGAAAACGATTGGGCTTGATTATCACTCTCCAAAGGGAAATCAATTTCTAAGAAAGAAATTACTAAAATTGCCAGTAACCTGGTGAGGATTTGCAAATGTCCTGAGAGGTTATGATCTGTTGCAAATATTCTAAAATTTGTATTTAAAATATGGCTGTAATCTAGGAGAAACACCAAATGTTTGGGGGTTTATAATTAGGTAGTTGTTAGCTTTTTTTCATTTCCTATCTACTGAGATTATTCTCTGATAGCAGATTTTATATAATTATTTATCTGTCTTAACTATTCAGTCTATTTTCTCTATTCCTAAATAGTGTACCTAAGAAAATTAACAAAACGTAATATAAAAATGGGAAAAAAGTAGAAGATAGTTTGATCAAAGACATTTTATGGCAGCTGTGTTGGAGGTCCCCAAATCACCCCAAGATTCTGTGATTTTCTAGGAGTACTATTAGGAGTTAGTATATATTTGTACTCATAGGTATGATTTGTTATACAAAGAAAAATCAATAAAAGAAAAGGCACATGGGACGACGTCTGAAGGAAACCACATGTAAGTTTCCAAGACTCCTCTCCTAAGTGAGTCACACAGAAAGGGCTTAATGCCTCCAGCAGGGAATTGTTACAACACAGATGAAATATTATCTACCGGAGAAGCTCATTAGAGATTCAGTGTCCAAGGTTTTTATTGGAGCTGACCACACAGGCACCTATTACATGGCACATACCAAATTTCCAAACTCTCAGAAGGAAAGCATTCAGTATTCAGCATAAACCATATTGTTTGCACAAACAATTTAAGCACGGTAAGCCATTCTTATCAGTTAGGGAATTGTGGGAACATTGTAGAAATTTAGGTTCACAGATGCTAGCCAAGGGTCCCATCTTGAAAGCAGACCTTTCAAAGGAGAGCTATCTCAGGCTTGCTATACATTGCCTCTTCCTGCACAGTATTTATTTTGATAACAAAATTCTAATTTGAAAATTATTGTTGTCCACTTATGTGTGTGAATTGTAACTTAAGCTAAGGAAATGAAACTGCAGTGTTTTGACAGGTCAGGTTTTTTTTATAAAAAAATTTTTTTTAATGTTTATTTTTTTGAGAGTGAGAGAGACAGAGTGCAAGCAGCGGAGAGGCAGAATCTGAAACAGGCTCCAGGCTCTGAGCTGTCAGCACAGATCCCGACGCGGGGCTCGAACTCACAAACCGTGAGGTCATGACCTGAGCTGAAGCCAGACGCTTAACTGACTGAGCCACCCAGGCAGCCCGACAGGTCAACTTTTAACATTGAAAATATGGGTTCATAGTTTAATTGGTGTGGTCCCTAGTTTGATATAAAAACCGTATCTATTTTGAGGAAATCCTAAGAATGATTTCTAGGAGAAAAGAATTGAAGTGTCTGAATAGAATGTATGTAATAAAATCTATTTATCTCTGCTAGATCTAATTCCAACTCAATATAGCCCCATAAGAATAACTTTTTACAGCATATTTCTAGCTTCAAAGGAACAGATACTTCCTTTTTTATTTGTGAAATTAATCAACTGAATTCTTAACTTTGTTGAATCCAGTAGAAGTCTGTACGTGGAGAGGCAAAGTGGATAAACCCAATAAGCACACAGAAAAATATATACTTTAGAGACACTCCCCCCACATGTACGTGAATATGTATGTGAATGATCCAGATTTCTTTTTTTTTTTTTTTTAATGTTTATTTATTTTTGAGAGAGAGAGAGAGAGTGAGTGGGGGAGGGACAGAGAGTGGGAGACACAGAAACCAAAACAGGCTCCAGGCTCCAAGCTGTCAGCCCGGAGCCCAATATGGGGCTTGAACTCACAAACCATGAGATCATGACCTGAGCCAAAGTCGGACGCTTAACCGACTGAGCCGCCCAGGCACCCCTGAATGATCCAGATTTCTTTTTTTTTTTTTTAATTTTTTTTTTAACGTTTTATTTATTTTTGAGACAGAGAGAGACAGAGCATGAATGGGGGAGGGGCAGAGAGAGAGGGAGACACAGAATCGGAAGCAGGCTCCAGGCTCTGAGCCATCAGCCCAGAGCCCGACGCAGGGCTCGAGCTCTCGGACCGCGAGATCGTGACCTGAGCCGAAGTCGGACGCCTAACCGACTGAGCCACCCAGGCGCCCCTGATCTAGATTTCTGAGTGTTATTTCTGTTTCCACAAAAAGGAAAATATTAAATTGCAAACTGTCTTCACCAAGATCACTAAAAATTCTGTGGAAAATAAAAAGCAGAAACTTTTTGTGATGAGCAGATTGTATGCTAAGCACAGTGATGGTTACTTTATATACAGAGATGCCCGAACTGTAATCCTTTCAGCAATCCTGGAATGCAGGAATTATTATCCTCATTTTACAGATGAGGAACTGTTAGAGAGGTTAAGGATTTTGCTCAAATGACTTGGGTAATTATTTTAGAACAGTGGCAATATTTTGCTGATAATAAAGAAGTATTGAATGTCTGGATAGTCTATGGTTAAAATATCACAAGACAGTGTATTAATGTTAAGAAGAATTTATATCAATTACTTCAGGAACAACTTGCATAGACATTTCACATGGAATAAGTCTGCTTAAATATCATTCTTAGAGGAACATTTATGGAACTGGGATCACATGCTAACCATGGGAGGACTCAGGACATCCGTTACTTATTTGAGTAAAGATACTGCTGTCACATGAACACCCATGGCTTCTTGTCTACATTTTCTTTTCCCTTGGAATGTTTTTCTTCGTAACAAAATGATGAGACATCTGTTGCGATATGATTCTAAGGAGTATTGTTTCTTTAAACACAAATATAAAATACCCTAAAACTATTTTTAAGTTCTAGGAGTTACTAAATCATCACCAGGAAACCCTCACAGAACATGTGCAGGAAAGCTTCCCCCAGGGGCCTCCAGAGACCAAGGAGCATTTTTTCATGTCACTGTTTCTTACTCATGCAGTGAGTGGGGCTGTTGTAGCCGAAGGTGAGGTTGCTCTTTCAGGTGGGTGGCTTGTGGCCACTGCGGGACAGGAGCTGTAGTCCTAGCACTCTGAGAGTCCTACTCGTACCCTATCATTATAACCGTCCTCAGGCTGGGAGAGACGGCGGTTTAATCCACGGTGATTATCACTGAATGTCATTTCTCTGTCTCAGTGATGTACTCCTTTGTGGATCACCTCCTGATGTTTCAAATAGTGGTGGACTCTTAATCTCTTTCATTTTGCTGTTTAGTGCTTTCTTTTATAATTCTCCGTGAATTCAGTAAACAGTCCTGCACCAGGTACTGGGTGCTTGAAATAAAAGATGTAACCTTGCCTTCGGGGAACTTATTCTTGTGGGTGTAGGGAAGAGAATAGGCAACTAGAATAAAGTTGTTTAAGTGCTTTGGAAGAGATACACCCTGCCTTTTCTGTTCTCAGGAGCCCTCACCCCAGATTGGAGGGAAAGGGAACTTAAGACTTCCAGGAGGGGGGTATATGAAGTAAGTCATTCAAGATGAGTGGGAATGATGTGAAAGAGACTGCAGGATGCTTCCTTGTAGAAGGAGCTACCTGTGCAGAGGCACAGTGGAGTCAAAGTGTAGATTTGGTATTAAGGAAATGGAATAAATAGGATTGAATGTGAAGGTATAAGAGAGAGATTGCGCTGAAGGATGGCTTTATATCTGAGGGGCTATAGAACCACTCACTAAGATAGGGAATCTAGCATCTAGAAGAACTAGGTCTGGAAGAAAGATGCTACATTCATTTTGAACATATTAGATACAAAGACAGTCTAGGTTTGCCAGATTGGCTGAGTCTTCATCCCTTGAACTTCAGAGCCATCCACTTTTCAAACTACTGATCCTGGATCAATATGGCCATGACTTCTCCCTTCCTTTACCAAGATAACTGGCAGCTGAAAGAATTCTGTGTTGGTTATCTTTTTACAAAAGTATAGCTTTACACTTCAACAAAACCCTGGCTTAATGCTCCGGTTGGAAGTGTCCCTCATTAACTCCCTCTTCCGTTCTCCAAAATAATGATCTCCAGATATTTACTGTTCCTCTTAGGCTCCCATCCCTCACGCTACTACTCTCGCAGCCTCAGCAGATGAGTCGCCTTCTGCCTCCGATATGACTGAACCTATCTGTGAACTCCCTCGTCTTTGCACTGCCTGCCTGTACGCTGCCCTTCGTTTCCTCTTCACACAGGGAGGGGGTCTCTTCCTCTCCATGCTTTTCCCTTCCCTTAATCACGGCACCCATTCGCTCTGGAGTGAAGTGCAGTTAGCCATCATCCCCACTAGGCCACTGAATTTGTTCTGATAAAATTCACATCGCCGTTGCAAATTCTAATAGGTCTGTTCAGTCCCCATCCTGTTTGTTTTCTCTGTAGTGAGTATTTGGTTCTTGTTGATCATCTTCTTTTTTTCCTTACAATTTGTTCTTTGCGTGAAGTCCAGGTACCACTTTTTCCTGGTTTCCTCCCATTTCTGAAAACATTGCTTTGCTCTCTCCTTTGTTGACTTCACTTTCTCTTCCAAGTTGTTAAATATTGCTCTTCTCGCGGGTTGCAACTTGACTACACTGTATCCTGGTTTTCTCATAGTTTCTTCTGCCATTTGTGTACCATGAAATCGCAACCAAAATGCCACTGAATCACCCCAGATCTCTCTTTGGAGCTTCGGATATAGATATACAATCTGTATTCGCTATTTTCCCTGTAGTTATTTCAACCTGGGTGTCCACAGGCATCTCAAATGGTCGTATCCAACTTCCTTACCCCACTCTACTAAGTTTCCTTGTATGTTGGTGAGTATATTGTACTAATGGATGTTATCCCGTCTGCCCAGCTGACCACGCCAGAAATCCGAATGTATCTTTACTCTCCATATCCAAATGGAAGCAATTCTGTTCCCTGTCAATTCTGTCTCTTGACATTTCAATTCTGTTCTCTTATTCTCACTATTCTTGCTTGAGTTCATGCATTTAAGGTCCTTCTCCAGGACTGTGATCATAGCTTTGTAATTTATCTCTTGGCCTTCAGTCTCGCTGTTCTCTATCCATCTATTAGAGAATGACCCCAGATACAAATGTGATTTTAAACTCTTTGTCTTCACATGTTTTCATAGCTCCGAAATTCACGGTCATGGCATACAGTTGTGCAAGTTGTATACTTCACAACAAGGTGCTGTTTTTATTGTTATCCTAGGTTTGTCTATATATGTGGCATATAAACTATCCTGAGGAAGGATATATTCTACTTATCGACATAGATGCACCGTATGGATTATTATAGGGTAGGCCCATTGCCTAAAATCCAAAATCAAACTCCAATTTTCTTAGCAAGGTTTAGGTATTTGCTTCCAGGTTTAGGTATTTGCCTGACTTCCCTAGTATTATCTTTATTATGCACCTTTACACACAACCCACTATGGGCCAACTTCAACAAATTCTTCTACTTCTATAAATATAACAATAGAGTTTCTTGCTTCTGTCCCTAATCCTCATCCTGCTAGGCCTGGGATGACCTGGCTAGTCCCTTTCTCATTATTATAAATCTGGAAAATCCCTACCTAACTTTACATATTAGCTCATACAGCCCTTGCTTCCACTGCTCTCCTCTCCTACTCTCCTACAGAAACCTTCTCGAGAAGAAAGGTTATTCTGCTGCTTGTTTTTTGAACAAAATTCTTACTTTGTTCATACCTGAACAATGCCACTGTTACCTGCTAAAATGACTTACTTACTTTCTCATCTATCCACATCTTATCCTGTCCTTAAGCCTCACCTAATAAAACCTTCCCTGGTGACTTCCTCTGAAAATTGGGCTGTAAATAACATTGCTTGGCATCGCCTTCATTTTCTACATGTTCTTTATACTGCTCGTGGCCCATAAGGGGAATATTGTGAAGGGGAAGGTTAATAATTTGAAGAGTGAATAGTTACATGTTTGGGAAGTATTGCATGACCTTTTCCTTTTGGGAGATTCAGTGTCCATATTTTGCATATTAGAGTCTCTTGACTTTCACATTCAGTAAAATGAAAGACTAGTTAATAATTATACCAAACATCCTTTTAAAGGCATAGCTCAGTTCCTATGAAAGTTAAGAAAATACCTAGGGACCAGCAATAAAGAGGAAATGGCAATCAGGATTGTCATTTTGAATATCCCGAGAGTATTTGCCAATAGTAGGGGTCCACAGCCTTGGGTTTCCATGTTCAGATGAAGAACAAGAGAAAGGCCTTGGCCTTGCAGAAAGTGGAGAATTGGAATACCATCTTTTGTCCCCAGAGAAAGTCCTTCATGGTCCATGAAAAGAGTAGTCAGGAAAAAAATCCACCAGGAAAGGAATATTACAAAGTAGAGGTTTTAGAAGAACAATGACTTTGAGCCTTATAGTTTACTCTTTTATATGGTCTAGGAAAACCCAGTCCCAGAAATCAACTTAAAGTGGTTTAGGGTTTGCCTCATTCTAGGGAGCCTAAGAAAGACAAGTGAAAATTCTCTGTGGATGAAGCCACCCCTAAACCATTCTTATGGCTTTCTTACATTAAGATTACCAAGATTACCAAAATTTTTCAACAAAATTTAGCAGCCACGTGAGGAAACAAGGTCCTATAAGCAGAATCAGCATCAATAACAAACAGTATAATTAGACTCCCAAGGACTTCACATATAATTATTAGTTATAGAATGTGTTATAACCATGTGTAAAATGTTTAAGAAAATAGAAATTAGAAAACAGATAGTCTATAAAAAAATGAACAAGCACACACTTGAACCTGTACACAAATTTGCATAGCAACTTTATTCTTTATAGACCCCAATTGGGAACAACCCAGATGTCCTTCCATGGGTGAATGGTTATACAAACTGTGGTACTTCCCTACCTTGAAATACTACTTAACAATGAAAGGAATGAGCTATTGACACATGCAACAGCTTGCAGGAATCTTGAGGAATTTATGTTGAGTGAAAAAAAAAAAAAGTCCCACCAGGTTGCCTACAGTATGATTCCATTTATGTAACATTTGAAATGGTGAAATTTTAGAAATGGAGAACAGATTAGTGAGTACAGACAATAGGCAGGTGGGAGGGATGTGGGTATGGTTATGAAAGGGTCTTTGTAGTGTTGGAACTGTTCCGTATGTTGACTGTGGTAATGGATACTTAAACCCACACATGTGATAAGATTGTGTAGAATTAAACACATACATACACAAATGAGTATAGGTAAAGAAGGAAATCTGAGTATCAGTGGATTGTATCAGTGTCAATATCCTCGTCATAAATACTGTACTGTAGTTTGCCAGATGTTACCACTGGATACATAGCACCAAAAATGCATGCGATCTCTCTATATTATTTCTTACAACTGCTTATGAATCTACAGTTGTCTTAAAATAAAACATTTACCTAACAAAAGCAACAACCAGGTAGATTTAAAAGAAACAATAAAACATACAGAAATTGAAAGTTACAGAAATTAAAATGCAGTAGACAGGTTAAGCAGAAGATTAAGCTGAAAACCAACGTTGTAGATTAGAAGATAGAGATAAGGAAATTACCCAGAATCCATCAGGGACACAGAGGTGACAGTAATATTAGGAGAAATGTATATGAGAACATTCAAAATATATCTGAAGGCAAAAACAGAGAATGAGATGGGTGGGGCATTTTGAAGAGCTAATCCCTGAAGATTTTCAGATCTATGAAAGGTACAAGCCCTTGGATTTGAAGAGAACAATGAAATCCATGCAAAAGGAGCAAATGCATTATAGTGAAATTGCAGAAAACCTATGATACATAGAAAATATTAAAATCAAAGAAAGAAAAGAGAGATTTTTTTTTGAGATTTTATTTTTTTTAAGTAATCTTCACACCCAGTGTGGGGCTTGAACTCACACACCTAAGATCGAAAGTCTCATGCTCCACCAGCTGAGCCAGTTGCCCAAGACAGATTTTTACTATAAAAAGGATGACAGTTTTGCCCACAAATATCTCAACAGCAACAATGGAAGCCAAAAAATAAATTTAAAAATACTTCATTAAGAGAAATTAACTATCAAACTGGTATTATAGAACTATCTAAACCATAATAGAATAATGGAGGCAAAATAAAAGTGTTTTCAAATGCAGAACCAATGAACCAACAAACAACAACAAAAAATCCAGAACGTTTACTATCTTGATATCCTCACTGAAGAAACTGCTAAAAAGTAATTTAGGGAAAATGGAAAAATATCGCAGAAGATGGTTCTACAAGGCAAGAAGAAAAGGTAAACGGAGACATTGTAAACAGCCATCAAGAATGTTGAATAAAATAGCAAAAATAACAGTAATGGTAATATTAATGCTGATTAATTTATAGAAATAAAAATACAACAGAACTAAAATATTCTTTTTTGAGAGACAGGGTGTGAACAGGGGAGGGGCAGAGAGAAAGGGAGACACAGAGTCTAAAGCAGGCTCTAGGCTCTGAGCTGTCAGCACAGAGCCCGATGCAGGGCTCAAACTCATGAACCTTGAGATCGTGACCTGAGCCAAAGCCAGACACTTAACTGACTGAGCCACCCAGGTGCCCCATAACAGAACTGAAATATTGGAGAACAAGAACATGTAAGCTGGGAGCAAATATTTGAAGTTAAAACTTCCTAAGATTCTTGTATTTATTGGGAAGGTAGATTTACTAAATGATTTTAGTTTTTAAATGTTAGGTATGTTAAAATTTTATATGCAACTACTAAGTTAGTAGAAATAAATTGTAAATCTAAACCTTTCTAAATGTAGGTGGAAAATAAACTAAAAGAATCCAAGTTAATCCACAAGAAATCCAGAAAAGAGGGTAGAAAAGCATAGAAAATACAGAAACCATAGAAAACAAAATAAAAGAGCAGAAATAATCCATATATATATATCAGTTGTCAGAATATGTGTAATTAGACTAAAATTATCAGTAAGACTTGCCAGAAATTATCAGACTAGACTGAAGCCCATCTGTGCAATCTGAAAAAGAAATACACGAAATACAGGAGCATAGGATGGAAGTTAAAGGAGGGAAAAAGATCAAATCATGAAACCCTCAGCAAAGGAAAGATATACCAGGCAAACACTAACCAACATTAAAATAGTAATATTAATATTAGTTAAAAGAGCGGACTGCTGTTCTCTTCCTTTTATCAGAGGAACTGACCACCCAGCTAACCATATTTTCTAGCCTCTCTTGCAGAAGGTTGTAGCCATGTATTTAAGTTAAGGCCAATGGAATACGGACACAAGTGATGAGTGCAGCTTCCTTATACTCTCCTGAAAGGCAAAACTACTTGTCTTAATTTTCTCTCCACTCTTCCATGTGACTGAAAAAGTCACCTACAGCAGGAGACTTGTCACCCGTTGCGTCTGGCAATGACAGTTAATCATGGAACCATGCTGTCTACCAACCCTAAGCTGTATTTACCTTTGAATTCTTTTCTGCAAGAGAAAAAAACTTTTTTAAGCTACTGTATTCTGGATGTCTCTATGATAGGATTCTAGCAGGTACTTAAGTATCTCATATGCTTTAGGGTAAAAAGAATTATTATTATGGTCACTTCATCAAAAACATAAATTTTGAATTTGTATGCACCACATAACTTCAAAATAAGTAAAATAAAAATTGATAATTATAAGGGCTGTACTCCTGTAGACATAAATATGAAAAGGTAAACTCTAATACTTTTAGAAGACTTTAAAAATATTTTTATGGCAAGTAGGAAAGAATTTCCTACACAAGGCAACAAAAAGTACAAACCTGAAAGGAAAATATTGATAATTTTTACTATATTAGAATTACTTTATGGGGCGTGTGGTGGCTCAGTCGGTTAAGCGTCGGACTTCGACTGAGGTCATGATCTCACAGTTCGTGAGTTCGAGCCCCACATCGGCTGTGTGCTGACAGCTCAGAGCCTGGAGCCTGTTTTGGATTTTGTGGCTCCCTCTCTCTCTCTGCCCCTCCCCCACTCGCGCTCTGTGTGTGTGTCTCTCTCTCAAAAATAAATACACATTAAAAAAATTTAAAAAAAAAGAATTACCTTACATTACATTGATTTCATGAATAAAACTCATTATCCAAAGATGTTATTAAAAATGAATTTTAGAAACCACAGGCCAGAATCCTTACCAACTGTACCAAGTTGGAACTGCCACTGCTATCACGGATTTCACCTCATTGCTGTTTGCAAGATCCCTGGTGGATGTAGTTTAAAATTTTTTAATAGCCAAGACTTCACTCAGTTATTGGCACAGTCTGTGAAGCATGGCTTTGAGACAGTATATGAGGTTACTGAAGTATGTATGCGCATAAGCTTTGTAAAGCGTCCGGGAGCAGGACACTGGCACCAGCGTGTGACTAGCACCCCCTGCTGGACTGAGATCCACTTGCACGCTCTCCTCCAGTGGCTGTTATCAAGTCCTCATTCAGATGGGTTCACCTCACAGTCCTGTAACATCTGAGTCTTAAATGGCCTCAGGCTTCTGCCTCTTGAAAACTGTTGAGCCCCTCCTGTACCCGAAGGATGGATGAGTCAGACATGATCGAGAACCCACAAAGGAACTTTGATGATACTTGACCTCTGTGGCCAATTGTTGGATTTGGAGATGAAAGCAAAACAAAACAAAACAAAAAAACCTTGGTAACATACTGTCAGTACCAAGAACCTGTTTAGTTTACGTTGTAATTCTATAATCAACTAAAATGTGTACTTTTAGCAGAACTTTGCGTATAGTTAAAGGAGAGATGGCCAAGCCAGGGACAGATTACCTATTTGAGAAACGGTCCTAACAGATTCTTTTGTGTTTGGCACTTTAAGGTCATCGTTTGGCAGAAGTTTAGCATTAATAATCTTTCTGAAGTGTGTTTTAATCAGGTTTAGAACCCATGTGAGTCTTCTTTTCATGGGTTTTCATAATATTTCTAAATTATTTGTTTAATAATTTTTTTAAGTTTACTTTTATTTATTTTGAGAGAGAAAGAGAGAGCGAGAGAGTGTGCGTAGGGGAGTTACAGAGAGAGGGGGGGAGAGAGAATCCCAAGCAAGCTCCATGCCGTCAGAGAAGAGCCCTGCATGCGGGCTCCATTCCATGAACCGTGAGGTCATGACCTGAGCTGAGGTCATGAGTCAGATGCTTAACCGACTGAGCCACCCAGGCCCCCTGGGTTTTGTTTGTTTTTTAAGTAAAGGTTAATCTTGCTGATTAAAAAAAAAAATAGGCTAAAAGAAGATATAGACAGTGTATATAGCTGCCTGGAAGAGTATGCAGATTATGTAAATATCATCTGTGAATCAGTAAGCTGAAGACAGCCCAAAACAAAGAGATGATAATATGAACAAGCACTTAATAGAAAAAGAAAACCAGTAGTCAGCTAATGTTTGAAAAGATGTTCTCTCTTGCTAGAAATCAGGGATATATATGTTAAAACCGCAGTGAAATACCATTCACACCCATGAAATTGTCAAGCATGGAAACAATACCAAGTTGAAGTGTTGATGTGGGAGGAGCATTGGAAGCTCTCATATAAAGAGAGTAGGGATATAAATTTAGCATTTATTCAAGTTGAAGATATGTCTACAATACAACCCAGCAATTCTGTTCCTAGGAATATGTTTGACAAATTCCTGCATATGTATGTAGGAAATATAAAGGAGTGTTCAAAGCAGCATTGTTATAATAGCAAAAAGTTAAGGAAAAAAAACCCTTGACTCTCCATCAATAGGGAGAATGAGTAAACTGGCACTTCTGTGGTAATGAACTAGATCTCTACATATCCACGTATGAGTATGGAAGAGTCTCATGTAGAGTATTCAGCAAACAAAAAAGGGCAAGTCACAAACGTGTACTTTAGCATGTGCACATACAAAGTTTTAACAACATGCAAAACAATACATATTGCATACAGATTCCACCTGTGTAATAAATGTGTTTGAGCTTTTTCAATCTATGCAATAGGTGCTTGTTGGTCATTGCTCTATCCTGGCAATAACATGGCACTTGAGGTGTAGAGTAGCAATAGGTTATTTTTTTTTCCGGGGGAGACTTCCCAAAGGTAGTGACTGTAAATTGGGTGATGAAAAATGAGCATGGGTTTTCCAAGGAGAATTCATGCACTGAAATTAATGTACTACAGCTCACAGAAGAGCTGCTCCAATATTCACTTAGAACCTTTTGATTTATTTAATACAGAATTTTTAAATTATTTAATATATAATTCTAATAAACTGAGTTGGTATGTAATCCATGGCAGATTACACTGCAAGAGGCCGATACACAGGTAAATGAGAAATGATAGCCAGCTGTGAGGTATAAAGGCAGGGCAAACCACCAAATGCTTGCATAAGAATTAAAACCAAAAGTAGTCTAAGGCTAAATATAACATAAAGGCAATGAATCATATGCCCTGGTAACTCTAGATAGCAACATATAGTATGCTGACGATGACCTCAGGTTATCCAGACGTTTATGTTTCAGTTCAAGAATTCAGGAATATTTGTGATATATATTTGCAGTGATAGTCATAACATTTTTAAAAAATGTTTGGAACTTAAAGGAAACCATTTTTCTGTTCTGCAAAGTTAACCTGTTTGGAATAGCAAATTTCTAAAGTGTGCCTAGCAAGTAATGTATTTCTGTATTTCGTTTTTTCAGCATACATTCCTTGAGCACTTATATATGTGTTAATATATTTATGCTTAGGAAAAATAGAAAGTGCTAATTTGGCTGTGTGATCTCTGCTGTGCTTGTATCATTTTGAACATTACAAAAATCAGAAGTGTAAATAACTAAAAACTTTTGGATTTAAAACTTCAGTTGAGAAGTATGATAATAGTATATGCTTTTATGAATTTCCCATAGGCTTCTTGGAGTATGTATTAAAAGATTTGAAAATTTAAATCTCTTTAATCTTGTAATCCTAATTCTAAATATTTATCTTGAGAAAACAAAGAAAACTAAGGAGAATGCTTAAAAAAATTTTTTTTAAACGTTTATTTATTTTGGAGAGAGAGACAGAGACAAAGCATGAGCAGGGGAGGGGCAGAGAGAGAGGGAGACACAGAATCCGAAGCAGGCTCCAGGCTGAGCTGTCAGCACAGAGCCCGACGTGGGGCTCGAACTCACAAACTGCAAGATCATGACCTGAGCTGAAGTTGGATGCTTAACTGACTGAGCCACCCAGGCACACCAAGGAGAATGCTCTTAAATGATATTTACCTGGCATTATTTACAGTAATGAAAACCCTAAATATCCAGTAGCAAAGAATTGGTTAACTTATGTTATATTCATCCATCAGAATTCCAATTTGAGGATACTTAATGACAGAAAAATACTTATGCTAGGTTGGTAAATTGCAAAAAAAATAAAAAATAAAAAATAAAAAAATGGCTGGAGGAAAATATGCCAAAATACTAGGTGACTAAAGTAATGGGATTAGAGGTAATTGCCTTTATCTTTTTTATTCTTTACTCTGTTTTCTAAATTTTCTAAAGTAAATATAGTAACTGTTATAACTGCAAAAAATCAAGTGAAATTTGCAAGATAGCATGTATTTTCCATCTTAGAATACATTTTTTGAAATCTATTTTTATCTTGGAAGATCATTACTGACCATAGTTGTCCTTTTGTGGATACGGTCAATAACCAAGACTTGAACTTTGTTTGAAGCCACAGTAATGAAATATAATCAATATAATAGGATAGAATAGAAATTATATAATTAATATAATATAATTTACCATTTATGATTTTATTAACTCATTAAAAATGACATTTTTATGCATGTTCTTGTCTCAAATGGAAGAAATAAATGGAAGCACATATGTCACTAACGCCACAGAAGCAAACTCACAGAGATGAAATGGAGAATCTGCGTGTGAATAATGCTCTCTTTTGCTATCATGAATTTTCAGTTCTTCAGTGGGTAGTGCGCTCCCACGAAGACGCTGCTGTGCATATATTACCATTGGAATGATCTGTATTTTCATTGGAGTTGGATTAACTGTGAGTACTACTCTACCTCACTGTTAGAATTCTTTCTTCTCAACTTTATCAGTAGTAAATTGATGAGGCCTGAACCTTCAATGATCCCCAAAGAGCTCCCCAGCATATTAGGCCTGGAAGCTTCTGAAGGCCTGTGGGCAATCTGAAGCCCACTCTGTGGGCCTGTTTTTCATGGAGCTTGCCCATCCTGCGAAATAGTCTTTTGGGGCTCCTCTAAAGGTTGTTGACGTTGGGGACCTTACCACCCGTTTAACAGAAGGCCACTGTTTTTATTTAGTGCCGTGGCCAAAGCAAAGGCAATACTCAATCAGCTACGAAGTTCTGAAAAACCGTTCTCTTTGTTTCTATGAAGCACACATTTATTATCATTTTGGGGATGGCTTATTTTTAGAGGAGACTGAAGCTACATAGTTGGCATGAGGATTATTCTGTCCCAGGAGAAGGAGGAGTTACTGATCTTTTTTGTCTCCATTTACTTCCCATGCTCCTTTGTGTCCCCTCGTCCCATGTTATTTAAACACTCCTGTTGTGTCGTATAACACTACGGAGTTCAGATTACAGATTTAAATACTTAAAGGAATAACATAATCAAGTGGGCTTTTTTGTTTATTTCATAAAATTTATAGTTAATGTAATTAACAGTATTGTCTTATTAAAATTTACTCTGTCAGTGATAGTCAACAAATTTGACAACTCATAGTTCATAGGGATTTTATGGCCTCCGGGATAGATTTCATAAAAATCGCATGTAAGCCTATACAAGTTCTCTAAGCAATATTTGCTTAAAGTTTTTGATCTTTTATTACTGTATTTGCTTTTTATTTTAGGTTGGCACCCAAGACTTTGCAAGGCGATTTCATGCAACCTATGTTTCTTGGGCAATTGCTTATCTCTTAGGTTTGATCTGTCTTATCCGAGCTTGTTACTGGGGAGCCATAAGAGTGAGTTATCCAGAACATAGTTTTGCGTAAGCTCGCTTATGATTCAGTGATGCAGGTGAGAGTATCTAGCAGTTCTTGATAAGCTACTCTGGACATCTTTAAATCATGTATCCTAATGGATCCCATTCTGGTTTATGTATAAAGTTTCAAGACTTTGCGAGTATTTTATGAACAAATGCTCATTGCACTACATTATATGCAAATAGTTTGTTTTGCTGCTAGGGTTTCAAGCTCCGAATAATAAAACTGTGTCTTCATGTTCTTTTACATCTCTTAAAGGTATTTTTGGATTTGTCACCAAACATTACATATAACATCACCCTTTCATTATTTTTAAATCAGTTCTTCCATTACTTGCTGATCTGTGAGTATTCCCAAGGAGTATTTATAAATGTTTCTACAATAGCTTCACATTTATACTCACATTTTAATTAAACAGTGTCAAAATTGCTTGCTTTAAAATCTAAGCAATATGCATTTTGCTTGAACTGCTTACTGTAACTTTAACCTAAGATCATAGTGACCTTATTCAGGAAAAACAATTGAGTGTACCTTCAAAGACTTGACATTCTTGTCAGATAAAAACCATTTCTAGATACTGTATGCTTGTTTTTTGTTGTTTGTAGAAAGATACAATATTTTGGTAGTAACTTAAAATACAAGAATGAAAATATTTATTTGTCCACAGTTGGAGATAATGTTGGATAAATGTTTTTTCTCAAAGATCACAGGAGTTTTGTCTTTCATTTTTGTCTGCTTTTTTATTTACTAATTATAAAAGTTCTGGTCTAGATTTATGAAACTTAATGTTAATCATCTGTATGTATTCCTTTATAGATGTTGGAGGAAGTATTTCACATAACATGTTTTATAAAACTAACCATTTAAACAAAGATATATTTACACTGGGTTGCCCTCCTTTTCATTAGATCATAATAAATTTTTCCTCTTTGGGCTAATTATGGACTACTTATATGAGAAGAGAGCCTATGACATTTTACACTAGCTAAAATGTGAAGATTAGAGGTAGTTACTCTTATCATTCTTTTCAAATATAGCTGGTCAGATAGTTACCCAATTTATTCAAGAAAGTAGATCAAAGACAAAAAGCAACATAGTTTTCTAAGAATTCACTAGGATTTAAGGAATCAGCTCTCGCACTGCCTATCTTTGCAGTTTTGAAAAAGAAATTGCTTAATTGAGAAGAAATGTTCTAAAGCCTTTAATGTAGTAGAATTAAGATGATGAGATGATAGGAGTAAATTAATTGGCTATTCAAGAGGTAAGAATAATAAATTAAAGTATTTATGTTCCTGACTAGTATGAAAATGTACTCATCAGAGAATTTGGAGCAAAATACATGTAAACTTAAAAGAGTAAATGATAAATGTCTAAATGCCGTAGCTCAGGATTATATGTACCTTTGAAAATACACTAATAAAGATTATTGTTCAAATACTGCCTCGTTATATTCCATTAAAAAAAAAAATAAAATGGTGTGGGGTGCTTGGGTGGGTCAGTTGTCTGTGCTGACAGCATGAAGCTTGCTTGGGATTCTCTCTCTCCCCTCTCTCTTTGCCCCTCCCCTAGTCACTCATACACTTTCTTTCTCTCTCTCAAAATAAGTAAGTAAACATTAAAAAAAATTTAAAAAATAAAAATAAGATGGTGTTTCCAAAATAGATTTGAGTTATTACTCTAAAGGCGTTTTCATGTTTAAGAACATATATAATGTCGGGGTGCTTGGTTGGCTCAATAGGTTGAGTGACCTACTCTTGATTTCGGTTCAGGTCATGATCCCAGGGTCATGGGGTTGAGCCCCACATCAGACTCCACATTGAGTGTGGAGCCTGCTTACGATTCTCTCTCTTTCCTCCTCTGCCTCTCTCGCCTGCTCGTGTGCTCTCTCTCTCTCTAAAATAATAAAAAAAGGAAGAACGTTATATAATGTTTCTTCATCTAATATTCACTTATATTTTTCTAGTATTTTCATGGTTTCCTTTTAAAAGTATAGATTTAAAATCTATTTATAATGCACTTGGTGTAAGGTATGAAATAAGAATCTAATTTATTTCTTTTCTTAATGGTTAGTTGTACCTGCATTGTGTATTGAATAACCAACGCATTCCTTTCCCACTAATTTGAAACCCCACATTAAATTGTATGCTGCATGATCTTTTTCCTTTTGGAATATAATTCCACGATAGCAGGAACCTTGGTGATCTTGTTCACTGCCTTATCTCCAGCATTTACAATAGTGTTTAGTGTATTTGTGTTCAACAGATTTGTTGTATGGATGAATAAATCATTGAATAAATTAGTGTATTAAATTCTTATCCCTTGGGTCTGGACTTTATATTTTGTTACAGAATATATAGGTGAACATTCATACAATCTTCTGTTAAGTAAAAACTTTCTTAGTAAAACCCCAGAGCAGAAATCATACAAAAGGATTGATAGATTGTATGATTAAAAAAAAAAAACAAAAACACAAAACACTTCTGTGTGAAAAAAAAGTATAACGAAAGCCAAAAGATAAATTGTCTTTCTGAATTAGTAAGAAGAGTTAATCTTTGTAATATAGGAAGGGACTAAAGGCATGAAAAAAAAACTATTCATGAAAGAAGAAATACAAAAAGTAATAACACATAATCAAAGAAAGTGAGTTAAAACAGAAATACTATTTTTTACCTAGCATATTAACAAAGAATCAAAGAGTGATTAATCCCTGTAATGTTGAGGATATGAGGAAGCACACACACACACACACACACACACACACACACACACACCACACACAGTCTTTGATGTAGTTATTCTGTCTCTAGGAATTTATCCTAAAGGTGTCCTGTATAAAAGAACAAATATATTTGTACAATGATGTTTATCACATTTGTGTTCATATTAGGGATTAAAAGCAAGAAGTCCTTCAATTCAGGAATAAGGGATAGGTGAAATAAGTTATAGTACACTCATAGTAGGAAATAATAAGTAGTCATTAACAAAATGATGAAATTTCTCATCTAATTGAATTGGCAATGGCTCATAAAATATTGTGTGACTAAATCAGATTACAAATCAATATGGACAATATAATCCACTTTTTGAAGAAAATGATTTTAGGTGTATGTGTTCAAAAAACTAAGGAAAATTAACACTAAAACATTAACAGGGCTTATTCCTGGGTGATGGAAGATAATCCAACTTTTTCAAAGTTTCTGTGCCAGATTAACAGTTGGAAAGTTTAAGTTTTGCTCTTGATCAATAGATAAGAATGTGATGATCACGTTCCATTTTCATTTAGCCTCTTGAAGTTTTAAAATTTATTAAAATCCAAACCAATGCATTTCATTGATAAAATCTTAAATTTTAAAGTTAACCAATTATATATTTAGGCTAAGTCCTTTATGAACTAAAATAAATTTTTAATTAATTAAATCACATTAATGAGACTTTGTACCCAGTTTTAGTCAAAGTAGAGCATTTCTTCCAATGCCTGGTACAGATACGAAACACACAAAGGGCTGGGAAAATGTTTTTTGCAAGAATAGACCATAGTCACCAGTCAGAAAAGGATTCTTTTTGTCCCCTGCTGTCCAAAGGAGTAAAAGATGGCGTAGTTCTTCTTCGAAAAGAGGGAAACAATGGAACCACGATCAATCATTCTTGAGTAAGTCATTTGTGAGTGTGCATATGTCATTTAGAAGATCCTAATAATGCTGTGTGTCAGGTACAGGGCTGGCCTCACAGCACATGCTGTTTAACAGCCACGGGAAGCCTAGGAAGCACATGTTCCCGTTCCTGTTTCACCAGAAGAAACTGAGCGTCACTCTCTCGTAGATGAGCATTTTAAGTAGGACAGGCATCTGCATTCAAAACAAGCACTCCTGGATGGTTTTGGTGTAGTTTTCCTGGATCCTACTCTTGAAACACTGCCCTATACCATGCACACACATGTTCGCATCCACCTTCTTGGGCATTCACATTTCTTGTATAGAAAAAGCTTTCGTTGGATATGAGTAAATAACACCATTTCCTTTGTTTAGCTTTTGTTTTGAGTTTTGATTTAGCTATACCTGTGCTTGTATGTTATGAAATCATAACCTTTTCCATGTGCATAGTCTCACAAATTACTATAAAATATAAATTTGCACTTATTTGGCAGGTTTGGTACACATGTACACATATATCTATATCTACGTATGATATAAGCACTGACGAAAAAACCCCGAGTGTTTATTGATCTGCCTTACGTATATGTTGATACTAAATCTCTATGTCATAGTTATCATGACTCTACCACTGAAGAAGTTCAGAGTGGCTAAATAATTAAAGGTCATTCAGCTTATATGTGATGGCGCCCGCTGGAATCAAACAGTCTGTCTGCCTCCAAAATTTATCTGCTTTCCAGTACAGCAGGAGATTTTACTGCGCTTTGCTCTGTAGAGAGTAACCTGACTTTTGTGCCCCCTGCTGTTCATTGTCTGTAACTCATTTGTGGAAAGAAAACTGAACAATGTTTGCCCTCAGTATGTATTTCACAAAGAATAGAATACTTTTGTTTAAACAATACTTTTATGAATTCGATATTATATCCAGCTTTATTTAAGAGCATTTTATGTAACAAAATATTACATGTATTTATTTTCTTTATAATATCATAAGACTAGCTAGGAATATCACCTACTAACTATGAGGAAATTGACAATTTTAATGTAACTTCTTTTAATATTGATAGCAATATTAAAATGATTGTTAAATAGCACAAGATGCTAAAAAGGGATTTGTGAGGGTTTTTAATTTTTAAAATCCATGTTACATGCTTTGTTCCAAATATAAATAAATACTAAGGTTCTTTATATTTTGATAAATACACATATATTTGACTTGAGGTGGAATACTATGTGAAAAGCAGAAAATAAGAAGCCTATATTCTTTTGGGACTGGCCCACAGACTAAGGGATCAGATAAAGCTACAGGTCTAAGAGGTGAGTACGGTTTGTAATTTGCAGGTGAGAATCTTTGATCTACCACAGAAGTAGCCTTTTGAGTTTTGGCTGTGTAACTAAGTTCATCTAAGGTAACTTGCTAAATCTGGGAAGTGGTCACTCACATTTCTCTCCAAAAATTAAAAAAAAATTTTTTTAACGTTTATTTATTTTTGAGACAGAGAGAGACAGAGCATGAACGGGGGAGGGTCAGAGAGAGGGAGACACAGAATCCAAAACAGGCTCCAGGCTCTGAGCTGTCAGCATAGAGCCCGACGCAGGGCTCGAACCCACGGACTGCGAGATCATGACCTGAGCCGAAGTCGGCCGCTTAACCGACTGAGCCACCCAGGCACCCCTCCACAAATTTTTTAAATACCTACCCTGAGTGGCTTCTGCATATGTGTCAGTGCTAGTGGTTGGCTACAGAGCTTCTGAAAGTTCCCAATGTTCAAATCAATTTATCTGAAAAACCGTGATGCAGAGCCTGACATTTCTACATCAGCTATACCTTCGGCTTAAGATATTGGACATTTAAATGTGGAAAAAATGTGTTACATTTTTATTGGTTTTTAAGCTTTTAGGAAGAGTAAGCTTGGGATACGTGTAGAGAATTCCTTAGCTCATACAATGCTTTACTTTTTTCCTGGCTTTTTCCTGAACACCTGCCTTACTCCTTCCTCTAAAAGATCCTCTCTACCTACCATCTGCCATCTGTAAATCTCCTTTCCCTCTCCCATAATCAATGTAGACTTCGGTACCTGGTTTTCATTCTTACCATATGCCCTTGATTTAAGCGTCAATGTGAATGGTAATGCTCTGGTCTGGACTCAGTTCTGATTCCCTCGAGTCTAATGACCTTTACCTCTGCTCCACTTCTGCTATTCACCTCTAGCTGTACAGTGTGCTCATACTTAGAACCACTCCATCTCTAAAGTCTTACACTCAGATGTCCACTCTCTGGACATATACCTCTTCTATTCTTATAAATTTCTCACTCTCTTGGTACCACTATTCATGAATACCACTTTCAACACTTCCAGTTTCTTATTCTTCCACTCCATCGTCTTGTCTATATTTACCAATGAATCCCACAACCACACAGATTAATACCACTACAGGTTTTTAGTTTTCACCTTCAGCTACTCCTCAGCCTTGTGTACCTGTCTCCGGCTCTCTGTGTAAATTTCCCACAGATACTATTTGCAAACTTCAAAGTCCTATAGCCCCTTATCATACTTTCCACGGGAGACCCCCCTTCCTCTCATAGCAGATGATTTATCGTAACTGTTCTTTCCTTTGTCCCCGCCCTCCACCTACCCTCTAGATCCATCCCATTCCCTCTTTCCTCCTCAGGGAACTCACAATATCTTGTCATTATTTCTATCCATCTAGCTGCCCACGTCAATAACTGGCCTCAGCATTTTCACTTCTCATTCTCCTACCCTTTACAGTCCATCCGGTTTCCTTTGTTCTCTCAAATACATGCACTTCTCTTTCTTCGTGCCCCTACCTACCTTACTTGTGGCTCTCATCAGCAGTGCCTGGGGGGCCGTAAAAGTCTATGAATTGATCTCTCTGCTGCCGTTCTTGGTTTGCCTGCTACCTGTCCCTCTCCTTGACCTGTTTTAAACAGTTACTTGGGTGATTCTTTTCCAAACACACATACAATCTTGTCATGTCTAAAGTCCTTCATGTCTAAGTCCTTCAATGTCTCTCTGTACCCTTTAGGAGACAAAAGACCATACTTCTGTAGCCTAATACTGAACCACTGACTCAAGCAGCATCTCCTATTTTGTGTTTCTGCAGTACTGAATTACTAGTGTTTTTTGTATTCACTGTTGTTCCATCTCTGTATGCCTTTGGACATGTCCTTCTGGCGGCATGGCATATCCCTAAGTTGGTAAACTCCTTTTTATCCTTGGAAATCCTGCTCAGGCATTACCGCCTCTAGGAACTCTTCATGGTCCCTCTTCCTCCTGTCATCCCCAGATAGAATTATTTCCTTGTACAACTTCTGTGCTAAGTATACACTTCTAACTACTGCATATACCACCCTCTCTATTTTACTTATTAGTTTACAGGTACCCTTAAGACTATCTTTCTCATCTTGCCGATTGTTCCTTGGTCATACTGAGTCTTATCTCACTTTGTCTTCGTATCCTCAGCGACTGGCATCTAACAGCCATAGGTCTTCAAAACGTTTTTGGTGGTGGTGGTGTTTTCCTGAGCTGAGATGAATAGAACCAAGTCTCTATGGTTTTTCATGTATTGCTGTCATGATGATGTGTGTGTGCGTCTGTGTGTACATGTATCCGTAAAATGCTTTGTAAATGTGGAAGAAGTGAATGAGAGGCAGACTACTGGCAGGAGGCTAGCAAGGAGATCATTTCGTAAACACTCCATGATTGCTGCCCTATTCAGCTTTTCCCAACTCTCTAGGCTAAAAAGTAGTACCACGCAGGCACACACGTACACACTGGGAGTGCCTTTATCTTCACAATTAGCTTATTGAATTAGAATTGTGTTTGTGAATCTGCGACCTCGCCAGAACGTACATTTCATGAAAGCAGGTAACCGGTTTGTGTGTGTGTTATTGGTGCTCATATAGGGTTTTATTCACTTAAAAGGAAGGTACTGTGAATAAGAGATGAAATGTAATGGCAACAAAAACCTCTACTTACGATTAATAAAAGGCATTTAATTGTGAGCTATGATCTTTCTAATTGGGATTCCTATTTCCACTCTTGTTTTCCCTCAATCCGCTCTCCAAACCTTTTTTTTTTTTTTTAAACCAAAGTGAATGTTTACTTAGAATGAGAGAAGCAATGCAATGACAACCAGTTACAAATTTTAAAAAGCTGACTGACAAATGCCAGGCATTAAAAAAATCCTTAAAAATATTTAACTGCCTGAACCACCCCTCTACTTAACCTATATTTTTAACTTCGAAGTATTTTTTTAAAGTTGATTTATTTTGAGAGAGAGAGACAGAGACAGAGAGAGAGAAAGCAGTAGAGGGGTAAAGAGAGAAGGAGAGAGAGAATGTTAAGCAGGCCTGACTCCAGGCTCAACCCCAAGAACCATGAGATCATGACCTGAGCTGAAATTAAGATCTGGACGCTCAATGGACTGAACCACCCAGGCGCCTAACTTTTATGTATTTTGATTGACTCTTCCTTTGAAAATTTTGTAACACATTTTCTTTGTGAAAGTAAATAGTTTGGTAATATCTTCAGCATAGTTGATCAAAATTTATTTTTTATTATTGAAAATTTAGAGAAGTTGATTTCAATCATAACTTATTTAGCAATAATGTCAGTTTTTAGTAGTGCTAATTTTGGGGAAACCTGTGGAGTTCCTTATGTGAGCTTAGTGATTTCAGAACATTTCAAGTTTTTCTTGATCAGTGTGATTAACCTTAAATATTCTTGAAATTACTCACTAACCTGTTGCCAAGCTGTTGTCATAGAAGGGTATTATCAGTTCTAGATTATCCTTGTAGATGCCAGTATCTCTACTCAAATCAACAAGAAATTTTTTCAAGTTTAACGTTTCAGTGTATTTATAGGATTCATTCTCCTTCAATTAACAAAAAAATTTGGAGTCTATTACTTCTATTTAAAATGTGTCTCAGGGCACCTGGGTGGCTCAGTGCCTCTTGATTTCAGCCCAGGTCAGGATCCCAGCATCATGGGATGGAGCCCTGCATCGTGCTCCACACTTAATGTGGAGCCTGCTTCGGATTCCTCTCTCCCTTTGCCCTTTCCCCCGCTCTCACACTGTCTCGCTGTCGTGCTGTTTTTGGTTTGATCAAAAAAAATTTTTTTTTCATCTGGTTCACTTTTTTGTCACAATAATTTCTATTGATTTCATATAGTAATATATACAAACTAATTTTATTGTGTGATATATATAAATGTATATGTTATATTGTTAAATATATTCTTGAAGAAAACTTCTGTTTTGACTACAGATGAGAACTGAATCCTACACTTATAATTTTCTACATCTGGGTGTTGGAAAGATTTGATTCCATTGTCCACAGACTACTGGTGCTCCGTGCCTCTGACCCTGCACTTTTTAGGTTCTGATGCCAGGTAAGTTGTCTCAGTAGGGGTAGGAGTATTCCTGGAAGCTATTTCTACATCCAAATAGCAATAACTTGGGGGCGCCTGGGTGGCTCAGTCAGTTGAGCGTCAGACTTCACTCAGGTCATGCCATGATCTCACGGTTTGTGGGTTTGAGCCACAAATCGGGCTCACTGCTGTCAGCCTGTCAGTGTGGAACCTGCTTTGGATCTTCTGTCCCCCTTTCTCTGCCCCTCTCCTGCTAGAACTCTGTCTCTGTCTCTAAAACATTTAAATAGCAAAATCTTAACATTGCATGAAAGTGCTTCTGAAACCATACCTTTTTAAAAATGGTAAATCCTATCACATTAGTGCCCCACAGGAACCCTTCAATGTTTCCCATTGCTCTTATAATAAAATTAAACCTCCCTACTGGAACCTACAAAACCTTGTATGCTTTTGGCTTTTCCCATCTCTCCAAACTCATCTTCAAGATTCTCTTCTTGCTTTTTCTCTTGTCCAGCCATACTGATTTCATATCAGTTTCTGAACTTTGCCAAATTTTGTTTTTCTTGCCCCAGGGCACTAATATCTGAATTCTGCTAACCTAGACACTTTTTTTCCTAGTCTTCTTCATCAGCTTTAACGTGTACCTAGATGATCCCTTTTCAGAGAGGCATTCCTTCTTACCCTATTCTAGACAAGATTTATTTTGCCTTTACACAACCTCCTTTGGATGTTACTTGTCTTTTGAGTTCTCTAAATACTTCTTCCAGAATTCATGAATTTTCTCAATCAACCTCCCTTTCCTAATATTCCGTTATTGTCCATTAAATGCCTATGACATATGTGTGTGTATATATATAGGCATATGTATGTATGGCTATATATTTTCTGTATTTCTAAAATAGCTGTTTGGATACCTCAACTTAAATATCCCATTATAATATATTTATGAGTCCCACTCTGAATTGATCATTTCCCTCCCCAAATCTGTTCAGCCTCTCGCATTCCCTACCTTATGTTACCACCACCTATTCACTTGTTTGCCCAAGTCAGAAACTCACGAGTTACCTAGATTCCCTTATTCACCCTTCCGTCCAATCTGTCACTAAATGTTGATTTCACTTCAGCAACATCTCTCAGATCTTCGCTACTTCTAGGACATAATTTCTTACTGGAGTCATTGCAAATGCCTCCCAGGAAGCCTCCTCGTGGGCCTATTTAACACTGCTGTATCCCCCTGCCCTCAAAATCTGCCCTCCATAACGGCTGTCAGAATGATCTTGCAAAATACTCAAAAGGACAAACTAAGAAAGAGTTAAGACCTAATTCATGTCCTCTTCTGTTTCATTTCCCCACTATCCGTTCCCAACCCCAGGTACCCCACACTGGACACTTTGCCTTGGGCACTTCCTCCCCTCCTTTCCTGCCTTCTTTCCTCGGGCCAAATGCAACACACCAGGGGCCCAGCTCTGAAAACCGCTCCGACGCCCTAGCCCCGAGTCAGGTACTGCGCTCCCAGCCTAAATCTGCTCCTCCGGCACAGTACTTAGCACGCCCCCCCACACCCCCCAAGTGCCAGCTAGCGCAGGCGCCCGCCGGGTTGTGAGCCCGGGGACGACCAAACTACCCCGTTCCCCCCGGCAGCCGCCCCACACCTCCTGTCTCCTGCCAGCACCCAGAGGGGCGAATGAAATGAAAGAATAAAGGTGAAGACTGAAAACAAAAGATTCGGATGGAGGTGCTTCAACCATTCTTGGTCTTTGGGGACGGCAGTCTGAGTGAGATTAAGGTAACCGTTGCTGGCAGCTCGAATCCTAGCAGGACTCGGCGGGGAGAGCGGCCCGCGCCGTCGGGGCCGGCCGGCAGCTCTGACGCGGGAGGCCTCGCTCACAGAGGCGGCCTCGCTCACAGTCGCTGCCTGGAGCCCGACGCCCGCCCGGCGCAGGCGGCTCGCCTCGCGTCTCCCCGTCTCCGGCGAGCAGGGCCGCCGACTGGGGTCCCGGAGGCTGTTCATGCGGGCGCGCCCCGTCCAGGGCGAGCCTGCCAGCACCTCGGAGAGGCCACCCCCGGCCTCCTCCGCACTGCGCGCGGGCAGCCAGAAGCCCCGCTCGCCCAGCACGCCCGGGGAGGCGCGCGCGCTGCCGGCTTAACGGTTCTGGCCCCGCGCGGCCGAGCTCCGGACCCGGCACCGCAGGCCCCGCCCCCGCCCCCGCCCCCTGTCCGCCTCGCGCCCCTCGGAGTCGCAGTCGGCCCCGCCTCCGCTGCCGCCGCCCCCGGCCTCGAGCGGACGCGCGGCGGGAGCCGTTCCCCGACGGGCAGCGGGGCGCTGGGCCGCCGCGTTTGGGTTGAGCGCGGCGACGCTGCTGCCCCGAAATCCTCCCCGATCTTGAGGCGGTAGGTGGCTGGGGAGGATGAACCGATCTGGGGGGTGGGGGGCAGAAGTCGGGCCCGGGGTGTGAGGAGGCGGTGGGCGCCCTCTCGGAGCTCGGACCCCGGGAGAGTTGTGAGGGAGGGGATCCCCGGGGTCGGGGGGGGGACAAATCCCGGCAAGGCCCCCCAGGGCCCCCTAGGTGGGTGGTAGAGTGCTAAGGGGGCGAGCCCGTTGGGAGGAAAGGGTGGTGGCTGTTGTGGGAACACCTGGCGAAGGGCGAGGGGCCAGGGGCCGAGGGAGAGTTACACTGCTGAGGGCATAATTAAAACAAAAAACAAAAACGCCAGAAAAAAGTAAGTACATAGCGCCCTCTGTCCCAGGACCTGGTCCTTGGTGGTGCGATGGTTTGAAGACTTTGTCCCCCATACCCTGGCACCATCACTACTAATTTGAGGCAAATTTCAACAGTAAATCAATAATTAATTAGATTAAATTACAGACAATAAAAAAGAAAGCCCAATAGGAAAAAGAGAGCCAAGAAACATATATACGGTTAATTCGCAGAATCAAATGGTTCGTGAAAGTAACTGAAGGTATTTCGCAGAAGTTGTTAAGTCAAGATACACCATTAAAAAAACCTGAGATATAATTGACATCTAACGGTTTCAGGTTTACGACATAATGATTCAATATTTGTATCAAGAGGTTTTAATTACTGATATTTTAGGCAAAGTTAAAGAAAAGGACAGTTACATCAGTTATGACCACAAGTGCACATTATCTGGACAGTTTTTATCCTACCTAAGTGTTAAATTTTGTTTGTATTGCAAGGTACATCACAGACCAAAAAGTTTTTTTTTTTGGTAAGTTTTAAAGAGAAGGTATGAAATGGAAAGTATTTTATGGAACGCTCTCACAACTTTTTGATAGTTTAAATTTTTCTCTCGTGTGGCAGCCTGATTTGTGGAATATAAAATATCTTTTATCACCTAAGTCGTAATCGGTTTATGTCTTAACTCCCCTGTATTTCCTTAATATTATTTTCATCTATCAGTTTATCATTCTGTGCTGTTTACTTGCAAAGAGCATTTGGTTTCAAGGAATCCTAACTTAGTATAATAGTATTTTGAAGTTGAAAATTGAGATTAAATCCTGTCTGATTATCACATGGGACATATACATGAGGTAGATGAAGGCATGGTCTTTCCACTTCTCAGATTATTTAATTTTATATGATTGTATTTCTTTTTGTTTTAATTCCAGTGTAGTTAACACAGTGTTATGTTAGTTTCAGGTGTATAACATAGTGATTCAGCAATTCCATGTATTACTCATTAAGATAAGTGACTCTTAATCCCATTCACCTATTTCCCTCATGCCCCTGCTTCACCTTCCCTCTGGGAACCATTTGTTTGTTCTCTATTGTTAAGGGTGTAGGGTTTTTTTTTTTTAATCTCTTTTTTTTTTCTTTGTTCATTTATTTTGTTTCTTAAATTCCACAAGAGTGAAATTTCGTATTTTGTGTTTTTCTGACTGGCATATTTCGCTTAGCATTATACTCTAGATCCACCCATGTTGTTGCAAGTGGGGGGGGGATTTCAGTCTTTTTTATGGCTGAGTAATATTCCATTGTGTGTATGTGTGTATATATAAGCGTGTGTGTGTATATATATATATATCACATATTCTTTATTCATTCATCTGTATGATCTTATTAATTGCAGCAGAATCATCAGCATTTTCTAAAGAAATAGAGAATTTAAATTGGAAATTATTAGTATCCAGCTTCTAAATACAGTACATAGTATTTTTCTTAAGTTGTGACCCGTGGTAAGTTTGGCATTGTTATAGTATGTCTACAGAATGAGGAAAGCACAGTAATCGTGTAATTTATTTAGTATTCTAAGAAAAATTATAAATTGAGGCAATGGAAATTATTTATATATGTTAGTTTATTCAGCAAGTCTATTTATGTATAAATGTTCTAATTCATTTAAAAAAAACCCATATATGCAGTGTCCATATGGAATAGTAGAGAGTCCTATGTCTTTCTTTTACTTACCAAACATGCAAGTTTAGAGACAAGGGCATGAACTTTATAGTTAAATCCTCATTTTTGCCATATATATACTAGGTGATCTTGGGAATCTCTCTTCTTTTTCTGAGCATCAGGTTTTACATCTGTAAGATGACTAATAGTGATTCTCTACAGTATTTAATGTGTGGCTCAAAATGAAATAACATATGTAAAGCATTTAGCATGTAATAGGACCTCAAAAATGGAGTTTTAATAAAAAAATGAATGGCATACGTTGCATAGTAAGATTATGTCCCAATTGGTCTGGGACATTGGTGGGTCCTTAGGATTTATATTTAGTTTGAATTTTTTTTTTTTTTGAACAGAAAAGGGACCTGAGATATACTTTAGTATTGCTACATGTAGAATGGCAACTGAAGCTTCCTAGATGGCAGTTGGCTTTTTGAGATGATTTGTTAACTATGTGTAAACTTGAAAAAAAAAAAAAAAAACAACAAAACTATTCAGTAGCTAGTTCTCAGCATGTGTTAATAGAATGAAATTTTTGAGACAGTGGATCAAAATGCTTTTTTAAAAAAATATACCACAAAGCTATATATTCATAGTTTAAAAGACAACTCTATGATTGGCCAACTACTTGTTATCCAGTGTTTTAAGTACGATTTTTTTTGCTTCTGCAAGTGTTGTCCTTTGTAACAGTTGATACCATAAAGGCCTACCCTAGGTAGTATTAGTAGCTTTAAAGGAAACTTTTGGAGCTCTATATTGGGTGAGTGAAGCAGGCATTAGTTTAAGATTGAAGTTATTTTGTATAATATTTTTGTAGTTAAATCTTTATGATTTTTGACCTAAACCGAGAGTTAGGCTTTGGTTTGTGGAGTCCTGTCCTTCATAGATTTCAATCCTGTGATTCAGTTTTTCAATAATAATTACTGTAATAATTAATGTAAATACTTGCCTTTTCCATTAATAACACTGTTTAAGACATGATGCTGTTGTATACTGTGAATTCCAAACTTATTCTCTATAATGTCAGTGTCTCTATACAGACACAGTTTACTTAAAAAATTAAATACTATATGACATCATCTTTTCTCATTTTCTTAACTGATAGGAATTTATGTATTTGGAGCCTTTGCTATATTTTTCCTCCTATAAATTGAAAGGGTGGGCGATACTAAAAGATCTTTTATTTTTTGTTTATATACTTGTGTTGCAAAATCATATAATAGTTCTGTAACTCCCCAACTCTTGAAAATCCCTAGTTTGAATACCGTGGATTTGCATTGCTCAGCAACTGGAAAAAACTTTACAACCTATCAACTCAATTTCAGCTGAGCAGTGAAAAACAAGAAAGTGTGTGCCAAAGTACTCTATTGTATTCTGATTCATTAGTTTCATATGGGAAACAGGATGGAAAGTTACTACATGCTAGTATTAGGGTCCTAATTAAAATGTCTAGGATAAACATTAAATAACACAACATTAGATTGCTTTTTGGTCCTTATTTAAGATTTTCTTTCCACATAGAAAATGTTCAATAAATATTTGTCTGAAATATTTTTTTGCTACATATGCTTATAAGATTTTTCTTGTTTCTTATTATATCAAAGTTGTATTGCCAAAAAGTACGGACGGCATGAGTTTTGTTTAGAAGGTTGCTAATAGCCATGTTGAAATACCAGTTAAGAGACACATCGCAAAAGCTCCATAGGTATTAATGAGGAATACTAGCTGGCTCTCCAAACTTCAGGAAAAAAGTAACTGTTTTTGCACTTAGTTATCAGTGCTAACTTTGAGAAGTTGTTTATAAATTTATGATTTTAACATTTGAGTAATGTCTAGAGCCATTTTTTTTTACTTATTGTTTAATTGAAATCCAACTTAGTTAACATACAGTGTAATAATGATTTCAGGAATAGAATTTAGTGATTCATCACTTACATATGACACCCAGTGTTCATCCCAACAAGTGCCTCCTTAATGCCCATCCCCCATTCAGCCCATCCCCCCACCGAACACCCCTCCAGCAACCCTCAGCTTTTAATCTGTATTTAAGAATCTCTTATGGGTTGTCTCCCTGTTTTTTGGTTCCCTTCCCCTTTGTTCATCAGTTTTGTTTCTTAAATTCTACATATGAGTGAAATCATATGATATTTGTCTTTCTCTGATTGACTTACTTTGCTTAGCATAAAATGTCCCGAGGCATTTATAAATAGGTAAAAGTATGTTTTTGGAGCTAACAGGGAGTTATTAACCCTATTATATACTTAGGGAAACAGTCATTTAGGTAATGATCTGCTTAAAATCATATGGTTACATTTGTCTCTAGATAAGCAGATATAAAGTCAGGTGGAATTTTATTTTTAGTTTTGTCTTAATAGGCATCATAATTTGAAAAGCTATATCCTATTCAGGCATCAGAAGGTTTTAGTTATATTTAGAAGGTATTTAAATTTATAGATTTATTTAGTAAAACCAATTATGTTGCAGGTACTATGATACGAAGATAAATAAGATACAGTTTTTTCAGTGTCAGCTAACTCGGTCTAATCAAACACATGAAATAGATGTACTGTGGTACATTTTAGAATAGTTAATAAAATACAGTAGGGGTCAGTGGAAGAGGAAAAATAAATTATTGTTATTTTACTGTCAACTATTTGTTAGGAACTAGAAAGCTTCATGTGAACTATTTTATTTAACGTTACTGTTGAGACATGAGAATATTTTCGAAGCAAGTAACTTGATGTTGGTCTTGAAAAACGAATAGCACTTTGGGAGAAGAGCAGCAGGGAGAGTGAAGGAACTCCGGAATGTATAAGTATATGGTAAAACAAAATAACATTTGTGAATTCAACAATCTGTTAAACACCCACAGTGTTCTAGACACTGTAGTAGACACTGGTGATAGACCTATGTGATAGAACTGTAATTTAACGGTCAGGTAAAAGATAATTGCGACTAGTGCAGTAAATACCACATTGGAAGAGGGTAGATACAGGGTTGTTTTGTGAGCACATAAGGGTACGAACCTGTTCAGTTCTGGCTGGGTATGGGGTGGAAAATGGTTGGGGAGATTCTTGATTCTTTTTGGCCAGAAGCGTGAACATGGCATGCTATCACTTCCTAGACTCAGGATCTTGGGCAAGATACCTAATTTCTCTAAGCTTTATCTGTAAAATTAGTATTATTAAAAAATAATGAGGCTAACATTTATTGAGCTCTTACTGTGTGCCAGACATTTTGCTAATACTTTATACATATAATTTAGTTTTCACATCAAACCTAGGAGGTAGAGGCTACTGTTTTCTATAGTTATATAACTAGGTGCTGGAGCCATAATATTAACAACAGGTAGGCTCACCTGAGACCTGAGATTTCACTCTTCATTGTGCCTAACTTATAGAGTTGTTCTGAATCTTAAATAACATAACTTAGGTAAATAGTTTACTCTGCATGACACATGGATGTTGGCCTCTGTTTCTATTATGAGTAATCCAGGAGGTGATGAGGAACTGACATTTTCTAAGCAGGTGTGTGTATGTAAAGGGATCATAGTTTGGAGAGAAAGAGGTTATATTTACCCATTTGTTCAGCACCTACTTTGGATCCAGTCCAGGTACTGTTAGTTGCCAGGGAAAGGGGGTGAATGAAAATATTGTTCCTCAGTTACAGAATCTGCTCCTCACTTTTGCCAAGTATGGAAGACAAACAGCCATTATGTAGAGTACAATGTTCTTAATGCCATGATGTGGGCATAATCTCTGTGTCCCAGGAACATAGGGAGACAAGGGAGTTTTTAAATCCCACTGAGTGATCAGGGAGATGAATTCAGAGTTATTGTGGAACCAAAAGAGTAGTGGCGAGAATGAAGAAAATAGATTTGAGAAATAGTTTGGAAGTAGAATGGACAGGAATTAAGAGACTAATGGTGTGGAGACTTTTATTTTAGATCTTATTTAGCCAAAGTTGGTCTGATGGAGTTGGTGAAGACTTTAAGGACTACAGGAGGACGAGCATCTTTGGAGTCAAAGTAATGAATTTGATTTTGGATATGTTGAATTTGAGGTGTCTGTGATAAGATATAAATGGAAATATCTTTAGAAAAGTAGAACTGGGATTTAAAAGAGAGGTAGGTGCTATATGTATAAATTAGGGCATGTCTATCACGTAGATAGGTAGTTGAAATCATGAGGAGAGTAGATCAGGTCAACGAAGAGGATCAAAGCCAAATTTGGAAGAATTCCTGAATTTCATTGGAGAAAGGAAGAGGAATAAGCTAAGGAAGTTAGAAGAGGTAGTCAAAGGTATAGGAAACCAAAAGAAAAGTCAGGCAAGTTAAAGGAGTAAAATGTTTTAAAAGAGGGAATGTTCCATCGTGACAGATGCTATAAAGATTGTCACATATTATTTTAAGGGCTTGTGATTTTTTCCACCTTAACTCCTTAACTTATAAGGTGTAGGTATCTTCAAATGAGTGTTGTGGTTTTATATGTGTATATATATATACATATATATATATATGTATATATATACACACACACACACACACATATATGTATGTTGTATGTATATGTATTTTATATATATATAAAATTTGTTAAAGCATTTTGATTATCATGTCAAAAAGATCAGATGTCTTTTTCCCTCTTCAAGTATGGAACTTCAAGGTCTTTGTGATAATGGAAACCAAAAAATTGATTGGTAAACCGCTTCAACCAGCAAGACCTGTTCGTCATCTGACTTCTCCCCCTGGTAAGTAATCTCGGGTATACATCTTTAGAGATGAATTGGCTAATGGCTAAGTAGTATTTGAAAAGCGAACTCATATATAAAGTGATTGTTTATGGTGGATAGAGAATAATGAAAACGAATGGTCTCCTTTGTTTGAAGAGTTTAAAAGTATTACCAAAGAAAAAGACTCTTACTAGTCTCCCACTGCATAGGCTACCAGACCAGCAAAGGTAGGAAGAAGAATAGGTCTTGCCTGAGAAAAACTTTATGTATTTATTTTCATGTCTCGTTTTCATGGTTAACTGGCTTCTGCTTAAAATGATATTCTCAACCCAAATTGTGCCCGGTGATTATGGTCACTGTAGAGCAAAGCAATCATGAGGGAGAGAGAATTGGCCTTTAAAAAAAAAAAATTCCTAACTGCATATAAATGAATGAATGAATGGATGAATTAATTACTGAATACAGGCAAAACAACAGTTACAGGTTAGGGCTATACTTGAGTTGGAACATAACAGTATTATTTTTTGGAAAATCTAAACAAAAATTTCTAAAATTAAAAATTTCTCTTTTGCTCATAAAACTAGGATTTGGGGCAAGTTCTTAAAATACTTTCCTTAATTGGAATATTAACCTTTTAGTTTTTCATTGTTGAAAGAATGACTTCTTTATTCTAACTTAGGGGTGTGTGTGTGTGTATACACATACATGTATGCATTTTTAATTAATTAATTAAATTAAATATTAATATACAAATCTATTTCTCACCATCCTATCAAAATACTCTTTGGTCCATCCTACTAAAATACTCTTTGGTCCATGTGTTCAACTGAGTAACTTGCTATTTAGAAAAAAGAAAAAAAAAATAGCTCTTTTGTTGGGTGCAAAGATGAAGGAGAAAAGCTAGAAATGGCACCAGTTCCTCAATCTTCTGTTTATTCTCCCATCCTTGGTTCTTACAAAGAAGATGGTCTCTACTTTGGTCATGTTTCTTCTGAAGATGGCTGTGTGACTTAAGACAGACAAATGAAATTAAGGAATCTTCTGGACCATAGCTTTGGCAGTGTTGATGCCATGTCCTCTCTCTCTCTCTCTCTCTCTCTCTTTCTTTTAAATGTTTATTTATTTATTTTTAAAAGAGAGCATGAGCACAGGAGGGGCAGAGAGAGAGGGAGACAGAATCCCAAGTAGGCTGCATGCTGTCAGCACAGAGCCTGGCACCGGGCTTGGTCTCATGAACCATGAGATCATGACCTGAGCCGAAATCGAGAGTTGGACGATTAACCCACTCAGCCACCCAGGTGCCCTGATGCATCTCCTTCTGGTGTGCTGAATAAGCAGTTGTTTAGGATCAAGTCTCAGATTTTCTTGTAAAGGGAAGGGTATAAAGCCATTGGCAGCAGCTCCTTCTGTGACCAGCCTTTTCACAGCACCTCTCACTCCCTCATCTGTACAGATGCAGTTTTTTGTTCATCCTTTCCCTCCAAGGCCCTTGTAGGGGCAAAAGGTAGTGGGCTCATCTCTCATTTAATTATATCCTCTTAAGATCCAGAAAGGAGTGGGTTTATTGGGTAGAAAAGTTTAATCAGAAATTAATTTTGACCTTTTTCAATATACTTCTTCTGTACTCCTTAACTAGCTCACATCCCCCCAAAATTGTTTTTAAGATCCAGATAGAATTACTTCCTTTTGCAAAGCTTCTATATCACAAAGCCCTAGTATCTTCTCTGTACCTCTCAGATAACTTGTTTTTATCATAGTAATTGTTTATGAGCTTGTTTCTCAAAACAGACCATGAACTCTTTTATCTCTGAACTCTTTTCACACTTACATACCCATTCCCTAACATAGTGGGTGACATTTCATAGTGTTTTATAGTGTTGAATGAATGTTTGTTGAGTAGAGGAACCATCAGAAAATATTTCAAAACAGTGCCTAGAATATTTTGGGTACTTAAGGTTTTTAGGTTGTGGTAATGGGTGTTTAATGTAGTTTTCTTCTTTTCTGTCCTAATAGGAGCAGTATTCCCTTTCAACTTTCAAAACGAATATCCGTGCAAAACTCAGTGCTTACAAAGCGGAGTTAGCAGAGTAAGTCCTAGAAATTATAATAAAATGAAGCATTGCAGACTGGAAGGTAACATTTGTTAGATGAGTATTTTATGCCGGGCACTGTGCTGGGTGCTTTATATAGTTTTTTTTTTAATTATTTTTGAAATTATTTTTTAAGTTTATATATTTATTTTGAGAGAGAGGGGTGGGGAGGGGCAGAGAGAGAGGGAGAGTCCCAAGCAGGCTCTGCACTGCCAGTGTGGAGCCTGATGTGGGACTCGAACTCACAAATCGTGAGGTCATGACCTGAGCTAAAATCAAGAGTTTCATGTTTAACAGACTGAACTACCCGGGTGCCCCATGCTTTATATACTTTTTGAAATTATATTAAAGAAAATTATACCTGTTGCCCACCATTTTCAAGCCTAAACATTTTGCTATATTTGTTTGTTTTAGAAAATGTTAAAGAAAAAACCTAACTAAGATAATGTTCAAAACCCTCTATATCCCTCCACTATCTCGTTTTCTTTTTTAATTTTATTTTATTTATTCTCAAGTTAGTTAACATACAGTGTAGTCTTGGCTTTAGGATAGAATCCCACCATTTCATTTTCTTCACACCCTCCTCTTCTCACTCCATGTGTAGGTATGTGAGAATAGTTCTCACTGTGCAATGGAATCTTATTTTCTGCCATCCCCAAGCATTGCATTAAGGGTGTGCCTTGGGACTTGTCCTGGAGATGGGTCCAGAGAGGGGGTAGCTGGCCTGAGAGAGACACAGCCACATGCCAGGGTTCCGAGAGGAAGATGAGCTTGAGCCCCGGCTCTGTCACTTCCCAGCCCCGTGACCTGGCGTGAGTGATTTCTTTCACTTGTCAGAGCCTCAGTTTCCTCACCTGAAAATGGGGCTCCTAGGTTGGTGTAAGGAGGAGGCAGCAGTGAGCTGAGGCTCCCAAAGTTCTGAGCACTGTGTCTGGCATGGAGTAACTGCTCTCTCCATTTGTGCAGCAGTTCTCCTGGCTGTGTCTGTGGACCGTGTCCCCTCCACCATCCCATTGTCTTCTCACCTTCCTTCTCACCTTCTTCCAAATGTTCTCGATTTGTTACTGTTTTCATGAATGTGTTCATACTTTTGCTACAACAAGTAGAATTGTTTTAACTGTTTTGTAATTTTATATAAATAGTACTGTACCCACATGTGTTTTTGCCATTCTTTTCTCATTTAGGTTTATGTTTTAAACTATCTTTTTGAATAAGTACAATAATCAAAATTGAAAACATGCAAAATGGCATGAATGGAAAATTTCCCTGCAATCGCTATCCCGTAGTCACTGATTTCCTCTGATCAGAAGTGACCATTCTACCAGTTTCTTACCTAGATACTTCTAGAAATAGATAATGCATGCATAAGAATAAGTATATTCATAATAAATAGAATATTAGGCAACTTGTAAAATGAACAAAGCAGTTCTATATGTGCTGACATAAAAAAATCTCTTTTTACATACAAATAACTACATTTATTTTGTTGTTCATTTTCTCTTGATGGGCTTGGCACTTGTTTCTATATTATAGTAAATGCTACAGCGAACATCCCTCCATATATTTTATACATGTTTGAGAGGTTCTCTGCGTTATAAAACTGAAGTAGTAGTAGTATGTTAACAGGTAATCTTTACAAGAAACAGGTGGTATGTTTTCTGAAGTGGTTGTACTTACATTCCCACCAGTAGTATGTGCCGGTTACAGTTGCTTCAGAGCCTACCACTTTTTAGCCATTTTAGGATGTGAGTGTTAGTATCTAAGTATATTTTATTTATTTATTTATTTATTTATTTATTTATTTATTTATTTATTTATAATTTACATCCAAGTTAGCATATAGTGCAATAATGATTTCATGAGTAGATTCCAGTGATTCATTCCCTATGTATAACACCCAGTGCTCATCCCAGCAAGTGTCTTCCTTAGTGCCCCTCACCCATTTAGCCCATCCCCCCACCCACAGCCCCTCCAGCAATCCTCTGTTTGTTCTCCATATTTAAGAGTCTCATGTTTTGTCCCCCTCCCTGTTTTTATATTATTTTTGCTTCGCTTCCCTTCTGTTCATCTGTTCTGTATCTTAAATTCCACATATGAATGAAGTCATATGATATTTGTCTTTCTCTGACCGACTTATTTCCCTTAGCATAATACCCTCTAGTTCCATCCACGTTGTTGTAAATGGCAAGATTTCATTCTTTTGATTGCTGAGTAATGCTCCATTGTGTGTGTGTGTGTGTGTGTGTGTGTGTGTGTGTGTGTGTATACACCACATCTTCTTCTTTTTTTTCATGTTTATTCTTGAGAGAGAGAGAGAGAGAGAGAGACAGAGACAGAGTGTGAGTAGGGGAGGGTCAGAGAGAGAGGGAGACACAGAATCTGAAGCAGGCTCGAGGCTCTGAGCCATCAGCACAGAGCCCAACACGGGGCTTGAACTCACAAACCGTGAGATCACGACCTGAGCTGAAGTTGGATGCTCAACCGACTGAGACACCCAGGCGCCCCCATTCCACATCTTCTTTATCCATTCATCTGTCGATGGACATTTGGGCTCTTTCCATAATTTGGCTATGGTCAATAGCACTGCTATAAACATTGGGGTGTATGTGCCCCTTCAAAACAGTACACTTGTATCCCTTGGATACATACTTAGTAGTGCAATTGCTGGGTCATGGGGTATTTTTAACATTTTTGAGGAACCTCTTGAAGTTTTCCATAGTGGCTGTACCAGTTTGCATTCCACCAGCAGTGCAAAAGAGATCTTCTTTCTCCACATCCTTGCCAACATCTGTTGTTCCCTGACTTATTAATTTTAGCCATTCTGACTGGTATGAGGTAGTATCTCATTGTGGTTTTAATTCGTATTTCCCTGATGATGAGTGATGTTGAGCATCTTTTCATGTGTCAGTTGGCCACCTGGATGTCTTCTTTGGAAAAGTGTCTATTCATGTCTTTTGCCCATTTCTTCACTGGATTATTTTTTGGGTGTTGAGTTTCATAAGTTCTTTATAGATTCTAGATACTAATCCTTTATCTGATATGTCATTTGCAAATATCTTTTCCCATTCAGTTAGCTGCCTTTTATTTTTGCTGATAGTTTCCTTTGCTGTGCAGAAGCTTTTTATCTTGATGAGGTCCCAATAGTGCAGTTTTGCTTTTGTTTCCCTTGCCTCTGTAGACGTGTTGAGTAAGAAGTTGCTGCGGCCAAGGTCAGAGAGGTTTTTGCCTGCTTTCTCCTATAGGATTTTGATGGCTTCCTGTTTAGGTCTTTCATCCATTTTGAATTTATTTTTGTGGTGTAAAAAAAGTGGTCCAGGTTCATTTTTCTGCATGTCGCTGTCCAGTTTTCCTAACACCATTTGCTGAAGAGACTGTCTTTATTCCTTTCGATATTCTTTCCTGCTTTTGTCAAAGATTAGTTGGCCATATGTTTGTGGGTCCATTTCTGGGTCCTCTATTCTGTTCTATTGATCTAAATATCTGTTTTTGTGCCAGCACCATACTGTCTTGATAATTAGAGCTTTGTAATGCATCTTGAAGTCCGGGATTGTGATGCCTCCAACTTTGGTTTTCTTTTTCAAGATTGCTTTGGCTCTTTGGGATCTTTTCTGGTTCCATGCAAACTTTAGGATTGTTTGTTCTAGCTCTGTGAAGAATGCTGTTGTCACTTTGACAGGGATTCCATTGAATGTATAAATTGCTTGGGGTAGTATCGACATTTTAAAAATATTTGTTCTTCCAATCCAGGAACATGGAATATTTTTCTATTTTTTGTGTCTCCTTCAATTTCTTTCATAAGCTTTCTGTAGTTTTCAGTGTGTAGCTTTTTCACCATTCCTAGGTATTTTATGGTTTTTTTGGTGCAGTTGTAAATGGGATTGGTTCCTTGATTTCTCTTTCTGTTGCTTCATTATTGGTGTATAGAAATGCAACTGATTTCTATGCATTGATTTTATATCCTGAAACTTTGCTGAATTCATGGATCAGTTCTAGCAGTGTTTTGGTGGAATCTTTTGGGTTTTCCATATAGAGTATGATGTCATCTGCAAAGAGTGAAAGTTTGACTTCCTCCTTGCCAGTTTGGATGCGTTTTATTCCTTTGTGTTGTCTGATTGCTGAGGCTAGGACTTCCAATACTATGTTGAATAACAGTGGCGAGAGTGGACATCCCTGACCTTAGGGGAAAAGCTCTGTTTTTCCCCATTGAGGATGATATTAGTGTTGGGTCTTTCATATATATGGCTTTTATCATTTTGAGGTATGATCCTTCTGTCCCTACTTTCTTGAGGGTTTTTATCAAGAAAGGATGTTGTATTTTGTCAAATGCTTTCTCTGCATCTGTTGAGAGGATCATGTAGTTTTTGTCCTTTTATTGATGTGATGTATCATATTGACTGTTTTGCAGATGTTGAATCAGCCCTGCATCCCAGGTATAAATCCCACTTGGTCATGGTGAATAATTCTTTTAATGTATTGTTGGATCCGGTTGGCTAGTATCTTGTTGAGGATTTTTGCATCCTCTAATTATATTTTAAATTTGCATTTTCATAATGATTAATGAGATTGAGCACCTTATCATGAACTTACTTGCCATTTGTATTTTTCTTTTTTTCCTTTTTGGTGAAGTGTCTGTTCAAATATTTTGCATATTTTTAATATTTGGGTTGTTTGTCTTTTTATCAGTGAATTGTAAGAGTGTTGAAAATTAGTATATCATATGTGTGTTGATTTCTAAACTCCCTATTATTTATTGATTTATATGTCTTTTCTCCCCACTTTATTGAGGTATAATTGACATGTAACATTGTGTCAGTTTAAGGTATACAGTGTGATGATGATTTGATACATGCAATATGTTGCAGAATGTTTACCAAAATCAATTTAGTTAACACATCCTTAATTTTACATAATTATTTTGTTGTTGTTATGGTGAGAACATTTAAGATTTATTCTTTTAGCAACTTTCAGTTATACAACACAGTATTGTTAACTATAGTTACACACTGTACATGGGTCTCCCATATGTCCATCTTTTTGTCAACATCACATTTTACTTATAGACTGCTGTAGCTTTATGATAAGCCTTCATTTCAGATAGTGAAAATTCACTAACTTTATTCTTTTTCAAATTTGTCTCAGCTCTCTAGGTCTTTTGCATTTCCATGTAAGTTTTAAGTGAGCTTGTCAGTATCTACAGAAAGTCTGTTGGAATTTGATTGAGTCTAAAGATGAATTTGAGAAGAATTAACAACTTAACCATGTTGGCATATCTTACCGCTCTGTGTATTTTCTAGCATAAGGATCTTTTCTTCCATGAACATTCACTTTTCACTAGTTAAGCCACCCTAACTACTACTAATCCTCCAAGTGTTGTTTAAGCATCACCGCCTATGTAAAACCTTTCCTGACATTTTTAAGTCAAGTTTTATTCTCTTACTCATTCCTTCCATGACACTTTCTGCATATCTTCATTATAGAATTCTCAAATTTTATTGATTTGATTATGTAAGATTGTAAAATTTGTAAGATTATACATGACTTTATTGTAATATGATAATTGAGATAACAAACTAACATAAAATTTTAGTAGATGTAAGTTCTTATATGCTATGAAAGATTTGAAATAATCAGTATATTTGAAATAATCAGTATTTTTAGTTGTTAATATATGCATAAATGATAAAGTACATTTTTTTCAGATTTCTTGATATGTGATTTCCAAAAATTGAATATATTTAGGTTATACAACATGATTTTTTATAAAGGTGTACAACCTGTTTAATGAACGTATACATCTTGATATTATTATAACAAGTTAATTACCACGTTCATCACCTGACATAGTTACCAGTTTTTGTGTGTGTGTGTGTGTGTGGTGGGAACAATTAGCAAATTTTAAGCATATAATACAATATTAACAATTATAACCACTATGCTGTATATTAGATCTCCAGAACTTATCTTATAATTGAAAATTTGTATTCTTTGACCAGCATCTCCCCATTTTCTCTGTCCTCCACTCCTGGCAATCACCATTCTATTCTCTAATACTATGAATTTGACTTTTGAAATTTCACATATAAGTGAGATCGTACAATATTTGTCTTTCTGTGTCTGGCTTATTTCACTTAGTATGATGTCCTCTGTCTTTCTGTGTCTGGCTTATCTCACTTAGTATAATGTCCTCCAGGTTCATCCATGTTGTCACATATGTCAGGATTTGCTTCTCTTTTTATGGCTGAATAATATCCTATTTATATATTTTTTGTATATCTCTATCACATTTTCCTTACCCATTCCTCTGTTGATGGACTTGTGAATAATGCTATTGTGAATAATGATGCAGTGAACATGGGAATGCATAGTCTTCAAGATTGCGATTTTATTTCCTTTGGGTGTATACCCCGAAGTGGGGATGATGGATCTTATGGCAGTTTTACATTTAATTTTTTGAGGAACTTCCATAATGTTTTCCAAAATCGCTGAACCAGTTTACATTCCCGCCATCATTGTACAAGGATTCCTTTTCGCCCCCAACCCCCATTCTTGCTAGCACTTCTTGTCTTTTTGATAATAGCCTTCCTAACAGGTGTGAGGTGGTATCTCAGTCTAGTTTTGATTTGCATTACCCTCACGATTTAGCAGTGTTAAGAATCTTTTCATGTGCTTCTTGGCCATTTGTGTGTTTTCTTTGGAAAAATGTTTATTCAGGTCTTTTGCCTATTTTTAAATCAGGTTATTATTATTATTATTATTTTGCTGTTGTGTTGTATGAGATCTTTATATATTTTGGATATTAATCCCTTATTGCTAATATGGTTGGCAAATATTTTCTCCCATTCTGTTGGTTGCTGTTTCATTTTGTTGACGGCTGCTTTTGCTGTGCAGAAGCTTTTTAGTTTGATGTAGTCCCACTTAATTTTGCTTTTGTTGCTTGTGCTTTTGATGTCATATCCAAAAAATCATTGCCAAGACCAGTGTCAAGGAACTTTTTCAATATGTTTTCTCCTATGAGTTTTATGGTTTCAGATCTTCTATTTGTTTCTGATCCATTTTGAGGTCATTTTTGTATAGTGTAAGAGTCCAATTTCATTCTTTTGCATGTGGATATCTAATCTTTTCAAGACTTTTAATCTCTACACCAAGGGACTCATGACCCCAAGATCAAGAGTTGCATGCTTTACTGACTGAGCTACCCAGGCGCCCTATTATGTCTTTTTATGTTAGCATTGTAATGTTTTGATTATTATAACTTTGTAATATAGTGTGGAAGTGTGATGCCTCCAGCTTTGTTCTTCTACTCGAGATTACTTTGGCTACTCAGGGTCTTTTGTGGTTCCATATGAATTTTAGAACTGCTTTTCCTATTTCTGTAAAAACTGTTACTGGAATTTTGAAAGGGATTGTACTGAATCTGTAGATCAGTTTAGGTAGTAAGAACTTTTTAACAATAATCTTTCAATCCATGAACACAGGATATCTTTCCATTTATTTGTGTCATCTTTAATTTCTTCAGTGTCTTATAGTTTTCCACATACAAATATTTTACCACCTTGGTTAAATTTATTAGTAAGTATTTTATTCTTTTAGATACTATTTTAAAAATGTTTTTTAATTTTTTTTCAGATTAAAATTTACTTTTAAGTTTGATTTTAGGCTTGCATTTTAGTGTCAGTGAAGTGTGCCTCTGCTGCAATTTTGAAATTTAAAAAACTAATTTTTAAAAAGGACCATAACATTCATATTATAGTTTATTAAATCTAACAGGAACAAAAACCTTGGAGAATGAAAATCTTTGCCATTTTCATATATTTTCTACCTCTACTTAAAAATTTTGTTAAAATTTGATTTTTTTTTCCTGATAACTTATTTTGGTGACTCGTACCGTAGAATTATCTTATTACTTTTCATTTTGTCATAGGGTTAGATAACTTTCTGACTTCGTGGAGTTACCTTGGTAGAATTTGCGAATATTTAAGGAATGGGCTATAACTTGCTACTACAATGACTGATAGAGCAGAGATGTTCATTTTTTAGGATAGATTTTTCCAGAGAAACCTACCTTAATGAATTACCATGGTTCAGAGTATGGCCTACTGTTTGCAAACTGATTTTTGTCAGCAAAAGAGATGATTTTTTTTAATGTTTATTTATTTTTGAGAGAGAGAGAGAGAGAGCATGAGCTGGGAAGGGGCAGAGACAGAGGGGAACAGAGGACCCAAAGTGGGCTCTGTGCTGAGAGCAGTGAAACTGATTAGGGCTCGAACTCATGAACTGGGAGATTATGACCCGAGCTAAAGTCGGCTGCTCAACCGACTGATCCACCCAGGTGCCCCAAGAGATGATCTATCTTAAGGATAGATTATATATATTGACCCAAATTTGTGAAACTGATTTATAAAATCATAAAACCCATTATTTTATGAGAAATTTACGGTCTTGTGCTCTGACATTCTCTTATTGGTTCCACTATTATATGCACTAGGGAGATTTATGGGAAGCTAAATTGTAATCGGGGTACTTCTTGGGCCCCATTATACTAAGTGAGCATGGAATCAGAAGAGGAGTTAGTTAAAAATCCTGACAAGTAGTTAAAGATATATGTGAATATATTTTGAAAGAATTTTTTGCCTTTAATAAGTGTTCTTAGAAGGTTGCTTATCCTTTACGGCCAGAAATAATGTGTTGACTAATACTTTGATTGTTTAGGAAAATAGTTTTGGCTGCTAAAAAAAAAAAGGTTATATAAAGTTTTTAGGCCATAGTTAAAAGGTATATTTTCTTTTTCTTTCAATAGTGTAAGACGAATGGAATGCAAGCCTTTTCTCAAGGTCATAATGAACCACAGCAACATCAGTCTCCAGTTAAAAAAGGTAAATTTTTACCATAATTCTTAAATTTCATAAGGGAGTCTTAGTATTCATGGTAAGTTAATATTTGCTTAGCTGCAAACCTCATGTGCACAGGAAGTTTCATTATATTTTTTTGGTTGATTTCTGGCTATAGTAATCATGCTATAGGTTTGACTGCTTTAGGGGAGAGACCATAATAACAAGGCTTATACAAGATAGAAGTTTATATCTGTATCTTTTTTTAAGTATTTTTTATTATTTAAAAAAAAATTTAATGTTTATTTATATTGGAAAGAGAGAGAAAGAGTGTGATCAGGGGAGGAGCAGAGAGAGACAGACAGAGACAGAATCTGAAGCAGGCTCCAGGCTCTGAGTTGTCCTCACAGAGCCCAATGTGGGACTCACACTCAAGAGCCATGAGGTCATGACTTGAGCTGAAGTCAGACACTGACTGAGCCACCCAGGCACCCCTATTTCTGTATCTTCCGTATCAGCTCATAATTGAGCTGGTGTGTTCATTCTGCTCTGATGTAGTTCTACTGGACTCAGTCTCATTGCTTTGCCATCTTTAATGTATGGCTTCTGTCTCATTGCCCAAGATGAATGCCTTGGATCCAGCCATCCCGCTCCTTATCTAGCCATCAGGAAGGAAGGGGAGAGGTAGTTCTCCTTAAAAGAATGACCCATAAAGTAGCATGTATCACTTTCACTTGGTATCTCATTGGCCAGTACTTATTCATGCTGTACAAAACAGACTACAAAATGTAATCTTTAGCTGAGTAGCCTGCTAATTCTGTTACTAAAGCAGAAGGGAAGAACTGCTCTTGGGGATAACCAATAGTCTCCCCCACCAGCCACTTTTTATTTAATGAAATAAAAATTATTAATTTAGTCTAAATCTTTGTCAAGTTTTTGTTTAAAGGTTATGAAAATACCCTATTACCTTTTTTATTCTAGTATTTAACTCCATATTTCTAAATAAAATGTTTAAATTGTTTCCAAATTTAAAATTGTTTTGATATTCTGTATTGGCAGCCTATTGTGGAAAATGAGAATTTAATGTCTTCCATGTCACTTCCCTCACTTCTTCACCCTTCTTTCTCCCCTCCCCATCATATAGTCATTTCACAAATTTTAGTGAAAGCACTATCACTCTTTATATTATATGAGTATGTAAATACAGTTGTTTAGCCAAGAGGTGCATATGTCTTGCATACTATCCATCATTTTTTCTTGGAGCTAATGTTTGCATTGTTTTCCTATGTGACTCTTGTTAACTTTTCCCCTTAAATGCTCCAACAATGCTCTTACACTTACCTGTAATATTTTTCTTATGCACAAATATATCAATTAGTATTCTACCCACCCCCCCCAGCCCAAGGAAACTTTTCCTTCAGAATCCTCCATTATCTTGTTCCAGTATAGACTACTCTTCAGTACTGTTGTCCTAGAATGTACTTTACTATTATCTTGGGACACCCCTTTACAATTCTTTGGTTTCTTTCTTCTTTTTTAATTGAAGTATAATTCACAATTTAAGCCATTTTAAAAGGTATAATTTGGTGGCTTTTAGTACAGTATTATACAACCATTACCACTGTCTAGTTCTAGAACATCTTTATCATCCCAGAAGGAACCTCAAATCCCTTAAGTCGTCATTTTCCATTCTCCCCTTTGCCTAGCCATTGACAAACCCCAATCTACTTTTTGTCTTAACGGAGATATTTATTCTGGGTATCTCATGTAATGGAATTATCTTATATATGACCTTTAGTGTCTGGTTTCTTTCACTTAATGTAAGGTTCTCAAGGTTCATCCATATGTAGCATGTATCAGTACTTCATTCTTCCTGTTTATGGCTGAACGATATTCTGTTGTATGGATATGCCACATTTTATTTATCTCTTAGTTGATGGACATTTGGGTGGTAAAGTTTTTGGCTATGATGGATAGCTATAAATATTTTTGTACAAGTATTTGAACACCCGTTTTCTTTTCTCTTGGATATATACCTGGGAGTAGACTTGCCAGGTCATATGGTAATTCTATGTTTAACTTTTTGAGGAACTGTCAAACTGTTTTCCACAGTGGCTGCACCATTTTACATCCCCACTAACAATGTGTCAGGTTTTCAATTTCCTGACGTCCTTGTTAGGATCTTTTTTTTATTATAGTAATTCCAGTGGGTGTGAAGTATCTCATTGTGATTTTGGTCTGCATTTCTCGAATGACTAAGGGTATTGAGTGTCTTTTTCCTGTGCTTGTTGGCCATTTGTATATTTTCTTTGGAGAAAGGTCTATCCAAATCCCTTGACCATATTTCAGTTGGATTATGTTGTTGTTGTTGAGTTATAAAAGTTCTGGACACTAGACTCTCATCTGTTTTCTTTCTGCTACTTTCCTTCTTTCCCCCTCCCCTGCCCATGTCCCCCTCCACTTCCCTTGTCCCCCTCCATACACACTCACATACATGTGTATATAAGAAATCTGATATATATATGCATATATATTAGACCCTTATCAGATGTCTGATACTAGGCTCTTACCAGATATATTCATATCAGGTATATAATTTGCACATATTTTCTACTATACTGAAGTTTCTTTTCATTCTCTTGTTAGTGTTCTTACACGTACAAATTAAAAAAAAATTGATGAAGTCTGATTTATCTTTTTTATTTTGTTGTTCATGCTTTTGATGTCATATCTAGAAATCATTGCCAAATCTCAGATCATGGAGATTTACCCCTATGAGTTTTATAGTTTTAACTCTTACACTTAGGTCATGATCCATTTTGAGTTAGGTTTTGTATATGGTGTTAAGTATAAGCCCAACTTCATTTTTTTTTTTTTTTTGCATTGGCTATCCAGTTGCCTCATCACCGTTTGTTAGACTATTTTTCTCTCCAGTGAATTGTCTTGGCACCTTTGTTGAAAATTATTTGACCATAGGAGTATGTGTTTATTCCTGGGCTTTTAGTTCTGTTTCCTTGATCTATAGATCTATTCTGTCCCAGTACCACACTGTTTTGATTACTATAGCTTTATAGCAAGTTTTGCAACTGGGAAGTGTGAGTCTTCAACTTTGTTCTTTTTCAAGGTTGTTTTGGTTATTTGGGGTTTTTTGCAATTCCATTTGATTTTTAAGATCAGCTTTTCCATTTCTGCAAAAAAGGCTCTTCTTTCAAAAGGAATTTGGTAGCAATGACAATGAATTTGTAGATCACTTGGGGGATTATAACAATATTAAATTGTTCAGTCCATGAACATGGGGTGTATTTCCACTTTATTTTAGCCTTTATCAGCGTCTTAGTTTTCAGTGTACAAGTCATGTACCTCTTCGGTTTAATTTATTCCTAATTATTCTTTGTCAAGCTAATGGAATTGTTTTCTTAATTTCCTTTTTTTAAGTTTATTTAGAGAGAGAGATGAGAGAGAGGGCAGAGAGAATGCCAAGTAGGCTCCACACTGCCAGTGCAGAGCCCAATATGGGGCTTGAACTCATGAACCGTGAGATCATGACCTGAGCCAAAATCAAGAGTCAGATACCCAACCAGTTTAGCCACCCAGGCGCCCCTTTAATTTCCTTTTTTCATTGTTCATTGATAGGGTAGAAAATACAGTTGATTTTGTGTAGGGACATTACTGTCAGCTTACAAAAAATAAAAAGGATGATAAGAAAATACTATAAATAGTTAAGTGTATGCCAGCAAAGCAGATAACCTAGATGCAATAGAAAAATTACTAAAACACAGAAATTACCACAACTTCTTAAGATGATATAGAATATCTGAATAAACATCTAGCAAGTTAGGAGATTGAATTTGTAACAAAAAATATCCTACCAAAGAAAAGTCCAGGACTTGATGGCTCCACTGGTGAATTCCATCAAACATTTAAAGAAGAATTAATACCACTTTCTCAAATTCTTCCAAGAATTGAAGAGGAAGGAACACTTCTCAACTATCCTTTGGGGCCAGTATTACTCTGATACCAAAGCCAGACAAAGACATCATGTGAAAAGAAAACTACAGATCAATATCCCTTAGAATATAGGCACAAAATACTAACAAACCAAATCCAGCAGCAAAGAAAAAAGATTATATACCATGGCCATGTGGGATTAATCCCAAGAATCCAAGAGTAGTTCAGCATGTGAAAATCAATTTGTGTAATAGACCACATTAACAGAATGCAGGGACAAAAAAAAAATACATCACCATCTCAGCTGATGCAGAAAAAGCATTTGACAAAATCCAATGCCCTTTCTTAATAAACACTCTTAGCAAGCAAGAAGTAAAAGGGAATTTCCCCAACATAATAAAGGGTGTATATCAAAAACCCATAGCTAACATCATAATTAGTAGTGAAAGACTGCAAGTTTTCCCCCACTAAGATCAAGAACAAGGCAAGGATACCCACTTTCACCACTTAAATTCAACATTATACTGCAAGTTCTAACCAGAGCAGTTAGTTAAGAAAAAGAAATAAAAGACATTCAAATTGGAAGGGACAAAGTAATGTTATCTCTATTCACAGGTGATACAACCTTATACGTACAAAATCCTAAATCCATAGTATAGTAAATGTAAAAAATTATTAGCTAATAAATGGATTCAGCAAAGTTGCAGGTTACAAAATCTTTGTTATTCATGATTTTAGTAATTTGAGTCCTTTTTCTAGTTGACCTTTGTCATTTTGATCTTTTCAAATAATCAACTTTTGGTTTATTGATTATTACTTTTCTAGCTCTATTTCATTTATCTTTGATCTTTATTATTTCATTCTGCTAGCTTTTTATTAGTCTGCTCTTTTTCTAGAAGTTCTTAATATTTGATGTTAGGTATTTGAGTTGTTCTTTTTAATTTTTATTTATTTATTTTTAAAGTTTACTTATTTTGAGAGAGTGCAAGCCGGGGAGGGACAGAGAGGGAGAGAGAGAATCCCAAGCAGGCTCTGCGCTGATAGCATGGGTAGCACCTGACATGGGGCTCAGTCCCACGAACTGTGAGATCGTGACCTGAGCCGAAACCACAACTCAGTGCTTAACTGACTGAGCCACCAAGGTCCACTTGAGCTGTTCTTTTTTAAAGTAGGTATTTGTAGTTATAACTTTTGCTCTGAGCGCTGCTTTTGCTGTATCTTTTAAAGTTGTGTCTTTGTTTTCTTTTGTCTCTATATTTTCTCAGTATTCTTTGATCCATTGGTTTGAAAGTATGCTTCTAATTTCTACGAATTTATGCATTTTCCAGTTTTACTTCTGTTACTGATTTCTAGGTTCATTGCATTATGGTCAGAGAGGATATTTTGTATGATACCGTTGTTTTTTAAATTAAGACTTACTCTGTAGCCTAAGGTGGTTCATCCTGGAGAAAGTTTCATGTGTACTTCAGAAGAATGTATATTCTGGTGTTTTTGAGTGAAGTATTCTGTATATGCTTGTTAGGTTTAGTTGGCTTATAATGTTGTTCATGCCCGCCATTTATTTCCTTGTTGATCTTCTGTCTAGTTGTCGGTTCATTATTGAGAGTGGGGTTTTGGAGTCTCCAGTTGTTGTTATTAAATTCTGTGTTCCTCCAATTTGGTCTGTTTTTTTCTTCTGTTGTTAAGTACTATATAATTGTTATCACTTTAATGAATTGACATATGTATGTACACATATGTATATATGATGTTACCTATTTATCTTATTATAACAATTTTTGTCTGTTTTCACCTGTTATTAATATACCCATTCCAGCTATCTTTTGGTTATTGTCTGCATCAAATATCTTTTTCATTCATTCACTTTCAGCTTATTTTTGTAATTGAATCTAAAGTGAGTATGTGTAGACAGCATATGATTGGGTCCTATTTTTAATCCATTTTGCCAATCCACACCTTTTAATTGGAGTGTTTATTACTGACAGTTAATTGTAATTACTAATAAGGAAGGACTGACTCCACCCATTTTGCTATTTCTATAACTTTATATCCTTTTTGTTTTTCATTTCCTCCGTTAATATTCTCTTTATTGTTTAATAGATTCTACTGTATCGTTTTTATTTCTTTTTCATTTCCCTTACTATATATTTTTTTAAGTTTATTTATTTTGAGAGAGAGAGAGATACACACACATGCCTGAGTGGGGGAGGGACAAAGAGAGAGGAGAGAGAGAATCCTAGTCAGGCTCTGCACTGTAAGCATGGAGCTCTGTGCAGGGCTTGAACCCATGACCATGAGATCATGACCTAAGGTGAAATCGAGAGTCAGAAGCTCAACGACTGAGCCATGCAAACACCCCATCCCTTACTGTATATTTTGAGGTTATTTTCCTAGTGGTTGCACTGGGAAATAACTTTAATTTACACAATCTAGTTTGAATTAATATCCATTTAGTTTAAATATTATAAAAAAATTTTGCTCCTATAGTTTCATTCCACCTTTACATTGCCATTGTCACAAATTCCATCTTTACATGTTGTGGAATCTATCAACCTAGATACAGAATTCTGAATTTTTATGTATTTTTCTTTCAAATCACATAGAAATAAAGGGGAGTTACGTCCAGAAATTCATTGCTACTAGTTTTTAACTTACCAATGTAGTTAGGTTTACTAGTGTTTACTTCTCAATGTGGGTTCCAGTTACTTTGTACTTTTTTATTTCAGCTTAAAAGATTCCCTTTAGCATTTTTTCTAAGGCAAGTTTACAAACAATGAAATCTCAGTTTTTGCTTATCTAGGACTGTCTTAGGTTCTTTTTCATTTCTAAAGGTAGTTTTGCTGGTTGTAGGTATTTTTGGTTGAGAGTTTTTTGTTTTCAGTACTTTGTCTTCCCACTGCCTTCTGGTCCCTGTGATTTCTGATGAGAAATCAGTGTTTTTATCCAATTGAGAATCCCTTATAAGTGACAAACTGCTACTCTTACTGACCTCAAGATTGTCTTATAACAGTTTACTTGTAATGGCATCTCAGTGTGAATCTCTTTGAGCATATTCAGTTTGTAGTCCATTGAGCTTCTTGATTGTGTCAGTGTGTGTATTTCATCAGATTTGGGAAGTTTTCTCTTATTATTTTTTCAAACATTCTTTTTGCTCTTTCTCTTCCTGTGGCTCCCATTATGCATTTGTTGCTATTCTAGCTGTGGTCACACAGATCTCTTAGGCTCTGTTCATTTTTCTTCATTCTTTTTTCTTTATACTCCTCACACTGGGTAATGTCAATTGACTTATCTTTAGATTTGCGGATTCTTTCTCTGCCTGCTCGTATCTGCTGTTGAACCATTCTAATGGATTTTTCACTTTGGTTATTGTACTTTTTTCTTCAGAATTTGTTTGGTTCCTCTTTATGATTTTGATTTCTTTATTGATATTTTCTGCTTGGCAAGACATTGTCTCAAGATTTCCCTTAGTTCTTCAAGCAGGTTTAAGGTAGTTTATTTAAAGTCTTTCTCTAGTAAGTCCAATATCTTCATCCTCAGAGAAAGTTTCTATTTCTTTTTTTTTTCTTTTCCTACGTAGGGGGCCATACTTTCTTAATTCTTAGCATGCATTGTACTTGAAAACTGAGTATTTTGAATATAATGTGTTAACTCTGGAAATCAGATTTTCTCCCTTTTTTAAGGTCTGTTGTTGCTGCTTGTCATTTTTGTTGTTTGGTGACTTTTCTGAACTGACATTGTAAAGTCTGTGTTTTTCACATGTGGCCACTCACGTCTCTGTTCTGATATCTTCATGGTCAGCTGATGATTGAGCAAAGAATTCCTTCAATACCTAGAACCAAAAAAACAGAAAAGGAAAAAAAAAACCCTCTCCCAAATCTTTGCATATGGTTTGCTTCTATATATGTGTTGGGGTCTGCTTTCAGTACTCAGTTTGGCATTTTACAGCTCTTCCTTTGACTTTACTTGTTTCCGAGGAACCTGAAGGTTAGCCAGAGGTGACACCTTAGGACATTCTCAAGCCTTTCTGAGCATGAACCTAGCCTTTAGCATGCATGTAGTCTTCTAGATTCCTGGGAACATTTGAGTCTTTCAGTGGCCTTATTCCCAAAAGCATCTTTTTCCCTAGTTTTCTTCCCAAGCTTTCTGAGTTTTCCTATTGTTTGCTTTAATTGTTATCCCTTGTCCCAGGTGGAATTGGCTAATATATTTCCCTATAAATGTTTTGTCAAATGGATTCAGATAGCAGTCTCCTCCCTGGGATAGTTTTTAGTTGAGATATAACTAGGCAAGTCTTTTGAGATGATTCTTTAGGGAGTCACCAGACAGGTAAAAATGAACAACCACAGTTCTCTGAGAATATGGTTTGCACTGTTCTCTCCAGTCCTGGGAGCCTGTGTCAGGAAAGAGAGCATTTGTTTTCAGGGCCACTGCCAAGCTGGATTAGGGGAGATGCTTGAGAGCAAGCTAAAATGCCACAAAACTCTTTACCAAATTTAGCTGTTTTTTCTTCACTAAGAATTCCTCTGGTTTTGTAAGCTTTTGATTCCAGAATTCAGAAAAAAGTTGGTTCTGGAAGTTTTTTGACAGTTTATTTGTTGCTTTGTGGAAGAATAGACTTCTAGGGTTTCTTTCTTGGTCCCTTTGGCTGACATTACTCTCTTCTGTTTCCTGATCCCTTTGTTTTCTTCTTTTTTGATTTACCTCCTCATTTTGCTCAAGTTCATTTTCCAGGAGCTTCAAAAAAAGGGTATTAGTTTGGTAAATTCTTTGAATTTATGTATTTGAAAATGTACTAATTACATGCTTGACTGATAGTTTGGCTAGATAGAATGAATTTCTAAAGGTTATGCTAAGCGAAGAAGCCAGACACAAAATATTGGACATTGTATGATTCCATTTATATACAGTTTCTAGAAAAGGCAAATCCATAAAAAGGAAGTAATTGCTTAGATGGGATGGGATTGAGAATGGGGAGTGACTACAAATGGGAGTGAGGTCTAATATTATATATTAGAATATAAGTATTATAAAAATAGATTGTGACAATGGTTTCCCAACTCTGTAAGTATACCAAAAGTCATTCAATTGTATACTCAAAATGAAGGGCAGAGAGAGAGGGAGACAACACAGGCTCCGTGCTGACAGAGTGGAGTCCCACATGGGGCCCAGACCCACAAACCATGAGATCATCACCTGAGCCAACACCAAGAATCACAAACTTAACTGATTGAGCCACCCAGGTGTCCCTGGAAAGCATAACCAATGTTCCTATGAACATTCTTGTAAAAGTCTTTGGGTAGACATGTTTTCATTTCTCATGGGTAGAAGTGGGATTACTGGGTCATATGGTAAATGTGTGCCTAACTTCATGACAAATTTGTTTCAGGTGACTATCGCCAGCAATAGCTGCAAATTCTAGTTGCTTTTCGTCCTTGCCAACACTTGGTGTTGACAGTTCATCTGATTTTTAGTTTTTGCAATTCTGAGAGGTCCTGATTTCCAAATTACTACAAACCTGGCAGTTTCACTACTGGTTCTCTACCAAAGAGAAATGAAAAATATGTCCAACAGAAGCTGGTAGTATACCCCCATTTTATTCAAGTTGGCAAATGTTGGCTTAAAGTTATTCATTGTATTCTCTTATTTCCTGTTTAACATCTGTACAATCTGTGGTAACCACCCCTTTTTGATCCTTGGCATTTGTTTTTTTGTGTTCTTTTCTGCATCAATTAATCTATCTTGATATTTGTCAAATTTGTTTCTCTTTTTTCAAAGAACCAGCTTTTGGCATTTTAATTACATATATTGTTTTCTGTTTTGGTGATGTCTCCTTAAGAAATTCTTAAGTATAAGGAAGAAATTTCTGGGGCTTCTGGGTGGCTCAGTCTTGGGTAAGCGTCCAACTTTGGCTCAGGTCATGATCTCACCGTTCTTCAGTTCGAGTCCCGCGTCGGGCTCTGAGCTGACAGCTTAGAGCCTGGAGCCTGCTTCAGATTCTGTGTCTCCCTTTCTCTCTGTTCCTCCCCCACTCATGCTCTGTCTCTCTCTCTCTCTCTCAAAACTGAATAAAAGTTAAAAAAAAATTAAAAAAAAAAACGAAAGAAATTTCTTGTACTTTGTTATTATTTTCTAGCATTTTAAAGTAGATTGTTAGGTCATTTGTTGTAGATGTTTTCTTATAAGAATTTATAAATTTCTCTTGGACCACTGCTTTAGCTGAATTTGTTTAGCACAAATTTTGACATGTTATATTGCCATTCACCTTAAAATATTTTTTAATTTCCTTATTTCATCTTTGACTTGTGAATTAAAGTATGTTGTTTAATTCTAAGATATTTGAAGTTTTCCTGGATTTCTTATTATAGATTTCTTAACTTTATCAGAATCTGTATGATTTCAAGTCTCTTAAATTTATATTTTTTTGCATTTTTTATTGGAGTACAATTGGAATACAAATTCAAAATTTGTATATTGGAAAATGACCATCTCAATAAGTCTAGTTAACATTTGTCACCATACATAGTTGCAAATTTTTATTTCCTCATGTTGAGAACTTTACGTTGTATTCTCTGCAACTTTCAAATGTGCAATACAGTATCGTTAACTATAGTCACCATGCTGCACATTACATCCCCATGACTTATTTATTTTATAACTGGAAATTTATACCTTTTGACCCCCTTTCCCTACTTTATCCACTCTTCACCCCTGTTTCTGGCAACCACCAATCTGCTCTGTGACCTCAGATTTTTTTTTTCTAATTCCACATATAAGTGAGGTTGTGCAGTATTGTCTTTCTCTATCAGACTTATTTCACTTTGCTTAATACCCTCTAAGATCATTCATGTTGTCACAAATGACAAGATTTCATTCTTTTTTATGATTAACGTTCCATTGTGTATGTATATGTATCTCTTTATACCGTTATCAGTAGACAGGATGCTTCCATATTTTGGTTATTGTAAATAACGCTGCAGTGAACATAGGGGTATATATATATTTTTTTGAATTAGTGTATTTGTTTTCTTTGGGTAAATACTCAGAAGTGGAATTGCTGGATTTTTTATTTCCATTTTTAAGTTTTTGAGGAAACTTCAATACTGTGTTTCATAGTGGCTATACCCATTTACATTTCCACCAACAGTGCATGAGTTCCCTTTTCTCCACATCTTTGTCAGTGTTTGTTATTTCTTGTCTTTTTGATACTAGCAATTTTGACTGGTATGAAGTGATAGCTAATTGTGGTTTTGATTTGCATTTCTCTGATATTTAAATGTTGAGCATATTTTCATGGGTCTGTCATCTGTATGCTTATTTTTTTGGGAAAAATGTCTATTCAGCTTCTCTGCCCATTTTTTAATTGGATTTTTTGGTGTTGAGTTGTTGAGTTCTTTATATATTTTAGATGTTAACCATTATCAAATGTATCATTTGCACATATCTTCTCCCATTCAGTAGGTTGACTTTTCATTTTGTTGACTGTTTCTTTTGCCTTTCAAAAGCTTTTTAATTTGATATAGTCCCAATTATTTTTGCTTTTTTCTCTCCTAAGAGACAGATCCAAAAAAATATTGCTAAGACTGAGGTCCAAGGGATTACTGCCTTAATATTTTATTTTAGGAGTTTTATGGTTTTAAGTCTTACTTTTAGCTCTTTAATCCATTTTATTTTTGTGTGTTGTATAAAAAAGTGGTCCAGTTTCATTCTTTTGTATAGATTATCATAGATTAATTGACCATATAAGTGAGGGTTTATTTCTGGGTTCCCACTTCTGTTTCATTGATATTTCTTTTGTGCCAGTACCATAATGTTTTGATCACTATAGCTTTGTAGTATAGTTTGAAATTGGAGTGTGATAACTCCAGCTTTGTTCTTCCTCAAGATAGATGTGGCTGCTCATGGTCTTTTTTGGTTCCATACACGTTTTAGGATTTTTGTTGTTGTTGTTGTTCCATTTCTGTGAAAAATGCCATTAGTATTTTTTTATGCTTATTTTTGAGAGAGAGAGAGAGAGGCAGGCAGAGAGAGAGGGAGACAGAATCTGAAACAGGCTCCAGGTTCTGAGCTGTCAGCACAGAGCCTGATGTGGGGCTTGAACTCACAGACTGCAAAATCATGATCTGAGCTGAAGTCGGATGCTTAACCAACCCAGCCACCCAGGTGCCCCAATGCCATTAGTATTTTGATAGGGATTGCATTAAATCTGTAAGTTGCATTGGGTAATATGAAAACTTTAGCAATATCAGATCTTCCAGCCCATGAGCATGGGATATCTTTCCACTTACTTGTGTCATCTTCAGTTTCTTTTATGAGTGTCTTACAGTTTTTATTTTTTTATTTTATTTAATTAAAAAAAATTTTTTTTTTGAGAGAGAGACAGAGCATGAGCGGATGGGGGAGGGGCAGAGAGAGAAGGAGACACAGATCTGAAATAGGCTCCAGGCTCCAAGCTGTTAGCACAGAGCCTGATGTAGGGCTCAAACCCATGAACTGAGAGATCATGACCGGAGCTGAAGTCGGATGCTCAACCGACTGAGTCACCCAGGTGCCCCGAGTGTTTTACAGTTTTTAGAGTGTAGGTTTTTCACCTCCTTGACTAAATTTATTCCTAGGTATTTTATTTTTCTGATGCAGTTGTAAATGGGATATTTTCTTAATTTCTCTTTCTGATAATTTGTAATTCGTGTGTAGAAATGTAATAGATTCCTGATTTTTAATTTTGTATCCTGCACCTGACCGAATTCACTTAGTCTGATAGCTTTTTCATGGAGTCTTTAGTGTTGTCCATATATAGTACCATGTAATCTGCAAATAGTGACAGTTTTAACTTCTTTCTTACCAGTTTGGATGCCTTCTATTTCTTTTTCTTGTCTGATTGCTGTGGCTAGGACTTCTAGTACTATGTTGAATAAAAATGACAAGAGTGGGCATCCTTGTCTGGTTCCTGATCTTAGAGAAAAAGCTTTCAGGTTTAACCATTGGATATGATTTTACCTGTGGGTTCATGATACATGGATTTTATTATGTTGAAGTATGTTTCCTCTGTACCCACCACTATGATCTTTTTAATGTATTGTTGAACTTTGTTCACTAATATTTTGTTGAGGATTTTTGCATCTGTTTATCAAGGCTTGAATTTTTTTGTGGCATCCTTTTCTCGTTTTGTATCAGGGTAATGCTAGTCTCATGAGTTTAGAAGAATTCCCTCCTCTTCTGTTTCTTGGAAAAGTTTCAGAAGGATTGGCATTAATTCCTTGAATGTTTGCTAGAATTCATCAGTGATGTCATCTGGTCCTAGATTTTTATTTGATGGGAGGTTTTTAATTGTTGGTAACAGTCTCCTTGCTAATAATTTGTTCAGATTTTCTCTTCTTCATGATTCAGTTCTGAGAGATTATATATTTCTAGGAACTTACCCATTTCTTACAGGTTGTCAAATTTGTTTGATGTATAATTGTTAATAGAAGTCTCTTTGTATGTAATTTTTTGTATGTCTGGTATTATTTTTGTAATGTCTCATTATTTGTGATTTTGAGTCCTCTTTTTTCGAGCCCCTTAACTTTATTGAGACTTGTTTTATAGCCCAGAACATGGTCTATTTGAAAATAATTTGTAGGGGCGCCTGGGTGGCTCAGTCGGTTAAGCGTCCGACTTCGGCTCAGGTCATGATCTCGCGGTCCGTGAGTTCGAGCCCCGCGTCGGGCTCTGGGTTGATGGCTCAGAGCCTGGAGCCTGCTTCCGATTCTGTGTCTCCCTCTCTCTCTGCCCCTCCCCCGTTCATGCTCTGTCTCTCTCTGTCTCAAAAATAAATAAACGTTTAAAAAAAAAATTTAACAACAACAAAAAAAAAGAAAATAATTTGTATTTTTCAGTTGTTGATGTAGTTTCTATAACTGTTAAATTAAGATGTTGATATTGTGCAGATCTAAGTGTTTTCTAATTTTTTGTCCAGTTCTATAAACTGCTGAATAGGTAGTTTTATATTATCTTATGTTTTTGTGGAATTGTCTATTTCTTTTATTTCCTTCCATGTATTTTGAAACTTTGTCATTAGACACAACGTATCAGTAATTATCTCTTTAGTTGATATTAAAATAGCCACTCCAGCCTTCTTATTCCTATTTTTTGCATGGTATATCTTTTTATATCCATTTACTTTCAACCTATCTGTATATATCTTGCAGGCAGCATGTAATAATAGGGTTTTCTTTTTTTAATCCATTTGGTCAATTTATGGCCTTTAATTGCAGTGTTTAACCTAAGAGTTAGCAAACTGTGTCCCTCAGTTCAAATCCTTGTTTAGGAAATTACATTTCATTGGAACACAGCCACATGCTTTATTTTCTGGGCTGCTTTTGCATTATAAGACTGAGTAGTTGTGATAGAGACTGTATGTTCCAAAACTCTCAAATATTTACTGTCAGGTCTTTTATAAAAAAAAGTTTGTTGACTCCTGATTTAGACCATTAACATTTAAGGTGATGTGGTTGGATTTAGGCCTATTATTTTTTATTTTGTTCCATTTTTTTTCTTTTTCTGCCTCCTTTTGGATATTTTTGAATTTTTGTTGGTATTTGATTATATCTTTTGGATTGTTAGCTATATTTTCTTGTGTTTCTAAGTTGCTGGTCTAGGGATTATAATACCTAACTCAGTGTACTTGTTAATATTAAACTACTTCATGTGAAATGGTGATGGTAAGACCTTGCAACCATGTGTAGGTTCCTTCCCTTTCCACCACTGCCCTGACCTTTTTGTTGTAATTGTATGCATCCTATTCTCAACGAGTGTCATAAGTTTTGCTTTTAACAGTCATACACTTTTAAAAAACTCAGTGGGAAAAACAGGAGGCCATTGTATTTGTCAAGCTACTTACCCTTTTTCTTTTATTCTTCATTTCTGAATATTAAAGTTTCTGTCTAGTATCATTTCCCTTCAACCTGAAAAACTTCTTGTAGCATTTCTTACAGATCAACGCTACTAGTGACAAATTCTACTAATTTTTTTTTTCTCTTCTGAAAATGTCTTTTAACTTCACGAGTATTCCAAGATTTTCCACTGGTTAGGTGTAAGGTGTAAAAAACCTCTCCTCTGTTTCTTTCTCCTCTACTCTCAGTACTGTACTATATTCACACTTCACTTCTGACATTAGATGTATCATTTTTCCAGATATCAATTCTCTGCAACACCAGCTGGGCATCCTACAATTCAGTTTTCACACTAACTGGAATTAGTTGAGACCCCACAGATTAAGGGCTCAGGCTCACAACACTACCCTTCACTTCAGATGACAGTTGCAAGCAGTAGGTCCCTGGATTACCCAGAATTTCTATCCAAGTTGGCTACAAATTGGAGGTTTCCAAGTTTCCCTTCTTGGATTCGATCATTTGCTAGAACTGCTCACAGAACTTAGGGTAATCTAACATTTACCAGTTTATTATATAATAAAAGCTATGATAAAGGATACAGATAAAGAGCCAAATGAAATGATACATAGGGAAAAGTCTAGAAGGGTCTCAAATGTGGGAACTTCTGTCCCTGTGGAGTTGGGGTGTGCCACCCTCCTGGTACATGGATTTGATGGATGTGTTTACCAACCCAGAAGCTCTCCACACCTCATATTTTTGGGATTTCTATGGAGGCATCATCATGTGGCATGATCACTCATTAGTTCAATCTCCAGTCCCTCCCCTTCTAGAAGGAGGTGGGGGGTGGGCTGAAAGTTTCATGTTTCTAATCATGGCTTGGTTGACAACTGTTGACCAGCCCCTGTCCAGGAGTCCACCAAAAGTCACCTCCTTAGAACAAAGGACATTTCTGTCACCCAGGAAATGCAAAGATATTTAAGAGCTGTGTCAGAAGGAGGATCAGAAACCAAATATTTGAAAAGATGCTCCTAGTATTCTTATCACTTAAGAAATTACAAGGGTTTTAGGAGCTTTGTGCCAGGAACCAAGGACAGAGACCAGTGTGTGTGTGTGTGTGTGTGTGTGTGTGTGTGTGTGTGTGTGTATTTTTTTCTCTTTCACAACATGGAGTTCTAGGTTGTCATTTCTTTTGTGTTAGTATTTTAAGTATATTGCTCTGCTGGCTCAGCAAGTGGTCTTTTTTGGTGATAGTTTCTGAAAAGAAATATGCAGATATTTGAAGCATTGTTTTTATTCCCATTTAAAGATAGGGTGGGTCAGTCGGTTGAGCATCCAACTGTTGATTTCTGCTCAGGTCATGAACCCGGGGTCATGGGATCGAGTCACACGGAGTGTGGAGGCTGCTTGCAATTCTGTCTCCCTCCCCTGCTTGTATTCATGCTCTCTCTCTTAAAAAAAAAAAAAGGCGGGGGGGGGGGGAGTCTATCTTAGATCTTTTTCACCATTACTTAGCACACCTTTCATGCACAGATGTATAATAAATTTTTTTGAATTTACTTTGATTGTCTTGCATTTTAAGTTAATATGAAGACTAGATAGGCTTATTAGGGTTCCATTTTGGCAGGGTCTGAATTGCCCAACAGGTGTTACTGCTGTTATATTTTATAATGTAAGTTCCCTTCACTAGATACAAATAACCAGATGAAAGAAGTCATGCATTACCAGTTTTCTGAAATAGTTCTCTCCCTTCCATTTTTCCTGGGTTACTTGGCTTCCTTTCCATGTAAAAGGAAAATGGGAGGCAGTATAGGTACTTTCCAAAATTTTTTGCCTTCTCTTTTGCATAGAAATTACTCATATTTTTATAAAATAATGGACCATTAAGGGACATGTAGAAAGAATGAACCAAAAACTGTTCTGGAAGAGTTATGTATTTTGTAACATTGCATTTGATATTTAATATCTATAGAGAGAATTAAATACAGCAGAGATTTCCTGTTGAAGCTCTCAAGTGTTTCCATCTGCAGAAAAAAACCAGACTTTCTGCCTGATCATCCCATTGTACTTCAAAAACCAGTAAGTAGTTTTCTAATTTTATATTCTAAAACATTTTTCTTTAGTATTTTCACTAGATTCTCACTAGATTTTTAATCTTATTATGAAATATAACTCAGAAAAGTACACAAATATATAATATAACCAAACTGTAAGTAATAATAGAATGGAATTGTATTTTTTTAAGAAATATTTTTTCCATTGAAAGATATGGAACATCCCATATTAAATCTTGTAATCAATCCATCTGCAGTTGATTTTACTCTATGATGTGCAGTAGGGGCCAAGTTTTATTTTTTTCTACATGAATATCCGGTCATCCTAGCTCTGTTTATCGAAAGGGTGGTCCTCTGCCACCTTGTGGTAATAGATGTGAGGTGTGTTTCTGGGCTCCCTACTCTTCTCAGTCCTTCTATACAGTAAAACCAGTCATCCCACCACTTCAGTATGTCTTTGCTTGTTCTTAGCGCTTTATATTTCTGTGTCACCATCACATTTCACCAAAATGAATACAATAAATACACAGATCTTTTAGGATGTTGATTGGAAAGGACATGCATTTCGCTACCAGACTTGCGTTCAAGCTGTAGCTTCACCTTGTGTACTAAAATATCATTCTAACTTAAGTCACTTGACCTTCAGTGTCTGTTCTGTGATTGTAGATAAGGTTGATAATTTCTAGTTGTTAGGATTAAATGAAATGTATGGAAGAGCTTGGCATGGTACTTAGCTCTCATTGTGCACTTAGTAAATTGGCTTTATTTCTATTTCGAGTAGAATTTGAGTTTAGAGTTTTCACAAACTACTTTATGTAGGTAAATACTCCATGGAGATTAACTCAGAATATGGGCATGCTGAGAATGGCTCAAATGTGAGATGTGTAACATACTTCCTGTGCTCTCCATTTTTAGGATTTCTAACCCTTGGGAATCCAAAGCCTTTTTTTTTTCTCTTAGAATCTTTTGAATTTTAACTTACAGTGTTTCTCAGTGTTTCCTAAAGTCCCTACACCTTGTAGAACCCTAGTCAATTTTTCAAAATTTAAGCAGAAATTTGGTTCTTTCAGAATACCTTGCACACATGTCCTTAATGATGTTCACATTTTCCGACCTGTTCAGAGATCTTGATATGTATGAGTAAATCAGTGCTATATATTGTCAAGTTTTCATTTGCAGACTTATTTCATCTCTGACATTTTATTTTGTAAATAAAAGTTTGACATACACATTATTTTGAACAAACCAGGTACCACAGAAACAGAACAGGTTTGAAATACAATCTAGTATATTTAAAAATGAATTATGTTTTATTAAACACAGGAGAACTTTTTGACAAGTTCCAGTTACTATAATACTTTCTATAGCAACATGCATTTAAGATCTGTAAACACTTAATAGGGTCACAGTATTTGGTTTGATAAACTAGTAAAAACTGTATTCATTCAATCTAATTGATAAATTAACTTTTTCTTCTATGTTACAGGAAAACCACCCAAGTTTTAAGTAGCATTTTGAGAACAGATGAATTTGAACATAAAGAATTACTCGTTTTATATTTTGGACACCTGCAAATGAAGTGGACCTAGTAACAATAACTGTAATGGACTGTGACAGTTCAGCTTATTTTTAAATTTTGATGGTTGGGTATTTGGTTTCTCCCTAAAATGAGAAAGATATTTTAAACTATAAAGAATTTTCTAATCAGTTTCAACTTTGCAGGCAGTTTCCTGCATAAATTGGGAAGTAACACTGGAAAGTAGGAATTCGGTTAGTAAAGTGGGAAGACTGTATTTATAATTTGCATGCTACTTGCAATTTTTTTTGTTTTTCATCTCTTGTAATAATGGAATGGAAATGTAAGCTGTAAAGATTCCCAAATATAAAGTATTTGCTATGATGTATATATGGTACATAATTTCTTGTTGCTTTTAAAGTTGCTTTTGTTCTGTTTGCCACTGATTTCATACCAGCATTTTGAAAGGCTCTTTACAATCTCTCCAGAGGCTTAGGATGATTCAGGATGTTCAATGCATAGTTCTCCATGACAGGAAACAATCTTTTAATAGGCAGTTCTTTGGTCTCTAGGTTTTCGATAGCATTAAGATTCATAATTACTAGCAGAGATTGACAATTTGGAAACCAGGAAACTGAAGGTGGAGAATAGCTGCTACTTGTTGTGTCTAATCAGACTACATGAACAGAAGTTGGGCGATTGCAAAATAAAACTGATATTTTTATCTCCAAAAGAGGAAAAATTTAGGCATTTGCAAATAATTGAGGTGCATTAAGTTTCAATTCTGTAATTTCTTATAACAAGAACACATGGATGAAGAATTTGGGGGTTTAAGCTTTTAGCTCCTAGAAATTTTATATAATAAATTCCTGCATTTTGTCACTCTGGATGTTACTATTGAAAAAAAGTTTCTTCCAGCATAGTGTCAAAAAAAAAAATTGCTGATGTAGATAAAGGTAAGTGTAAACTTTTCCTACTTTTATTTTCTCAGATCCCCAGGTCTACTGGCAAGGCATTTGAGACCATCATTTGGCAGAAAGTTTATCTCATACTGAATTCTGAACTCCTAAAATCAGTACCTTTTTCCTCACTGGTCTTTGGGCTTGTTACCTAGATTTAAGCTTTTAGTCCATGGGAGGCTTCCCATCTTGGTCTAGTTTTCATTACTTTGTTCCCCAGAAAGAGATTTTTTTTAATAGGAACAAAACCCCCCATAAATTTATGGGTTAATTAAAAATGATACATTAATACCTAGGGCCCAGATTTTTCACTTATTTTTCTGTCCTATTTTCCCTTTATATATATATATATATATATATATATATATATATATATACACACACACACACACACATATATACACACACACACACTGTATATCCACACACATTCTCACACACATAAAAATTTATAATTTGTGTAAAAGCTGGGGTCAGTATAACCATATTTTTTTGACTCTAGTTAAAAAAACTATGATAGAACCTATTCTAGTTTGGAATCTAAACAGCCGTTCTGCTCAACACTGTTACTGAGGGCAGAAACCTTTTTGAAGTCCTACCACCATTGTACTTCGGAAACTGCCTCATACTTAGAAGACTTAGGTACTTTCTGATTCTAATACTATGTTTTTACTGGCTATAATTTGTATTTTTTGGAAACCATTTATAAACAACCTTTTCAAGAAGAGTTTGTATGTCAGACGCCACTGTATATAATCAGAGTGAGACTGCAAAGACTGTGCTCTTATCTGTTTGCTTTTGTACATGTGTATAGTTTGTTTGAATAATCATTGTACAACTCCATTCATGTTCTCTGCTTTGTATATAAATTAAAAGAGTTGAGCCAGGTGTTGTTTCATAGTGTTTGTCATCTTTAGAAATGACCAAAGACATACACACATATGTACACATGCACACACACACATTTGTGTGTGTATATGTGTATATATGTCAAAATTTACTGCCCTTGTCTAGTAGAAGCTATGAAAAAAATAATTTAGAGTGAATGAGGACTGAGGGCATACAAAGGTAGTGACAGAAGTTAGTATTTCATAAATTAGTTGGAGAAAATATTTTAGGTCAAATTTTATATTTAAAAAATATAATTTTAGTTCAACCTTCTGAGTTTTCCAACAGTAAAAAAAAAAAATAAAAGTTTTTTCCTTGAAGACTTATGGCTTCAAAGGAATTTGGATTAGAGAATAACATGGTAACAAACTCCCATATGTACTGGATTTTCACTAGCAGCATTTACCGGAATAGATTCTATTAAAAATATGTAATATATGGGCTTGTACAGCAGAGCATATTAGGTACACAGTTAACTGTTCTAGTGAAATTAGAGCTGTTGTCATTCTAGTGTTGAGACTGGGAAATGTTTTCTGTCCAATACCTTCTCTAAAGTTTTGTGCTTAATGTATAGTTCTTCTTTGTTCACTGAGGTTAAAGTTTTGTTTTTTTAAATATTTTGAACTCATTATTTAAGTGCAAATGTCTATTTTTTAATAAGAAATTTAGTCCTCTGGATCAGGTGCCAAAAATTTGAACCTGATTTTCTCAAACTAAGACTGTCCTCTTTTCTTGATTTGTTGAACTTACAGGGAATTATGATGCTAATAAATGATATAACTATATATCATTATAGAACTATACAAGTTCCATTACTAAATGGTACCCTATCACAGAATTGTTCACTTGCAAAAAACCAGTTTATAACCTGACAAGTATACAGAGAGTATAGATTATAGCCAAGATTGTTTATACTCCTGTATCAGTTTTTTTTCTTTTTAGCTTAAACAACAGAAAGGCATTTTCTCACAGTTCTAGAGACTGGAAGTCCAAGACCACGGTGCTAGCAGGGTTGATTTCTTCTGAGGCCTCTCCTTGGGTTGCTGCCGGCACCTTCTTACTGTGTCCTCATGTGGCCTTTTCTCTGTGCACATGCATCCCTGCCGTTGCTCTCTCTGCACATAAGGACACCATTTTGGAGCATGTATTAGCGTTTTTCAGTGAAGTGAATCCTCAAAAGATCATGAGTTGGGAATACAGTGAGCATTACTGAAGAATATAAGCTTCATTCACAGACAACCAGTTACTTAAAAATGACAAAACACTGATTTAACCCCTAGCTTATGACAAATCCACAGAAGCTATCCTATATACTCTAAAAGTTCCCACTTTAATTATTTTTTATCACTTCTTTTTCACAAATTTGTTCCTTTATGTGTACACTTGTTTCACATACTAGGATTTTGCCACGAAAGGGTTTTAGGTTACAATGTAGCAAAACAGCAGACTTCAAAAATTTAGCTAAAATTCACATGAAAGATCTAGAAGACATTTTAGAAGAGTGCACGTCTTAAATATATTAAAAGTATAGCGTAGATTAGTAACTGCAGAGAATTTTCTAATTCACATTTTAGATGAGAATACTTGTTTTTCACTTGGAACCAGGAGGAAAATGTCTAGGAACATCTAGTTGTTCAGGATCCACCATGAAGCTGAAAAGAGAAAAACAAATGTTTAAACGATGGAAATAATTGCCAGGGTGTAATCATTCTTAAAGACTATTTTCTCCCATCTTTAGTCTGCATTATTATCTTTCAAGTCACTATTTCCTAAGCCAAGATGAACTCTTTCTTTGCAATATTTGTACCAGATCTTTAGGCACTTGGTTATAGTCTAATTTTGTTGTTATGAATGAATGGAGCTTATCTTGGGCAATGAGGTCATAAATGTCCTGAAGATGAAATCATGTTGTTGGTGATTTAATCTACCTAGCTAGTACTCGCAGCGGTTTGGGAGTATAAGACACTTTTACATAACAATTTCATAAAGATTGGGTATAAGCAAATGGATGTGTTTTAAATATTTTTTTAGTACATCTATGTTGTAAGATTGAAAATGTCTTCCCTAGTGAATATAAATGTCCCAAAGACAAATCTATGGCAAAGTAAGACAGGCGGAATGCTGTGAGAAACAGACAAATGAAAAGGATTACAACTTGTTTTCAAAGCTGTTAAAGTGACATGCTGGCTGACAACAGGATCTTATTTTCTTGTGTATCTTCTTTTCTCATAAACCACAGGCGTTTCTCCTTTGCCAAGGGATAGTTTGCTCCACAGACCGAATTCTCACACTTCGGTCTCGGTGTTTTATGATGGCTAGTGGGCCTATTTAGCCATACTCTAGTATGACTCATTTTAATTATTTTTATATTCGAGAGTTCTTGGAATAGATTTTGGCTTGTATTTTACATAACTAGATACAGTCTGGTTTTGCTGCTTTATTTCTTAAGATGTATTTTAGGTAAACCACTTAGAAACCTAATAAAAAAGCAGTCTTCCAGAAATCATAATTTGTGAGTTAAATTAAAAATACAAACCTACTCCTCTCTGATATCTCTTCAGATTGTTTTGTAGGTCTAAATATGTATAGCGAAAACACTTTTGTTTTTATTTTTAGCCTTCATATGACAGACAAAATTCATAAAAGTGGTTATTGAAAATAGTAGAAGTCATATGGCCATTAAAACTATAAATAATATTTATAAACTAATTCTAGCTGTTTGTCCAGGGAGGTGTGTCTACTGTTGCAGTTTACAAAACTTTCCTATCAAAAAGAATAGGATGCCCCAAACAGATGTTTAAAAAATCTTGTTGGAGGGAGATTTAAAAAATGTGTTAGAAATCAAGCCTTTCTTTTTATTCTTCCAAATTTCAGTAGTCACTGTTGAAATTAGATGTGATATTAAAATTAGTGGAAAATAGGGTAGCAAAAGAAGGCATTAAATTGTATTGAACTTGGGCTCTGAGAACAAGAACTGAACCAGTTTTATTTGAGCCCAGCTCTTCTAACGTGGGAAATGCTCTCAGAAAGAGTGATAGAGAAATTTCAGCCGCATTCATGGCTTTCTTATTTGAGGATTAAATCCGAGATATGCAGCAAGGGAAATTCTACAAGTTTACCATCTCTAAGCCAGACAAACCTGTTCTTAAGATCCGGAGTAAGTGAATAGCCAAAGCTCATGCCAGACGGTAAGTCTGACTGGAAAGCACTGACCCCTGATCTCACCTACTTTTACTTCCAGAATTTACCTTTTCACTTTCTAAATCCACCCTAATTTTTAAATTCCTACCACTGTACCAAAACTGTTCTCTTGAACAGTGACCTCTGGTCAAATGCAGTTTTCAGTCCCATTCTCTCAAGTCCCAGTTCACTGCGTAGGCCCCTGAGGAGCACTGTGCCTTGCATGTTACTTCTCTTTTGGTTTCCTTGCTACTCAACTACTCTGATTCTCCTACCTCTCAGTGGTCCCCCTTAATTTCCTTAATAAAGGAGGCTTTTCTCGCAACCTTAAAAATGAAGACATTTTCCTAGGCTTCTGTCAGATATCTTGTTTTTACAATATACCCTTTCTCACCAAGCCTGGGCTTCAAATATCTTGCCACAGTTAACTCCTGAAAACTGTATGGGCGAAGGAACTCTCTTGGTAGCTCCTGGTCAGGTGCTGCCTTTTTCCTGGCCTACGTTATTGATACCTGACCAATCTTTCTCCTCCCATGACATCCACCTTTCTCCATCCTGCCAGTTCCTACTGATTAGAGCGTTCACTATCCCTCTCAAAGACCTTTAATGACTTCATATTACTAAGTTCACTCCTCATTGTATTTTCAACCTCATTTCCTACACTTTCTTCTCTTTCCACATGTATCATATATGAGCCTTATGCCACAGTCTTACTTTTGCACCGATTAGCCAAGCAGATTTAACATTTTTTGGATTTGTTCATGGGTACAATTTACCAAAGTATCATCCTCCATATTTATTTGTCCAACTCTCACCTTTTAAGGTCCAGCTCCAGAGTCCTCTCTTTTAAAAAACCTGTTGAAGCAATCCCTTCTCAAAGTGCACATGCATATTATGACCATTAGTAACTACTATGTCATATCCTGAGCTTAGCTCTTTTCTGCAAGCTTTGGTCCCTCCTATTGCTATTCATGGGAAGGGACTCCATTTTTACTCTCTACTCTAGCTCTTAGCATAATGTGTATTCAAAGTTAGAACTCAGCACTAGTAAACAGGCTAAGAACCCCAGTGTCCCCAGTACTTAGCACATATAATAACACTGAGTAAATATATTTAATTGGTGTTTGTTAGGGCAGATGAACAAATGAATTTTGGTTCTCAATTATCTTAAGCCGTGGCTAGGCCAGACTTCTTAGACAAATTCATTTCAGATTTCTCTTTCAATTCTGCTTTACCCCAATTACAAATATTTTAACAGCTATTATAATAAAAATATTTCTAGCATGATTCTAATCTGCAGCCTCTGGGTCACATATTTCAAATTAATTCAATACACTAAAGTATAGTAAAGCATTTGAATAATTTTTTCAAAATGTCATGATTTGACTTGTACTTCAAGTTTGTTAAATTATTGAAGATGACCAGAAAATGACTAATATTAGGTTTAATATAGCCAGGAATACACATAGGATCAACTAAGGACTCATGACAATAGAATATATAGATCTCTTATTTCCTCCTCCCACTTTCAGATTTTCAGATATACAAAGAAATAATGAAGAGAGAACCACTAACAAACTGTGTGTGTGGGAGAAAGAGCACACTATCTTTTTTTTTTTTCCCACACTATCTTTTAAAAAGCAAAAGACCATCCAAAAACACATACAAGCACAGTGAAACCAGTATAATTACCAGGAACTAGCATAGTAGATGTGAGTTCTGGAGTTTCCAAGAAATCCACGTTACTTCTTTGGAATGTCTTGCTATAATTCGTCTGAAGGTGGCTGTATAAATATAGATTAAGGCTGTGAATTTTTATTAGAGTGCAAAACAGTTCAAATTCAATCAAAATGGCAAGGTTTTAGATGATTTGGATTGTCTGAATACAGACTTCTTTTTATCACTACCTACCCTAAGATAAAAAATAAAGGACATGTGTAATTTAACAACTGTTGGCAGAAAAAATATTTTAAAGACTTCTAAAAACAGAATACCATTAGCTCCCTATAGAAGATAAAATAAAAGGAGAAAGACTTTAATTGCAGAAAGAAGTTTAAACATAAGGAAGAATACATTGGCTGCCCCGATGGTTAAAAAAAATAGGATAGCTAAGAAGAAACACTATAGATTTTCTCTCCCTAGGAGAAAATAAATAAATAAATAAATAAAAATCATCTTAAAGTGTAGGCCTGGAGTACAGAGTTGAATAAAGTTGCCTTTAAAGCTCCCTTTGGTGTTTAAGATTCTATTGGTGTCATTCTGTAGTATATTTTAAAAATAGTCTCAAAATAAAATTTTGCATGAAATAGGTATTTCCAGGTATTTGTTACTTTCATTACCATAGCTTAAACCCTAAATATGGACTTACTGGAGGGCTATATTCACTGCCATTTAAAACCAACTAGAGTTATTTAATCTCAGAATAGCAAAAATTTTCTTTATCCAATTTGTAATTTTTTAATTAAAAAGGTGGATTTTTTTAACTTTGTTGAGGAATAATGGACAAATATGTACATTCAACATGTACAAAATGATTTGATACACATATACACTGTAGAATGGTTATCCAGAGAAGTCGATTTGTTTTTAATCTTTTCCAAACAATGTCTTTAATTTCCATCCCCTCCCCTGCTTTTTGCAGTGCTTAGAGACATTTAGAAAAGGTAAGCTATGATGATATTAACCATTATATAGTTTTATTACAAAACACCACAGAACTTATGAAAAAAATAGAAAGTAAAATGACTTTCTCATCCTTTCTGTGTCCTTTGTTCACCTGCCCCCCTGACACTTTAGATACCCATGACCCATATCTAACTCTTACTTGATAGCATCAGTAAAATGGTTATACTTAAAGTAGGACAATTACCAAAGGTATTTGTTTCAAGAGGAAAGTGGTTTCTAATCCATGAAATAAATTCCTAAAAATTTGGGATTGAGGAAACTGAGCAAATGACACATTTTAAGGTAAGATAAAGGGAATGGGGGTCTTCCTACAGGTCCTAAAAATATCATGTAGATTTCTCCCTCCTAGCCAAAAAAAAAAAAAAAAAAAAAAAAAGACTGCTTATTACTTACCTATTCCACACACTACTGTTCTCCCAAAACTCATAAATCATGTAGCGAGATTCATTGGAAAGCTTTTGTATGGAAATGCTGGAATGGAAAAGAAAAGGCGTAAGTAGCCACAGGAAATTAAAGACAAACAGCAAACTACTTTTTCTAATCATCTCTGTATGTGGTATGAAACAATCTTATCTACTCATACAGGAAACACCCATGGTGCCTGCATGAAAAAGAGAGTTGTGAAAAATTATTTCAATATGTCTGTTTTGTTTGACATAATTTTTTAATTTTCTGCTTTGGCATCATGAAAACTGTCTCAGTATATTACAGACATCACAAATATAACTTGTGTAAAATTCCACTCCTTCAAAAGATTATCTGTTGTGTCAGATAATGTCAGAAAAATGTTTTGTGCCACTGCCCGTGCCCTCAAAAGCGCAGCTCTTTGAATCCATCCTGTCACTCCCTATTGCTCTTTCCAAATTCCTGGTCTTACCCCATCCTTGGACGGACAGCTTTTGTTTGGGGTCCTGTTGTTAGCCATGTGAGTCCACACTGCTGCTATATAGCAAGGCTTCTGGCTCGCTAGTGCCCAATGGTCCTCCTCCTCTCCTTCCCTCCCTCCTTCCCCCCGCTCTCTCTCTTCCACATACACACCTCTCAGTTTTCTCTGTTCAACTTTCAGAGTCTACATCCTAGCCATGATCGTAGTTTGTTGTTGTTTGCTTTCCCAATTTAGGCAAGAAAAATTTGTCCCTTGAAGTTCTTTGACCAGTATGAGAGTGGCTAAAAGCCTATATAGTAGGTTTTGAAGGAGTTGGGTGGGGATGTGCTGAAAAGACATGTTGAGGTAAAGGCTGGATTTAATCCTGGGGCAATGAACAGCCACTGAAGGATTTAAAGCAGGGAAGTAGCTGGGGCGCCTGGGTGGCTCAGTCGGTTAAGCATCCGACTTCAGCCAGGTCACGATCTCGCGGTCCGTGAGTTCGAGCCCCGCGTCGGGCTCTGGGCTGATGGCTCGGAGCCTGGAGCCTGTTTCCGATTCTGTGTCTCCCTCTCTCTCTGCCCCTCCCCCGTTCATGCTCTGTCTCTCTCTGTCCCAAAAATAAATAAAAAACGTTGAAAAAAAAATTAAAAAAAAAATAAAGCAGGGAAGTAGCATGGTTAGAGCTGGGTTTTATTTATTTATTTTTTAAGTTTTTTTTTTTAATCTATTTTTGAGAGAGAAAGAGTGTGAGTAGGGGAGGAACAGAGAGAGGGGAAGGCACAGAATCCGAAGCAGGCTTCAAGGCTCTGAGCTGTCAGCACAGAGCTGGATGCGGGGCTCGAACCCATGAACCGGGAGACCGCGACCTGAGCCAAAGTCGGACACTTAACCGACTGAGCCACCCAGGCACCCCAGAGCTGGGTTTTAGAAGATCTTTCTGATGGTGGTATGAGGTATCCCATGGAGAACAGTCAATACAAAACAGGAAGAGAAGCTAGAAAGGTCATGATATTGCTTTCGTGATTCATGACAAAGATCCAAATTAAGGTAGAAAGGAGGGGGGGACAGATTCATAAATTTAAGGGAGAGCAGGAGACAAATATAAAGATGCCTTTAAAAAATTAATTCCAGGGCCTTCCGGGGAAGATGGCGGAGTAGGAGGACCCTAAGTTCATCTCCTCCCATAGATGGAACTAGATGACACCCCCACCAGTGTAAATAACTCAGAAAATGACCCATAGACTGGCAGAACAGAATCTCTACAGCTAAATGTAGAGAAGAGACCACATCTCACAGGGTAGGAATACTGTTGTTGAGAGCTAAATGGATCATTGGACCGTTGGCAGAAGGGAGGGACCCGTGGTGGTGCAGGGGGGAGAGAAACAGACCCTCACAATGGGAGACCTGCACAGGGAAGATGAATCCCCATAACATCTGTCTTTGAAAATGAGGAGGGCCAAATTTCATGAATTTTAAAAACTAGCAGGACTTAAAAGCTGGAACTTTAAAAATCAGCAGGCGGGGTGCCTGGGTGGCGCAGTCGGTTGAGCGTCCGACTTCAGCCAGGTCACGATCTCGCGGTCCGTGAGTTCGAGCCCCGCGTCGGGCTCTGGGCTGATGGCTCGGAGCCTGGAGCCTGTTTCCGATTCTGTGTCTCCCTCTCTCTCTGCCCCTCCCCCGTTCATGCTCTGTCTCTCTCTCTGTCCCAAAAATAAATAAAAAACGTTGAAAAAAAAATTAAAAAAAAAAAAATCAGCAGACTTGGCTCTGGGTGAGCCTGAAAGGCCGCAGGAAACTGAATCCCCACCCTTAAAGAACACAACAGCCCCACCGAGATACAGCACAGGAGCAGCAGTTTGAAAAATGGGCTATACTAGAGGAAGATCTGTTGACTACTCTCAGGGCACGTGCTGGAGGGGCAGGGATCACCGGCAGATTTCTGGAACAAAGGAGCAGGCGGGTGCCGTTTCACTCTCCTGCTCCCCAGTATAAACCCACAGCCACCGGTGGGAACCAGGGAGGCAGGGATGATCCCTACCTAACTTGCTAATACTCCGCATCCTGCCCCCCTGCGGTCCCCCCGGGCAGCCCTGCACTTCTGCAGATCCACCGTCCCCAGTCTCAGCTCTGGCAGGTGCAGGTCCCTTGCACAACAGACCGGCACAAACCTTGCTAACATCACACATCCTGCCCCTGTGCACTTGAGCGGATCTGCCCCCTCCAATATGCTCTTGGCTGGAGCTCACCCAAAGCACCACTCCAAAGTGACTCCAGCCCCTGGGAGAGGGGAAGATAACCACACAGACACCAGGCCAACTACAGCCCCAGGCGTGGAGTGGGGGCAGACAGCTGGTCTGATTACAGGCCACACCCAACAACAAAAACTCCCCAGGGCAAAAACAGCAAAAGTGCTACTATGTCTCTCTCTGTCAATGCGCGCTCTGACTCAAGCCCAAGGCAGCCTGAGACTGGCCCACCAACAGGACAGGGACCAAACACTGCTGATGACAGGCAAAGAGAGCCATTGCAGGTGACTGGACCGGAGGGAAAAGCGGCTCTGCCGAAACATTAGGGTGCATGCAACACACACAGCGGACACCCCTGAAGTGCCAGCTTCTGGTAAACGGGACACTGCACTGCAGGGCACTACAGGACCTCCTCTTCACGGCCCACTATTTTCAAGAGCAGAAGACAGAGCTGACTTTCCCAACACGCAGACAGAGACAAAATGAGGGGATAGAGAAATATATCCCAAATGAAAGAATAGGGCAAAACGACAGCAAGAGATGTAACTGAAACAGGTAAGTAATATACCTGATAGAGAATGTAATGGGCATAAAGACACTGAACGTGACAAGAGTAGAGGACCTCAGTGAGACCCTTAACAATGAGACAGAAACATACAAAAGAACTGATCATAGATGAAGAACAGTAAATGAAACTATACACTAGATGGAAGAAAGAGTAGATTAGAGGAAGCAGAAAAACATCAGTGACTTGGAGGACACAGTAGTGGAAAGCAAGCTGAACAGGAGAAAGAAAAAAAAATAATACAAAAGGAATATAAATTTAGGGAACTCAGAGACATCATCAAGTGTAATAGCATTCCTATCACAGGGATCCCAGAAGGAGAAAACACAGAAAAGAAGGCAGAAAATTTATTTGAAGAAATCATAGCTGAAAACTTCCCAAATCTGAGGAAGGAGACAGTAAAAGCAGCAAGAAAAAAGAAAACAGTTACATACAAGGGAAACCACATAAGGCTATGAGCTGATTTTTTTCTGCAGAAACACTGCAGGCTAAAAGGATGTGGCATGATATATTCAAAGTATTGAAAGGAAAAAGTCTGCAGCCAAAGATACTCTATTCAGCAGGGCTATCATTCAGAATAGAAGGAGAGAGAAAGAGTTTCCCAGACAAACAAAAGTTAAAGGAATTCATCGCCACTTAACCAGCCTCGCAAGAAATGTTAAAGGGAACTCTGAGTGGAATGGAAAGATCATGAGTTGGAATAAGAAGTACATTGAGAAGCACAAGAGAGTAAAGTTAAGTGCATATGTAAAAATTGGTCAAGGGGCTCACAATATGTAAATGTAAAGTATGTAAAGGATGTAAAGCATGACACCATATACCTATAATGTGGGGGGAGAGGAGTAAAGAATGAGTTCAAACTTTAGCAACCATCAACTTAACACAGACTGCTATATGCATAAGATGTTACATACAAACAGAATGGTAACCACAAATCAAAAACCTATATATGCAAAAAAAAATAGAAAGGAATCCAAGAACATCTCTAAAGAAAGACAACTGATTGTGAGAAAAGAGCAAGAGAAGAATGAAACAGAGAAGGACAAAAACAACCATAAAACAAGTAAAAAAAATGGCAGTAAGTGCATATCTATTGATAATTTGAGTGAAAATGGACTAAATGATCCAATCAAAAGACACAGGGTGGTAGAATGGATGAAAAAGCAAGACCCATCTGTATGTTGCCTATAAGAGACTCATTTCAGACCTAAAGACACATGCAGATTGGAAGTGAAGGGATGGAAGAACACTTATCAAGCAAATGGACATGAAAAGAAAGCCAAGGTAGCAAGACTTACATCAGCCAAGAGACTTTAAAACAAATATTATAACAAGAGAAAAAGAAGGACACGAGATAATCATAAAAGGAATAATCCAACAAGAAGGTAAAACAACTGTAAATACTTATGCACCCAACATGGGAGTACCCACATACATAAAGCAGCTATTAACAAACATAAAGTAATCAAGAGTAATATAATAAAAGTAAGGGACATTAACATCCCACTTACATCAATGGACAGATCATCCAAACAAAATCAATAAGGAAACAGTGGCTTTGAAAGACACATTGGACCAGATGGTTCTAACAGATATATTCAGAACATTCCATCCTAAAATGAATACACATTCTTTTCAAGGGCACATGGAACATTCTCCAGAATAGATTGCATGTTAGGCCACAAAAACAAGCCTCAAGGAATTAAAAAAGACGGACATCATATCATGCATCTTTTCTTACCACAATGCTATGAAAATAGAAATAAACATCAAGAAAAAAACTCTGGAAATAGCATATAGAGAGGTTAAATAACATGCTACTAAACAATGAATGGGTCAATCATGGAGTCAAAGAGGAAATTAAAAAATACATGGAGATAAATGAAAATAAAAGCTCAATGTTCCAAAATCTTTCAGAAGCTGCAAAAGCAGTTTAAGAGGGAAGTTTTATAGCAGTACAGGTCTACCTCAAGAAGCAAGAAAAATCTCATAATAGAGCTAGAAAAATAAGAATAAACAAAACCCAAATCACTAGAGGAAGTAAATAATAAAGATTAAAGTAGAAATAAACAAAATAGAAACTAAAAAAAGCAATAGAACATACCAATGAAACCAGGAGCTGCTTCTTGGAAAAGATCAACAAAATTAATAAACCTTTAGCCAGAACGTATCAAAGAGAGAGAGAGAGAGAGAGAGAAAGAACTTAATAAAATCAGAAATTGAAGATGAGAAATAACCAACATGACAGAAATACAAAGAATTATTAAGATGATATTATGAACAATGATATGCCAACAAAGTAGACAATCTAGGAAAAATGAATAAATTCCTAGAAACCTATAACTTCCCAAAACTGAAGCAGAAAGAAACAGAAAATTTGAATAGACCAACTGCTAGCAGTGAAATTGAATCGGCAATCAAAAAAACCCCACAAACAAAAGTCCAGGATCAGACGGCTTCACAGGTGAGTTCTACCAGACATTTAAAGAAAAGCTAATACCTCCTCTCCTCAAACTATTCCAAAAAATACAAGAGGAAGGAAAGCTTCCAGATTCATTCTGTGAGGCCAGCATTACCCTGACACCAAAACCAGATGAAAATACTACAAAAAAGAGAGCTACAGGCCACCATCTCTGATGAACACAGACACAAACCCTCGACAAAATAATAGCAAAGTGAATTCAACAATACATTTAAAACATCCCAATCCATGAGCATCCATGAGAACCAATACTGTGAAAATGGCTATAGTACCCAGAGCAATCTACAGATTTAAAGCAATTCCTGTCAAAATACCAACAGCATTTTCCACAGAACAAGAACAAATCATCCTAAAATTTATATGGAACCACAGAAGACTCTGAATAGCCCAAGCAGTCCTGGAAAAGCAACGCAAAGCTGGAGGTATCACAATCCAAGATTTCAAGCTTTGGTATTAAGCTGCTGGGATCAAAACCAGTATACTACTGGCACAAAAACACGGAGATCAATGGAACAGCATACCCCACCCAGAAATAAACCCACCATGATTATATGCTCAATTAATCTTTGACAAAAGAGGCAAAAATATGCAGTGGGAAAAAGATAGTCTCTTTGACAAAGGGTGTTGGGAAAAGTGAACAGCTACATGCAAAAGAATCAAACTGGACCACTTTCTTAATCCATACACAAAAATAAACTCAAAATGGATCAAGGACCTAAATGTGAGACCTGAAGCCATAAAGATCCTAGAAGAGAACATAGGCAGTAACTTGTCTGACATTGGCTGTAGCAACATTTTTCTAGATATGTCTCGTAAGGCAAGGGAAACAAAAGCAAATGTTAGGACTACACCAAAATAAAAAGCTTCTGCACAGTCAACAATCAACAAAAAGACAACTTACTGAATGGGAGACGATATTTGCAAATGACGTATCTGATGAAGGGTTAGTATCCAAAATATATAAAACACTTGTACAACTCAACACAAAACCCAACACATAATCCAATTAAAAAATGAGAAGACATGAACAGACATTTCTCTAAAGAAGACATCCAGATGGCCAAGAGACACATGAAAAGATGGTCAACATCACTAATCATCAGGGAAATGCAAATCAAAAGCACAATTTTAGCACCTGGGAGAATGGCTAAAATAAAAAACACAAGAAACAAGTGTTTGTGAGGATGTGGAGAAAAAAAAGAACCGTCATGCACTGTTGGTGGGAATGCAAATTGGTGCAGCCACTGTGGAAAACAGTATGGAGGTTCTGCAAGAAATCAAAAACAGAATTACCATGTGATCCAGTAATTCCACTACTGGGTATTTACCCAAAGAACAAAAAAACACTAATTCAAAATGATATGTGCGCCCCCATGTTTACAGCAGCATTATTTACAATAGCCAAAATATAGAAGCAGCCCAAGTGTCCACTGATAGATGAATGGATAAAGATGCGGTGTGTATATATGTGCGTGTTTGTGTGTATACACATCGCACCTTTATCCACACACATAACAGGATATATTACCCAGCTATAAAGAAGAATGGAATCTTGCCATCTGCAACAACATGGATGGATCTGGTGAGTATGATGCTAAGAAAAATAAGTCAATCAGAGGAAGACAAATAGTATGATTTTGCTCATATGTAGAATTTAAGAAACAAAAGAAATGAAGGAAAAAAAAGACAAACCAAGAAACAAAGTCTTAACTACAGAGAACGGAATGATGGTTACCAGAGGGGAGGTGGGTGGGGAGATGGGTGAAACAGGGAAGGAGTTTAAGAGCACACTTATCATGATCAACACTGAGTAATGTATAGAATTGTTGCATCACTATACTGTACATCTGAAACTAATGTAACACTGTGCTTTCACTATTCTGGAATTTAAAAGTAAAGTAAAATAAAAAACTCTGTAAGTCCAGCTTGTTCAATCTAATGTTTTAGATTATATTCAGATGAGAAATCAAAATGAAAGTATAGACCAACAGCAAGGATATTTATTTTTATTATTATTTTTTAAATATAATTTATTGTCAAGTTGGCTAACATACAGTGTATCCAGTGTGTTCTTGGTTTTGGGGGTAGATTCCTGTGATTCAACGCTTACATACAACACCCAGTGCTCATTCCAACAAATGTCTCCTCAACGCCCATCACCCATTTTCCCCTCTTCCCCGCCACCCCTCCCCCCCCATTAATCCTCAGTTTGTTCTCTGTATTTAAGAGTCTCTTATGGTTTGCCTCCCTCCCTGTTTGTAACTATTTTTTCCCCTTCCGTTACCCCGTTACTACTGTTAAGTTTCTCAGGTTCCACATATGAGTGAAAACATGATATCTGTCTTCCTCTGACTTATTTCACTCAGCATAATACCACCTAGTTCCATTCACATTGTTGTAAATGGCAGAATTTCATTCTTTCTCATTGCCAAGTAGTATTTCATTGTATATATAAACCATATCTTCATTATCTATTCATCAGTTGATAGACATTTAGGCTCTTGCATAATTTGGCTCTTGTTGAAAGCACTGCTATAAACATTGGGGTACATGTGCCCCTATGAATCAGCACTTCTGTATCCGCTGGATAAATTCTTAAAAGTGCTATTGCTGGCTCATAGGGTAGTTCTATTTTGAATTTTTTGAGGAACCTCCACACTGTTTTAAGGATATTGATTTAAAAGATAACAGAATGTATCAGTGTAAAAGTCAAGCTAAATGTAGTTTAGGATTTACCTAAGTATGACCAGCAGGTGGTGGTAACTGCACACAGAAATTGTAATATTTTCCTTTAGCTCTTTGCTGGTAAATACTTTAATGTTTTTTGCAAAGCTGTTTATCTGGATTGCCGAACTAAGGTATGATGTAGCAAACATTGTTAGCTCAATTTCACATATTCCAGGGGAAAGGTTTATAACAGAATCAAAGGAATTGGATGGAAAGTGAAATCAAAGATTTTCTAATCCTAGGAGTTCTTGAATAAGCTCTTGGTGGGGTGTAGGGGGCTGTTCCTGGAAATCCCAGAAATGAGCTGCAAATTGATGTGCATGTCTATTTTTTTCTGGGAAGAAAATCCATAGCTTCTTTAAGAGTTTCAAAGGGTCTCTAATCTCCGAACTTAATTTGACCATGTAATGGACAAATTTCAACCCATGAGGTTTTTTTTTTTTTTTTTTTTTTCTTTTTTAGGATAAAGTTTAAAATACTCAGCCTAGCATTTTAGTCTCTTCATGAACTGCCTGCTACAGACTAATTCATTTATATTACATATCACATTAAATACCAACTTATCCTGCTATTGGACCTTCCATTTTTCTAGACATCCATTAGACTGTAAGGAATTCAAAAACTTGTAGCATAATTCTCACGCTTTTAAAGGACTGAAGAAAGTATCACAGGGGAATGAGATAGCGGTGTGAGGTACAACCCAGCAGGCCTACCTTTAGCTACAACTTGTTAGCTTTGTCACTTTGGGCCCATTACTGAACCTGTTTCCTCATCGGTAAAATGGTGATAATTACAGGACTGTGAGGAGTAAAGTGTTGCGTGTAGAATATTTAGCCCAGTCTTTGGCAAATTTTGTGCGTATCAGCCGTTAGCTCAATAGCCAAGAAGAAAGTAGCACTTTCACTGGATGAGCAGTTACAAAGGCTAAATCCTCAATGGTGCTAAAGCTGAGAAGTATGACAGAAGTAAAAGAAACTGGAGAGAAAACGAGGCCAGGAAAAAAAAAACTGAAGGAAAAAAGACATATTTGTGAAAATGAGAAGCAGCAAGCCAATAATAATGATGATGATCATTATATTATTTATATACACTAACAGCAATGGTGATGATTGCTAACATGTGTATCACTCTGTTCCAGACCCTGGTGTAAACATTTTATGTGGATTAAGTAATTTTAATTACTCTGGGGACTCTGGGGAGTTGAAGTGACTCTGGGGATGATATACCAAACACTGTCTACTGCCCCAACTATTACCCCCCTCTTTCTTAACAGAACCTTGCCACTGTTGAGTTTGCAATATATCCAATCAGCCCATCAGCGCTGGACTGAGACAGTCATCACCATCTCACTCCTTTCTGTTGGACTGGACTACACCCCCAGCTCTCCTGGGCCTCCAGCTTGTAGGTGGCAGATCGTGGGACTTCTCAGTCTCCATAATCATGTGGGCCAACCCCTCAGAATACATCTTTTTCTTAATCTATCTTTCTCATCTATCTCTCTGTATCAACTATCTATCTATCTATCTATCTATCTATCTATCTATCTATCTATTCCCGGTATCCTCACCTACCCGGGAGTCAGGAACGACCATGTGACTTGAGCTGGGCCAATGAAATGCCAAGGAATGTATGCTGGGAAGCAAGGGCTTCTGGGAAATGCTTGCATCCTGAGGATCAGATCTTGAAGGAAGGCTTGTTGGTATTGCACCCTTCTCTTTCTTCCTGACTCTAGGTCTTCTGGTAAAGAGCCAGATGATAGAGCTGAAAGGCCAGTGCAGATTTTGGCTTAAAGGGACATGGGTGAAAACGCTAATCAGAATTGTGCTACTGACTGGGTGCTTTCAGGTAAGAGTGAAACTGACCAATACATAGCAATGGTGTTTAAGGACATTGCTACTTGAGACTGTACAATACAGATAACATATGCAATGTGCAATAATGCCACCGAGAAAAGGTTAATTATGAAATAATTTTTAGAAACATTTCTCTTGGCAATATTTTCATTGAAAAGGCTTAGGGCTTGAATGATTAGCTTTCAATTATTTTCCAACTTAGAATTACATAGCACATTGCTGAGTTGTGGCTATATGCTTCAGTCTTGCTCCTCGATGTGTTCAGACTTCCTGTGATACTTACCACTCACTGGCTGAAGCAAGAGTTCTTTGGCTAAGCTGTCCCTGGATGTAGTCACTTAGAGCTTCAGCCCAGCCCTGAGCTTCAGCCCTGAGCTCCAGGATTGAATATTCCTAGCAGCTGGAAAATGGCAGTGAAACAGTTTCTAGGGGAAAGGATGTGGTCAGGAATAATTGGGGTTGAAGATAAGTTACCAAAGGCAGATGGCTCTTCATGGAAAAACTCTCTTCCTCTCGGCTTCCTGCTTTCTCCATATGTCTATGTTAACTCACAGAACCTAACCAAGGAGAAAAGGCCCATCGGGAGGGACAATCTCCACTTCTCCACACGAAGATCCAGCCACCAATTTATTTCACCTACATAAAAATGCTGATAAATGATATGCCAGAGGGTATCATTCGTTCTTAAAAGATGATTCTTTGGCCATGGTAAAGTTCAGGGTCAATTCTAATACAATTCGACATTCAAGTTTCCTGAGCCCTTGACATAGAGTTTAGAATACAGACAAATTCTAGAATTCACATCTGAGAGTGACCTCAGAAAACATTTTATTCTACTTAGCAGCAGTGAAATTTTAGGCCATGAATGAGTAACTGATTTTCCCAACTGGATTCTAAGATCCTTGAAAGCAGAAACTCTTCTCATTTTTCCCAGTATCAAGCATGGTTCTAAGAATACACACATATATTCGATTGGTGCCTCCCCCCAGGGATTAAGAAGCCTTCATGATTACAAAATAAGCAAAAAGATCATCAAACAGTGCACATGCACACGTGTGTGCGTGTGTATAATAGATGAATCACACAACTGATCTGCTCGGCTTTTCCACTAACAACTCATTTTAAAACTCAATTGACTAATACTCCGACAAGGGCTCTGTCAGCCCCTAAACAGCTAAGTCTTATAGTCAAGTACCTTCAGGGCAAAAGCCTCTCTAATTCAGTTGCCGGAATTTAAGACAATAAGACCCTGTAATTGGAACAGAAGGGATCTTGTCCATTCTACCCATGGTTAACCACAGAAAGTCTAGGAAACTTTAATTCAACGATGACCAAATACGGGGAAGAAGGATTAAATGTGGGTTTTGGAGTCAGGCACACTTGGGCAAGATGGTTAATGTATCTGAGCGTATTTCCTCCTTAACTGGAGGTGATACATCAGATCACTGCAGTGAAGAAGAAATAAGAGCATGGACACACACTGCTTAATCTAGTAGCAAATCCTTAATTCCTACTCTGTGTTACAGCGGCATTTCCTATCTAGCCATGGTGAAGCTGAGCCTAACATTATGGGAGAAGAATCTGCAAAAGTGGTAATTCTCAGAGTTTTATTGTATCAGCCAAGCCCAAGGCAACAGCGCAGGGCACGGTGGAGCATGACTGACAGCGTGAGCGGCCCATTCGCCCATCAATGGATGCAGACAGGAGACTGAATTTGATTAGCGGCGCAACTGAATTTAGACAGGCGTGCCAGCATGACGTGTATTCCATATGGTTTGCACCCATGTGGAGTGGTTCTCTGATGCTCCTTCCATCTGATGAAGTCTACTTTTTGAGAATTTCAGTAAAAGAAGGAAATCAGCCGAAAAATCAGCAATAAGTGAGTGAAGAGCCCTTAAAAAACAAACCAGTCGTGCAAGGGAAGAGGAGAAGCTGAGTCTCCATTTATCTCCCTGGAAGAGGATCCTCTCCCTCCCTGTTCTTCACAGCTGGAGCCGAGGGAGCAATTTTCCTTGGCTGCTGAGAGGCCAGAGTCGGTGGCAGGCAGCACAGATCTATCTACTCAGCTGCTCTCCCACACCTGCTTCCCCCCTGCCGGGGCCGTCCGCCTGGCTTCAGGCCCTTTGTCCCACACACGTTAAAGCAGTATCTCTGAACCCTAAAAAATAAGCAAACTTTGTGCCCTATTTATAAATGCAAGAAGGCTAAACCATCCCTGGAGACTGTGATAACCAAACCAGACTTGATCTGCTCTATGTTCCCATTTCTTTGGCAAGTACCGTGCTCTACTTTCTGTAGTGGATGGTGTACAGGTGCACATGCGCACACACATGCGCGCGCACACACACACACACACACACGTCACACTCTTTTTGCATTTTCCAAGCAGTCACTTCCAGTTTTACGTGAGTAGGCTTTTAAAGCTATATAGACTCTCACTTTGGCAAATCCCTAGGTCACTGAACTAAAAGGACTACAATGGTTTCAATGTGAGCCCTTCTGAGTTTGGTGCGAAGTAGGACGACGACAATAACAACAAAGCAAGCTCAGCATCTCCTGTGTTTCTCTTACAATGGCATGACTGGAAGATGGTGAGCGTCTGCCCTAAACAGCGCTGAGCAAGTCCCCTTAAATGCCAGAGAGTGGGTCAGAGGTCAGCCAGCCAGATGAGGAAGCGATAGCAACCCCAGCTCACGGTCTCTGGGCCTCTCTGGGCAGAGCACTCAGTTAATCCCTCACAATCACCTTAGGAAGTTCGAGATGAGGAACGGAAGTTTAGAGCCAATAAGGATCTTTCCCTAAATCACAAAACAAATACGATCCCAATTTTAACTCCAGAGCCAGACTTCTTAACTGGGGAGGTATTCTGTTGGAGCATGAATAAAACAGAATTACTGGGAGTAACACCGAAGTACTCAGAGACATAAAGTATGAGTTTCTATGCGTGTGTGTAATACACACGTATGCACACATGCATTTAAGAGCTTTACCGAAGGAATACTTGAAAAGCATTATGAAATGCAGTTTAAACCAGCTCCCAAGGCAGGGGTGTTCTGGTTGTGGTCGTTTTCCAGAAGCAGGTGAGTCTGGGGCTGGGCTTTGGACTCGAGGCAGAATGTGGGCTTGGCCAAGACCTACCAGCTGGCCATGGATTTCTGGGAGGGAGAATGGCCGGGCCAGAGGCACGGATTATGCTGGAAAGGCAGTGGGCAGCTGGGCAAGCTCCGGTGAGGGAGAGACAATGGTAGCAGTGCTATGGATTCTCGAGTCGGACAAACACAGCGCCAGAGAAACAGCTAGCCCTTGGTTAAGACACTCAGAGAGTTACTGCAGTTCCTGATTAAGGGAACAGTTTATAATAACTGTTTCTGGAAAAATTTTTCTAGTAACTGTTTGTTGGACCACTTGGAGCAGAGAAAGTGAAAATGAGGACTAGATCATAAATTTTAGTAGCCTAAGATAATTGAAGCCTGAGCTGGGGCGGCTATGGAAAGAGGTTTGTTTTTTTTTTTTTTTTTTAATGACCTGTAATCAAGACTTCAGATATTGTGCAGTTTCATAATGGCTGAAATGATTATTAGGATATGGGGCATGTTGCCAAGGGAGCAATCAGAGCTAGATGTACTGGACTTGGGGCCTCATCTACCAGAGGTGATTTTAAATCAGCGTGGGCCTGCCTGGAGGCAAAAGGGGAGATTTCAGTCTACGCAAAATTCTCCATTTCAAATCGTTCTCTCCGTTTTATCTCCCTTGGTGCCCCCAGTGATCAAAATCCACACAGAGCCCAAGAATAAAAGAGCAACATCCAGCTAAAGTCTGCTAAAATGCATCACCCGGAAGGCTGGAATAATCAACAGAAACACAAGGAGATTCTCAAATGCCTTTCTGCCGGCCCCACCTTCATCCTGCACGCGAGGGAGCACTTACCGCAAACAGCCGCTTTGGGAAGAAGCACTCTCTACATAGTGTTTCAGAGCAAGCTGGAATTCTTCCAGGTCCTCCTCTATCACAGACATCTGACGCTGCACAAGCATGATGTGCTGCGGAGGAAGAGGCAAGTGTCACTGCTCTGGAGCCTTGCTGAAGCTGACCCCCTGCAGCCCAGCCCAGCCCTCCTCACAAGGCAAACAATTCTCATCTGAAAATACGACCAACAGGAAGACGCTGACCGATCCAAGGCAACAACACTGTATAAAAGCCGTAATGCAGGCAGGACATTCTTCTTGCCTCTCGAAGCAGGTGCCAAGAGAATGTCTTCCCAATGACATACTTCCCTTTTAAAAGCAGTGATTCTCAATTTGAAGCGCTGGGGAGGTTTTAAAATTGCACTTCTATCAGAATCTCTGGACGTGAGATCCAAGCACTGGTATTTACAAAAACCTCCCCAGGTGACTGTAACGTGCAGCCAGGGCTGGGATCACCGGCCTGTAGTCATTTTTAAAGAGTGGTCCTACCCCACACACCGGACGGCTCCACCTTCACCGTAAGTATTTTGTGATAATAGACATGTTTCGCACATCATTACAAACAACGAAATTTCAAGAAACGTGCGCTCAAAGTTGCATTTCCAAAGGTACATGAACCGTCACAGGGTTCTCAAACATTAACCACCTAAGATATGCCATAGGCCCTGCTCAAAATCTCATGGCGTCAGATGGAGACTGCGTTTAACGGATCACACTGGGCTGGATGCCAATTGCTTCTTGTAACAAATCCTATCACCTTTATAGCACCTGTAGTTTTGAAGACTTTCCTACAGTTCTGCCTGTGAGCTTCTCATGGCATTTTGATCTCAGGATAAAGCCTTTCTTCCATCATCAAGGGTTGGGAATGAATCACAGAAGTGCAAAAAAAAAAAAAAAAAAAAAAAAAAAAAGGATTGGGAGTGAGTTACAAAAGTGCAAAACAGGGGCTCCTGGGTGGCTCACTTGGTTGAGCATCCAACTCTTGATTTCGGCTCAGGTCATGATCCCAGGGTCGTGGGATCAAGCCTACTTAAGATTCTCTCTCTCTCCCCCTGCCCCCTCCCCTACGTGGGTGCTCTGAAATAAAAAAAAAAAAAATTTAAGTGCAAAACAACAGCAAGAATGTAAGGATGATTCAGAATATGAGGAAAATAACTTGCACTGTGTAGCAGCAGAGCCAGAATTAAGCACCCAGCTTGCTGTCTCCTGTCCGATGAGTTTCTTGCTTCATTGTTAATAGCTACCATTGTCGAAGACCGTAATACCAATAGATATTATGGTATCTATTAGGTATGATGGTATCTAATAGGTATGATGTTAGGCACTTTATGTATTCAATAATTGTTCCTACTTTGTTTTCCTGCAGGCAAATGCTGGGTGCTGGATTCTGGGCATACAGTGACGAATCAAGATAGAATCCTTGCCTTTATAAGGTTTAGTAAAGAAATCAACAAGGTTTGAAAACAACGTGTGTAGAATAACTTAAGGTATCGATACTAGCACATGAAACTGACGATATGTAAACTGACCAGAAGTCTATTAAATTTTTGACAGAACTGTACTGTCAAATAAATCTTGATTCTAGTCTCAAAAATCCTCTGAGTGAGACTTAAAGTAATATTTGGGCACCCAAACGCACACGAGCGGGACACAAGCTATCAATACCGCGTAACTCCTACAGAGTACAGTACTCTCCAGTGAGCTGTTTTTGATGTGGTCACAGAGGCTGATGAAACGAGAAGAAACTCTCAAAAGAAGAACAATGGACAAGGGGGTTCCTCCCAGAATGGAGATCCAGTGTCCCATCACAGAACTTCCTTCCCTGACAAATACCTTCCCAGCATGAATTCACTGTTGCAACGAACCAGTGAAGGCCGTATGCTTCCTACTCATGCCTTTCCTGAATTGCACTTTTTATGACATTTCTCCTGGCCCGGTTTTATCATTGTATATTTTATCTCTGTGTTTGGGGGGAGTGGTGAGGGGAGATAGCTTACTTCTTGGTTCATAAGTATATCGGACCGCAAGGGTCTACATCTTGATCTTACAGAGAGGACAGATCATCATGCAGAGATCCTAGACTGTGAGCCAGAAGCAGTAATGGAGAAGACTCTGGGTGTGTTCTATATATGTGAAAAGAATGAATATTTAATGACCGGAAGGCTCACTGTGGCAAAGACTCCAAGCTATTCACCAAAATCCATTTCCTCTTCTTTCTAGGTACAGTTAGAGCACGTGTTGCATCATCCTTTGCAGTTAGGTGTAACCAACTGATAAGTTTTCACCAATACAATATGAGCAGGAGTGCTGTGTATTGCTTTTGGGACAAGATGTTCAGGAAGGAGGTGAGCCCCTCCCACATTCTCTTCCCCTTTTCTGTTGATAGAATGACCTGTCTTGGGAATGGCAGAGCCACACTTGAGAGGAGGAGCCCGTGTCCCTGAATCATTGTGTGAACTGATTATCGGGCAAGGAAAAAACTTTCATTATATTGGAATCACTCTCCATTTGGGTCTATTTGTTTTCATAGCCCAATTACCTAATGAGTTCAGTAATTTTAACTAAGCTTTGTTTTATTTCCCTTTAAGGGTCAGAGATCAAGGATAGGTAGATACAAGCCTATAACTATCTCCTCAGATTGTGTAATGAACAATCAGCCCCCTGTACGACTCTCGCAGGACCTGTTTTTAATATCAGTAACTAAGAGTTTAAGTTAATCTCTCTGCCAAAATCATTGTGGACACGTTCTTTTGACACAAATCTGTAGGAACTTCTCGATCATGTATTGGTGATCAACAATGACTCAGACGATTCTCATGGATTTTCTAATGAGAGATATAAATTTATATCTACCTATTCCACCATACTCCTTTTAGTCTGAAGGCAACTCTTATGTGATCTAATTTGTAACCATGAGCAGAACCATGAGCAATGCATGTCCTTTGAAATGTGACTTTTCGGCTGCTTCTATGAAAACATGGATTCTACTTCTCCTTCCCTTGGATCTGGGCCAGCCTTATAAACTTGCTTTGGCCAACAGAACATGGCAGAAATAAGAGGGTGCCAGTTTCATGGTTAGGCCTCCAGACCCCTTGTGAGTTTTCACACTTTCTCTCCGATACCTGAAATTGTCATGTGAACAAGCCCTGCGAGATCAGGGGTCAGAAAACTTTTTATGTGAAGGGACAGATAATAAATATTTTAGACTTTGTGGGCCCTAAGGTTCCTGTCACATTCCTCCATCTGTTTTAGTGTGAGAGCAGCCACAGACAACAAACAAATGGGTGTGGCTGTGTTCCAATAATACTTTATAGGTAAAAATAGGCAGCGCACTGTAGTTTTGTCGACCTGTGTGCTGGTGAATTAAAGACCACAGAGAACAGAGCTGGGTCAGTGGATTCATCCCAGCTGAGTCCCCGGACATATAAGGAAGTCCCACCAAGATCAGCAAAGCTGGCATGCAGTTGACTGCAGATGCCCTAAGGAGGCCAGCTGACACCAGAAGAACCATCCGCCTGATCCCACTTTAAATTGCCTGCCTCTAGAATTGTGGTTTAAAACACTTCATTTTGGGTGGTTTGTTACACAGCAGTAGCTAAGTGATTCACTCACTTACATAGATGGATGTGAATATGATTTGGAAAATAAATTTACTTTGCAACCCAAACAAGGCATACCTTTTCCCTCCTTTCCTCAGATGTTTACACAAAGAAAACAACTTACGAGGTCCAGATAATCTGTCTACGTGTTATGACTACTGTGACAAGAGAAGCTTTCTGAATCTCCTTGGGTAATTTAAAATAGACCTTCTGAGCTCCAAAGAAAATCCTTACCTTTTCTAGGCTGGCCAGGTCAAGTTGTAGGATGTGGGAGCATGGGAGAGGTAGAGAAGGTGCCCTGATACCTTAATGATATTTCTGTATGTCACTTATGTCAAATATACAGTCTGAGATCCTCACTGAAATCTGGTGTGAACAGCCAGCCCAGAGCATTTTTGTTTCTCTGCTTTAGAAGGTGTAGTGTTGCCTTTATTATTTACTTTATAGGGATTTTGTTATGATGGAATTATGACGGAATATTTACAGAACGGTACTTGCTAGTCACGTTAGGTTAGTCGCATCTACCTTTGATTTCTTGGATTTTTTTTTAAAAAAAAAGTTTATTTATTTATTTTGAGAGAGAGAGCACAGGAGGGGCAGAGAGAGAGGGTGTGAGAGAGAATCCCAAGCAGACTCTGCACTGTCAGCATGGAGCCCAGTGTGGGGCTTGAACTCACGAATCACGAGATCATGACCTGAGCTGAAACCAAGAGTCAGATGCGTTACCGACTGCCACCTAGGCGCCCTTTGGATTTTTTTATTTCAAGGAATTTCAGCTTTTTAAATCTCTGGAGACAGAAGTATTTTCAATGCAACTAATTTGGTTCATGTTTTCTAGCTCTATTACTACACAGTTGTGTTCCAAGCATGTTTTCAGAAATGTAACAGACCTTCTTGTGCGCTCTTGTTCAATCTCATAATAGCTATAGCAAAGCAACACTATGTTCTAATAGTCCCTGGCATATTAGTTGGCAATAAGCCCCAATCCATATGATATTGTATGACAGGATTCATTTACTTCACAAAATATTCACAGGCTTCATGAGGGGAGAAAGGCAGAAAAAGATACTAGATTTGTAAACTCCTATTGTATAAGCTATTCTGGTATAAACAACAATAATGTACTCAAGAAAAGTTAGAGCTTTTGAAAAGTGCCAGAACGTGATAAGACCTTGTTAAAAATTATATTGAATCCAAAAAGAACTTTTTGAATATAGAAAGTATCTAGGGAATTGACATCTTTTCCCAGTAATTGTTTGATAAGAAGTGCCATGCGAGGCATACAATGGCCTCAAGCAGAAAGGATTTGGGTGGATCAGTACTCCTGCCCAGATCTAGGATATGTGAGCTGGCTGGATTCCCTTCAAAAATCATAATGACCTTTCAATGATTCATACTCCCTGCTTGGCACTTGACAGCTAGAAGACAATAAGTTACCCCCAAATTTTCCATGAGTCATAAAGTCATAGTCTTGGAGTTTAGATCTGGGTTTATCTCTGATGTACATTTCCTTTTTCATTATGGCAAGAGTAAAATTATGAATTCCAAAACTTGCTATCTCTGTCACATGATGGTTGTAAACCACTTGGAACATTTTAATATTCCTACATAGCACCTTCGTGTTGTTCTTTTGGTGTGACGTTTGAACAATTCAATGTTGTAAGGGAGAAGTAAATATTTTTAAAAGCTCCTTACTCTTTTTGATTTCATTTTGAATACTATGTCATTCTGGAAGCATTCCCGGGCCTCCTAAGTTGTGTTCCATCATTGTGCAAATCTATACTTTCCTATAATAACCTTCATCACAGTGTATTGTAGACCCTTGTTTAATCACTGCAGCTCCTTCTGGTCTGTCCTGTAGCCTGGAATATTCACCATTTCATCTCCAGACTCTCCCCCAGGGCCTGGCATATAACTGGTGACCAAGTTCTTCATACAACAAACAAGCAAGAGGTTGCTTTTGTTTTTAGTCATTGACTATTCTTTTTTTTTTTTTTTTAATTTTTTTAAATGTTTTATTTTTGAGAGAGAGAGAGAGAGAAAGAGAGAGACAGAGCATGAGTCAGGGAGGAGCAGAGAGAGAGGGAGACACAGAATCCAAAGCAGGCTCCAGGCTCCGAGCTGTCAGCACAGAGCCCGACGCAGGGCTCGAACTCACGGACCGCGAGATCATCACCTGAGCCGAAGCCGGATGCTCAACTGACTGAGCCACCTAGGCGCCCCTGTCATGGACTATTCTTAAAAGCTCTTTAATAAATTTTATTCATGCACTATTCACTCCAGGAAAGGATATGAAGGGTATGAGGTGGTCCTGAAAACTCTAGAGCCCTGCCTCATTGTTTTTCATCTACCTACATCACCTTGTCCTCGTTCCTTTCCTCTTTAAGAGCGGAGAGTACACATTTAAAAAAGCTTGGCTTCACTTTTACTAGCTATGTGGCCTTGAACCAGTGGCTCCATTTTTTCATCCGAAATCACCAAATGAAATCGGAGCCGTGGTACTTTGGTATCATAGCTTTGGGGAGGATTAAATCGAATTATGTAAAAATCTTGCCCAGGATAGATACTCAATAGATGTTACTTCTCACTGAGGAAAAACAAAGGACCTTAAAAAAAAAAAGAAAGAAATCACATCCTAGACTCATCATTATGTAATGGCTCACGTCCCAGAAAACTAGATGTGGCAGCTAGTTGGTTTCAGGACTCTTGCTGTGTGCTTAAATAAGCCTACCAGATACTACTGCTCTGCTCTCATGGCAGGAAATCTCAGGAAAAGGAGTCATCTGTCAGCTCCCAATCTCACTGGCAAAGAACAGCTCCACTTTAGTGCCCAGAAATGCACCAAACACTAGAGTCGGACTGTTGCAGCGTCAGGGCAGGTGCAGGTCTGGCGGAGAACTGCTGGGGTCCAGCTAGGAGGCTTAAATCCTTCCACACCTTGACTCTCCACCTGCAAAATGGGGTTAATGATGGCGCCAACTCATAATGATGGATGAAGTGAATTACAGAAGTGTGTGTTTGGGATAACACTTGGCACATAGTAAAGGCTCACTAAAGATTAGCTTTAAAAAAATTAAGTATATCATGGGGCACCTGGATGGCTCAGTCGGGTAAGCGTCCGACTCCTGATTTCGGCTCAGGTTGTGATATCGTGGTTTGTGAGTTCGAGCCCTGCACTGGGTTCTGCCCTGACAGCATAGAGCCTGCTTGGGATTCTCTCTCTCTCTCAAAAGTAAATAAATACACTTAAAAAATAAAGTATATCATAAAAAGCTTATTCTCTGGTTTCTGATGGGCAATTTATTTTTCAAAGTTCTCGTGTATTCACCAATGGAAAAGGCAAGCTACCTCCCTAGTCAATGACGTCTACTGGTTTGGGTCACCAAGATAAATCACTGAACATGGAAGAGCGTGGAATGATGAGTGCCAGCTGTGCACAGTGAAGATTTGTTACGGTCATTCTGAATATAGAAGGTTTCATAGGAGTCGGCAGTGATGCGTCACTGTCACTAACTATCAACTACAACTTTTAAGGACAAATACCTTACTGGCAGCTCTGAAAAAAAAAAAAAAAAAAAACTTGCTCAAATCATTACTGTATGTGTATTCCCAAAGAGCACAGCTACTTACTTTTACAGGTGGTTGAAAATAGTTAAGGAATATCCTTTCCTGCTTTTAAACAATATTGACTGCTGAGCCAACTTGCCCAGTCCTGTTTTGTTCTTGTAAGTACTTTTATGTACTATTGAATTAGTAATGCTGTGTGGGTTGACGGATCTCTCAAAATTGACGTTGGCCTCTCTTCTGTCAGGGACCCGAGAATGGAACAGTCTGTCACCTTTAATAAACAATCCTTAGACGATTTCTCTCCCACATAGCTAGCGCGAGAGAATAGTGTCACATCAGGAAATTATATAAGAGTAGACAATGGTCTCTCTCAACATTAGAAATGTTATGTTCGGTTTTCTGGACTAGAGTGTAGTGTTCTCTACGTGCAAATCTAATTGACGATAGAGATACAAAGATTGCAAGGTCACAATCCTGTCCCTAAGGGACTTCTAGCAATAGCATTCCCAGTATGCGCGCTCGGCGGCCTTCTCTTTCTCAGCTTCCCACCAAAATGTACCCCTTTAGAATTCTGGGTGCCTGAGGAATTAACACAGACCACACCCCTGTCTTTGGAGGAATAGAAGCACTGAACATGTAGCGGACTATGGGTTATCTTTGGGGAAAGTGTCCATATCTATAGGATTCTAATCATAATAGTCGTTATTAAGCTTTTCTGAGAACCCTCCAAAGCTCCCCCTTTGAAGACTCCCTTTGTGCTGTGAGTTTGGGCAGATGGGTAGGAGCCGATGGACAGGTGAACCTCACCTTTTATCACATAGGCAGTGCCTGTGGAATAAGTGCCTGGTACAGAGATGAAGGGTATTTCCTATCTTTTTCACACGTAAATGCAATTGATCCTGTAAGACCTGTATAGTATACAATATAGTTATTAAGAAAAAAGTGGTTTTCTGTGGGTTGCCCAGATTTTAAAATTTAAATTTTCACTAAACGAAAATGTAATGATCCACTTTTTCCAAACAGAACGTGCTATAAATATGTGCCTCAAGATAAAGTAAAATAACAAATCATATGTATGTGTTGCTTTTTAATTACGTAATCACAAATTTCTTTTTGTTGGGTCTCAGTGCCTGTTAACATCACTTTATCCATTTTCTTTCGATCTCCATAAATTGCCACCCCTGCTGATGGACATCTTTTCCCTATGGATGTAAATGTTCCTTTTTTCTCTAAGTGTCAACTTTGTTTTTGAAAAATGATTTCTGAGCACTTGCAGTGTGCCTGGCCCTGGGTAACATAATACTAAATAGCATCAAGTTTCAGCTCAGGCGTGGCACTCAGGCTTACAGGGGTTATAAAATGTTTATGACATAATTGGGATGTTGCCCTTCTCTGCTGGTCATATTCATTCAATTATTCAATAACTCATTGACTGATATGTGCATAAAATTCTCATTTTACACACATAGCATGCTACATACTTACATAAAACCCCTGCAAAGTAGGCATTGTTAGGTTTTCACAAATCACAATTTAGAAACTACTACAGAGCCGTGCAAAATAAAACATGCTTATGTATTCCTTTTTCAAAATTTCACTGAGATAGTAGCTAATTTTGAAGAATTTTTTTCCTTCAAATATTTGCCAAGTACATATTTCTAACACTTTGACCTAGAAAGAAGAAAAGTACTTACAGATTTAGTATTCCCTTCAATAACTTCTTCTTCCCGTGGTTCAAGTTTGAGATCCTTTAAAGAAAGAAATGGGGAAGGCAGAGACCAGAAATTAGAGGAAACATCATATACTTGAATGGTAACTCTTTTGTGGCTGATATGGTGCCAAAAGCAGCTCATTATCTGAAAGGATATGGAATCATTCTGATTTTAAAAATGAAGTTTTTCCAATAAAGACTCTTTTACCCATTTATCAATGGTAAAGAGCCATTTCAGTGTGTTCAATTTGTTATTACTTTAAGTTTACTGATGATATTAAAAGAGAACAAAAGAGAAAGGAGATTCATGAAAACTGGGAAAGGGTAGAACAGTAAAAAAAAAAAAAAATGAGTAGGCTGATTTCTTTTGCTGTTAGTACTGATCACCACTTTTCCTGGGAGATCATGATGGACATTAGCGTAACGGCCACAATACATTTACACTCTAGTGATAATTTTACTTTACTAAAACATGAACTCAAAAGCAAATGAAAACACTATTGATATTTTCTAAAAATGAAGGGCTACTAAAAAGATCCTAGAATTTTCTACCGTGATCAGTGGATGATGCTAATGTCTCCAGTGAAACCAAGCATGTAATCTCGGAGGACTTCATTCTAAGAATATATCACCTCGCATTGGTGGTGAGGATTATGCACAATAATTCCTTCAGATAGATAAAGAAATCCCTTGAAATCGGTATAAATCCAGACGGTCTGAAATAACATAAGCCTGTTAAAAACAGGGCTATGTTGCTTTAGCTATGCTATTCTCTTGCAGTAAAACCTTAAACAAGTTACTTGACTTATCTAGGGTTCACTTTTAGTGTTTCCTCTGCCTTAAATTCTCTATTCCTAGGGCACCATCTAGCTGGCTCCTTTTCCTTTCTCATACCTCAACTCAAATGTCACTGCCTTAGAGCCACCTTCCCGGATCACCCACTTAAGTATCCAACCCCTCATCTCCACCATATTGCCTTAGTTTGTCCTCAGAGTACTTTTCCCTCTCTGAAATTATCTTGTTTCATTTATTTGTTTACTGATTTTGATCTGTGTTGGATGAAGGACCTTACCTGTTTGGATCACTGCTGCATTTCCACTGCCAGAATAATACCTGGCATAAAGTAGATGCTTAACAAGCATTCGTTGAATAAATGAATGGCCTAATGAACGCCCCATTTAAATCATAGCTTTTCTGTGAAGGCGAAGTGACGCAATGCATATGGATGTGAAGTGAATCTTAAAGACAGAAACTGGAACAATGGTCTCCTTGCCCACTTTTTCCCTAACACCAACTCAGGTACACTTTTCACGTCTACTTTCTTTGATCTAAGATAACAACAGCTTAAATGAAGTCGTACGAACGCAACATCCTTAGTTGTACCCCTTCAAAGAGGATGCCCTGTGATCTGGTGATACACTTAGGGTTTCATGAAGATCAAACAGGTTTTGTTGCTGTTATTTAACATAAAGATGTTTCTGCAGAGTGGGAGCAAAATAGCAAACATAATCTCAATATATCCCCATAAATCCTCATAGAGGCTGAAATGGAAAGATAGAACGCCTGAAGGGATTTTTAGAGATTTCAAGTATTATTTTTCCCCCTCACGTGAATGGTATTGGGCCTGGTTTCCAGTGCAGGAAGGATCTATCACACTAAGTGGAGAGAAAAGAGAACACCTGTTCCACTGCAGGTACACTTCCTCTTAACGGGGAGATCAAACCTAGTGCCCGAAACTGCAGGAGACGAGAGAGTCAGCTGTGAAATGACATGCACTTAGCTACTGTTTGGCAATCGGGTAGTTGTTCCTCTAAAAGCCTAATTCGCAGTACAGAATAAGTTGTAGAAGCAAACGGAACTTGCACTGCCTCTCCATTCATTAAGACAGATCCTGCTGAGCCCCACACCGCTGGAACCCAATGCTGAAGACCATCACATCATACTTTCAGCAAATCTCTCAGACATTGTCCTCAAAATGAAACCCTTTCATGGAAAGGGAGGAAGAAAAAGTCTAGGGAAGAAAGAGATGTGATAATACTTTGATTTAAAGTTGGAAAAAAGGCATGACCTAAGTTTGAGCTATTCCTTTAAAAATAGCTATATAAAGTTAAGACACCAAATAAAGACAGGTTTGCCAAGCACCTCAAAGCCATTTGAAAAGGAGGTATTTGTGTTCTTTAAATGAATCTAAATTTATGTAACAATAGACTCTTTATGTTTTAACAAGGTCTGTTTTCCAAATAGAGGTCATGGATTTCCAGCCCTTCCATGATTGGAAAACTAATTTTCATAGCCGCCATTTTTCTCGTGAATATTTTTAGTCTCGGCTCACATATCAATTAATAAAATTAGGAAGGAGGAATGCTGAACTGCTGCCAACTGTAAGTTTAGGTTTTTTGCCCAGCAAATGGCCAACGTAAACGTGACAAATGGTGACATGGTGCCAGAGGGGCTGGTATTCTCCAAAGTCACTTCTCCTGGACTTGATTACTTGTACAGAACCTCATTTTCAGAGGTCTTACTCAACCTCAGGACTTGGAAGTTTCATCTTTGTGGAGACAGTTCTTAAGATCTTAAACCATTGGCCTGACTTGTTACCTACTAACATCTACCTGGACATTTCTGCCTAAGTGTCCTATTGGGTCTTGAAATTAACACATCTAATAAGCCGGTTCACCTCACCTCACCTCACCTCACGATCTCTCACTTGTCTCTCCATTTCTGTTAGTGGTACAATTGAGCGAGACACTCAGGCTCAAATCCTCAGACTCCTCTTTGAGATACTCCTGTCCTTTACCCATCATACCCACTCAGGGGTCCTGTTAATTTCACTGTAAGTCTTTCACTCTGCCATTTTCTTTTCAGTCATACAATACAGGTCCGTCTCTTTCCGTACCTAATCCCAGCAGGCTCAGATCTAGAACCTGCTCTTTAATATCACTGCTTGAGATGGCTTCGGTGGCTCTTTGAATGTTCCTGTTTAAATCTGTTTAAATCCAGTTTGTATGCTTGCTGTCCAATTTTCTATCTAAAAGATCTCTTTGGTCATATCACTTACCTGTTGAAAAATAATAAATGCTTCCTGTTGTCTCCAAGGCCAAGCCCAAATCCCTTTCTCTATTATTTAATGCCATCCATAATATGGCCCCATCCATCCGCACAATCTTATTTGTTATCATTTCCCCAAATGAAAGACTAACTAAGCTGGTCCATTTAAGCTTTACTCATGCTATCACCCTTACCTGAATATCCTCTCTAGCTGCTCTCTTTTTACTAAAATTTTACTGCTCCATAGCACAGGTTTGTTTGTTCACTAGTTTGTTATCAGACAAGCATTTATTCCAATTTTAGTGACAATACTTTTTACTTTCAGGGAATTCTCTCTTCTCCCTTCAATATAGTGCTCTGGGACTGTTAATCAAGATGTTCTCCCCCTCATCAGTTAAGAAGCTACTTTCTAGAGGTTGAGAGTGTAATTTCATCTTTTAGTATATCATGCAACCATTTCCCTGAGTCACTTTGAAACATTCCCGAGACATCAGCCAGGTCATCCCTAAGAGCTGCCACATGCATTGTTCAAGCACCCTGCTACCTTCGGCAGTGATAACTCAAGAGTCAGGCGATGCAGTCAGGCAATGCATTTATTTAACTTGCAACTCCACATATTGCACATATAACTAGGGGTAGGCATGGGTGGCCTAAGAATTAATGTGAGCTTCTCTATTTGCTTTAACAGAAAGGCTCAGGGGTGCCTGGGTGGCTCAGTCGGTTAAGTGTCCGACTTTGGCTCAGGCCATGATCTTACAGTTTGTGAGTTTGAGCCCCGCGTCGGGCTCTGTGCTGACAGCTCGGAGCCTGGAGCCTGGAGCCTGGAGCCTGCTTCGGATTCTGTGTCTCCCTCTCTCTCTCTCTGACCCTCCCCCACTCGCGTGCGCTCTCTCTCTCTCTCTCAAGAATAAATAAACATTAAAAAAAAGAAAGGCCCAGATAACTACCAAGTAGTCATTTGTAGCATCACAGTGCTCCTGGCTATTATTCTATCCATGGGGCAGCCATGGATATATTAATACAATGAGGAAAACGGGTCACTGAAAAGTGAGAGGGAGAAGAAAGAAAAGGAAGCACACACCTTCTTTTCCAGTCGATCAATTAATTTCTGGAGTCTATTGATCTGGGTCATCCACTGGTTGTCTTCTTCTAATAAGCCTTGAGGGGAAAATCATGAGGGCAATTAAACAGAGCAGGAATGCTTTGGCATCTCAGAATTTTCCTTTTACCCGGAAGGAAGCACACAGTGTCACTGACTAGTCAGCACCCTTTTAAGAAATATATTCACGTGAGTGCTTTCTAAGTTATTGATTTCCATAGATCCATGCATCCCAGTGGGTTCACTCTTACAAGTCTGTGGTTTTTATGTTGCCGCCTGTACTGGTCTTTGATAGTCAAAGAACAGATCCTGCTGAGACACTTTACCACCCCACGAGATGGCTGAGTTTTCTTCTGAAAAAAGGAAAGCTTTAATCAATAATTCTAAACTTACTTCCAAAACAGTGGAAGAAGCCAGGGAAATAATAGGCTTGACCACAGTAAAATAGCTGGTGTCTCCTTTCCTAGGGACTGACCCGAGTAAACATGGACAATATGGTCATGGCATAGCAGTTAAGAGAGCAGACTCTGGAACCTGAAGATCATGGTCAAATTACTTGGCTCCTCTGGCCTCAGCTTCCTTATTTTTAAAATGGCAATAATACCACCACTGGCCACATTGTCATTGTGAGGAATAAATTAGAATATATATGTATATATACAAACATACGCATATGCATATATATGTAGTATACGTATGTCTGTGTGAACATATACACAAACACACATCTATAGTCCAGCACCGGGGCAAGCATTATGTAAGTTCTGCTGTTATTATTGCTGTAATTACATTTTCTAAAATAAGTAGCTTTTATTATTGTTTTTCAAGCTCTACACCCAATGTGGGGCTTGAACTCATGACCTGGAGATTATTCAAAGGTGCAGAGGGAAGAGTTGTGGTCTGAGCCCCTGCACAAACATCCAGGCATCCTTCCGTATCCTTATGGCAGCTTGTGCAAAATTATTTCATAGGCATTTGCTGAAATAATAGTATTGAATACTTCTTGATGGGAGAATGTAATTGAATTCAAACCATAAAGCCTTGTTTTACCTTTGAATGTTAGAAAGATAAGACCAAAATTATAAAGAGGTAGTACTTTACATTAGAATTCACTTCTCTTTCTGCGTTCTTGGGCAAAACTCTCAAAGTTTATCGCATAAATTATGATGCGAAACTAAGTAGTAGCATAGTCACACAGAAGCAGCTACAAAAAATCAGAATAAGGGTGCTTTATAATAGAAAACACTGTAACTGTATAAACAAAATCTATGTTTATTTTTAATTTAGGAATTAATTAACACATTTCCATTCCGGATTGTTCCTAAAAGAATTTAAGGTGGCTGTCACGTCAAAATTTCTTAGAAGGATATTTTGGGTTTCGCTGTGTTTTCAAAATGGTTAAAGCATAAAGGACAATCTATATTTTGACTCAGGAGCCTAGACCTGTCATTTCTTAGTCAACACACGGTAGACTATATCATTGTTCCTAAGTTTTCACTATCTTCCTGTTATAGAATTCTACATATACAACCTCTGCCCCTCAACTTTGCAGGACCTCCTACCACAATGGATGGAGTACATGTCCCTTCCCACTATTACTGGGTTTGGCATGTGACTCATTTGGTCAATGGAGAGCTAGCAGGTAAGATGCACACAGTGGTTTTAACTGAGCTGTGTGATTTATGCTTCTGACACCCAGCAGAAGAGTTTGCTTCAAGTAGTCACTGATCCCAGGAGGCTATGTGAGAAGCAGAGTTGAGCCCAACCTAGAGGCTGGAGAGCACACATCACCCAAATCACAATCAACTACATACCCATGAACAAAAAAGACAAATATTTGCGATTGTAAACACTGAGATTTTAAGGTTGTTTCCAAGTAAAAATGGTCTAATGAATCATATGACCTTGGACAAATTGCTGTACTTCTGGGGAAATAAATATACTGACATCTATCTCATAAGGTACTAGAATATAAGATAATGATCAAGAAAGCACTTTGAAACCTTCCAAGTACAGTATGTAAATATAGGCTAGAGTTAGTACTTTGATTTTCTGAAATATTAGGTAAAGGTTAATTGTGTTAAAATGGTATGTTCAAGTGGTTTATATATATACATACATATACACATATACATACATAGCTTCTAGAAATTACTGTGATATTTTGTAACATGGATTTGTATATTTCAAATGAATTTCAAAGTAATTATTACAAATGACATTATTAAAATATAATGACCTAAAAATTATTAATAAGGTTTTAGTCCAGGTTTGGGTCTGGGTGGCTCAGTCGGTTGAGTGCTCGACTTCGGCTCAGGGCACGATCTCGCAGTTGGTAAGTTCGAGCCCCACACAGGACTCGCTGCTGTCAGTGCAAAGCCTGCTTTAGATTCTCTGTCCTCTTCTCTCTGCCCCTGCCCCCCTTGCACGCTCCCTCTCTCTCAAAAAGAAATAAATATTAAAACATTTTTTAAAAGCTAAGGTTTCAGCCTAATAAAGATTATATTACCCACTTCCTGAAACAGACTTTGCATATGTGTAGGCAGGCTTTAGGGGATCCGGAGCAAATTAGGGTAAAGGGCGCTTCCTTCCTTGAAACTGATAGGAATTTCTACAGGTCTCAAGGTCCCATCACCCTCTGTGCACTGCGAGGTGCGGTTGTGGGATTCTCATGGAAACAATGGTGTGGATCATCACCTCGTTCTTAATACCACAGGCTCTTTGCCACTGTGGTTCAGACAAACTTTTCTGAAAGCATTTCATTACTATTGCCGTTTTACTTGCTTAAAAAAAATAAATCAGTGCGAAAATCAAAACAGTCAGTTTGGAAGAAGAAAAATGGCAAAGCTACATTACCTGGACCACAGGCACTGAACTGGGGGCTTTTGGGGGAGAAGCTGTTGTGCCTCTGGACTCGGCGACTTGATCGCTTTCCAGGCCACTGGATCAACAGGACTTCTGGCTTGGTCGGCCCTTGCCTTGAACAACAGAGACAACATTTAACCTCAGCGTCAGGCTCTGGCCCCGAGAAACAGATCTTCAGCCATCAGTCACAAAGATTTTCTGGTGTAGCGACATGAGAAGTTAGGAGAGTTACTGCTTGCCAACACGCTCTAGAGACCCAGATGATTTGGTTTTATACACGTGAACCTACAGGAGAGACTCGGAGCTGGCTTTATGCTTTAAAAGTCTGAGTAAAAATCATCTCGTAATTTGTGATTTAAGAAAAACTTCTTTCTTTTCTGGGCCAAACCATCAGTGGAAAAACTGTTTCTGTTTGTGCTGGTGTATTTAGTTTGAGAACACCTATGGAGTCTGTTTCTTCTTTCAGTTTTAAATTTTTAAAATCAAGGCTATGTATCCATATATTTTTAAAAGTCAAATAATTCTATAAAACTCATTTTAACAAATAGGAGTTCCTACTCACCTCCACACCACTCCCCATTCACAGAAGGAATGCTTACAACAAGTGTTCGCTTGGATGTTTATCCTCATACCTATATATAATATGCTTAAAGTGCTATCTCTTTATTCTTTAGTTTTTAAATGTATCTATTAGCTTCCTAAAAGGAAAAGCTCAGGACAATGATATATGCAAGGAAATATTATAAGGAATTTAAAGGAAGACTGCTTAAAAGGATGGATTCGATTCGGGAGGCAAGCATTTGGTTCCCTATTCTTCTCTCCTGGTTGGAATACAAACATGATAGCTGAATTCCAGCAACCATATTGGGCCATGAGGCAAACCCGAGGATGTACTTACTATGTGAAAAAGGCGGGAGGTCTATGATAAATCTGTAGAGCTGTCATACTTGATTAGGCTGCTGCCACCACGCTCTTTCATAACAGATAATAAGTCCTTATGTGTTTAAGCATCCTTTTTTTCCTGTTATATGCAGCAAAATCTAATACTAATTTATTCATCCAAAAATCTTCCTTTGTTATCAGTAAGGGAAAATTTCTTTAGCCTCTCTCTGGTGCTGATTCCCCCCCAACCCCCTTTTAAATTTGGATTTCATTTACTCTTTGGTTTGGTGGAAGAGAACATCTAATGGCTTCACAGGAAAGGGTGCACCATGCGAGGCAAAATTTGTGAGACGCTGCATATTAAAAAGATACTTTTATTTTATTCTCCTACTTCATTGGTGGTTTTATGGGGAAAATAACTTTTTTTTTTATTTTTTAAAATTCCAGTATCATTAATGCACAGTGCTATATTAGTTTCAGGAGTACAATATAGTGATTCAACAATTCTACACACTACTCAGAGTTCATCATCATAGATGTACTCTGAATCCCCTTCACCTATTTCACCCATCCCCCCACTCAACTCCTCTCTCAGAACCATCAGTGTGTTCTGTATAGTTAAGAGTCTGTAACTGGTTTGTCTCTTTTTTTTCTTTGTTTTGTTTCTTAAATTCTACATATGAGTGAAATCGTATGGTGTTTGTCTTCCTCTGACTGAATTATTTCACTTAGCTTCATACTCTCCAGATCCATCCATGTTGTTGCAAAAAGCAAGATTTCATTCTTCTATGTGGCCAAGTAATATTCCACTGTGTGTGTGTGTGTATCCTTTGATATCAATTAATTGACCATATAATCATGAGTTTATTTCTGGGCTTTCTATTCTGTTCCACTGATCTATGTGTCTAATTCTGTGCCAGCACTGTGGGAGGCCGGGCCCCGGTGCCAGGCTGAGACCGGGCCCAGGTTGCCAGGGTCAAGCAACGGTTCCCTGTTGACTCAGCCAACCCGGTGGTTCCCCCTCCTATTCCCCCATTTTCAAGGGCATACGAAAGCCTTGTCAAGGCTGAGAAAGTTAATTCCTAAAGCCTGTGGTCTGTGGGTGTTGGCAGTAATGTTACCTCCCCTTTTTCTACCCCGAGTCAAATAGAAACAAACATGGGAACTGTGTTTTGCTAGCAATCTTATCAACAAGGTCTTGCTGTGACCCGTTTAGAAAATTCACAAGGAACACAGAATTAAATGTTTTGGTTGGCAGCGATTATGTGAAACCTGTTTATTCTTAGAATGGCCTGACCCATAAGAGTCTTGATATAAAAGATTGTGTACAGCAACAATAAAGCCGTCACTTGGGCCATCAGCCCGGGGGACCCTCCTGTTCCCAAACTGTCTTCTCTTCTCTCTTTTTTTTTCTTACATTCCCCTACCCTCAGGACCCTGATCTTGGTGTTTGTTGCGCTGGTCGCAACACAGCACCATGCTGTTTTGATTGCTACAGCTTTGGATTATATCTTGAAATCTGGATACCTCCAGTTTTGTTCTTCAAGATTGTTTTGGCTATTCAGGGTCTTTTGTGGTTCCATAGAAATTTTAGGATTGTTTGTTGCAGTTTTGTGAAAAATACTGTTGGTATTTTGATAAGGACTGCATTAAATCTGTAGATTGCTTTGGGTTGTATGAGCATTTAAAAAATATTTCTTCTCCCAATCCATGAGCATGGAATGTCTTTCCATTTATTTGTGTCATCTTCAATTCTTTCATCAATGTTTTATAGTTTTCAGAGTACAGTTCTTTCATCTCCTTGGTTAAGTTTATTCTTTGGTTTTTAAATTATTTTTGGTACAGATGTAAATGGGATTGTTTTCTTAATTTCTCTTTCTGCTATTTATTAGTGTACAGAAATTCAATGAATTTCTGTGTATTGACTTTGTCTCTTGTAATTTTATTGAATTCATTTATCAGTTCTAGTAGTTTTTTGATGGAGTCCTCAGGGTTTTCTATATATAATATGTCATCTGCAAATAGTGAAAGTTTTACTTCTTCCTTACCGATTTGGATGCCTTTTCTTTCCTTTTCTGGTTGATTTCTGCAGCTAGGATTTCTAGTACTATATTGAATGAAAGTGGTGACAGTGGACATCTTTGTCTCATTCCTGACCTTAGGGGAAAAGCTCTCAGTTTTTTACCAATGAGTATGATGTTAGCTGTGGGTTTTTACACATGGCCTTTATTATGTTGAGGTATGTTCCCTCTAAACTTACTTTATTGAGGGTCTTTATCATGAATGGATGTGGTACTTTGTCAAATGCTTTTTCTGCATCTACTGAAATGAACATATAGCTTTTAATCCTTCCTCTTGTTCATGTGATATATCATGTTTGCTCATTTGCAAATATTGAAATCCCACTTAGCTGTGGTGAATGATTTTTTAAAATTTATTGTTGGATTTGGTTTGCTAATATTTTGTTAGGATTTTGCATCCATGTTCTTCACAGATATTGGCCTGTAGTTCTCTATTGTAGTGTCTTTACCCAGTTTGGGTATCAGGGTAATGCTGGCTTCACAGAATGAATTTGGAAGTTTTCCTTTCGCTTCTATTTTTTTTTTGGAATAGTTTGAGAAGAATGGGTATTAACTCTTCTTTAAATATTTGGTAGAATTCACCCGTGAAGTCATCTGGTCTTGGACTTTTGTTTATGGGGAGTTTTTGAATACTGATTCGGTTTTATTGGTGGTAATCAGTATTCTGAAAGAGTATTCTTAGTTATGGCTTTTTTTTTTCATTTCAGCACTTTGAATAATAGATCAAGCTACTCCCTCTGACCTGCAGTGTTTCTGCTGATTTTAATTATTATGTGTCTTGGTGTAGACCTGCTTGGGTTGATTTTATTGGAGGCTCTCTCTGCCTCCTCGATCTGGATGTCTGTTTCCTTCCTCAGATTCAGGAAGTTTTCAGCCATTATTTCTTCACATAAATTTTCTGCCCCTATTTCTCTCTCTTCTCCTTCTGGGATCCCTATAATGTGAATGCTATTGCACTTAATGGTGTCACTGAATGCCCCTAATCTATGCTTACTTTTTACTATTATTTTCTCTTTCCTGAGCTTGATTGCTTTGTATCACTGTGTCTTCCAGGTTACTGATCCATTCTTCTGCTTCCTCTAGTCCACTACTGATTTCCTCTACTGTAGTTTTAATTTCTATTATTGAGATCTTCACCTCTGTTTTTTTTTTTTTTTTCATATTCTATGTCTTTGTAGAGGGTCTTACTGAAATACTCCAGTCTTTTCTTGAGTCAGATGAGTATGTTTATGACCATTAATTTAAATTCTCCATCAGGTATATTACTTATCTCCATTTCACTTTGCTCTTTTGCTCTGAGTTCATCCTGTTCTTTCACGTGGGACATATTCCCTGTCTCCTCATTTTGCCCAACTTTCTGTGTCTGTTTCTATATATTAGGAAAGTCAGCTATGTCTCCTTCTCCTGAAAGTAGTGGCCTTATGAAGAAGAGGTCCTGTAGTGCCGTGCAGTGCAATGCCCCCCGTTTACCAGAACCTGGCATTTCAGGGGTGTCTCCTATGTGTGTTACATACATCCTAATGTTTTGGCCAAGCTGTATTTGCCTTCAGTATAGTCAGCTGCAGTGTCTCTCTCTCTGTCTGTTGTGCCAGGGTTTGGTCCTTGTTTTGTTAATGGGAAAGTCTGGTGCCACTTTGGCATTGAGTTTGGTCAAAGCAGGCATTTACCTGAACTGTGGTCGCACTGATCTGCAAGGCACTCCCCTATATTGTCTACTGAGTGGTTTCTGTTGGTGGGCAGGGCCTGCAGTCAGACTAGATGTCTGCCCCAGTCCACTTCTGGGGCTCCAGTGGAGCTGGTATGTGTGGTTACCTTTCCCCCTCCCCAGGGCAGAAGTAACTTTGGATTTGCATTGGCCACTGTATTGGATTCTTGCCTAATGCCACACCTGTAGCACCATTTTGGACTCCTGCCAAGTTGGATTACAGCAGACGGGTCTGCAGAAGAACATGGGTGTTGGGCATGCTCTTGACAAGCTAGATGAAGAGTGTTTATGCTGATTCCTGAAGGAGTCCATATATCTACTCTGAGGTGCGTGGGAGGGAAATGATGCTTGCCAACTCCTTTGTTCCTGGAGAAGTCTCCCAAAGATCCCTCCTCCTCCAGCACACATTTTGAGATTAGTAAATAAATCTCCTTCCCATATATTCCCTTCAGTTTTCAAACTGCTGCTTCTATGCTGTATCTCAGCAGGAGGGCGGGAACTCAGTTTCTTTGAGGGCGGGAACTCAGTTTCCTATGGCCTTCCAGATTTTTTTTTTTTTTTTTTTAATTCTAGGTGTTAAGCCCCACTAATTCGAAGAACTAACGAAGTTGAACCACTCTGGTTTTCAAATCCAAATGTTATAGGGGTTCATCTTCCCTGTGTGGGTCCCTTGTGTCTGGGGTGCTTGGTCCAGAGTTCGCTCATCTCCCTTTTCCATGCTTACAGCGTCCCTCCCTACCACAGCCAGTTGAGTGGGTCTATTTGGCTCCTGACTGTATCTCCACCCTTCCTACCACTTTCAAGGTGGCCTCTTCTCTACATTTATCTGTGGAAAGTCTGTTCTGCCAGTCTCCTGGTCATTTTCTAGGTTATTTACACTTATGTGGGTGCTACTTAGGTGCATCTATGAGACTATGTGAGCCTAGGATCCTTCTACTCTGCCATCTTTCCCAGAGGTCAGGGTGAAGAATTTTAGGTTGCAAGTCATTTCCTCCTCAAATTTTGAAAAAGCTGCCTCACTGCATTCTAGCTTTTAGTGCCATTATTTAAAAAATCTAGTGTCTTACTCCTCCTCTGTGTTTGACCTAGTTTTTGGTCTGGGAGATTTTAGACACTTCTCTGTCTCTGGTATTCTGAAATACCATAATGGCATTCCTTGGTGTCAGATTTTACAGTTCATTGTAATGGGCTCTTAGTCTGTTCTATCAACTTGGAAACTCATGTCCTTGTCTGAGAATTATTTCTTAGATAATTTCTCTCCTTTTTTTCTCTATCTGAAATTACTACTTTTCAAATCTTGAACCTCTTGGACTACCCTATAGCTTTATTATTTTTCTTTCTTATTTTTCATCTCTTTTTGAAAATGTCATCACACTTTTATCTCCAAATCTTGCTCACAGGTTCTTATTTCTGCAATCATAATTTCCAAGAGCTCTTTGAGCGCTTTGAATATTATTATTTTTAAGTAGCATCCTTTCCTTAATTCATAAATGCAATATTTTTTTTCTGTTTTCTGAGGGTATTGATGATTTGGGGGGGGGGAGAGTCTTCTTCTGTTCTCTGGATTATATGTTTGTTCTAAGTTTCTTTTTTTGTGTTTGATTTGTTCTCCTGGTTGTCCCTGCCTATTTCAGAGGGAAGAAACAGGGATGATTGGAGAGAGAGGCAGGGAGGGAGGGAGGGAGGGAGGGATGGGGAGAGAGGGAGAGAGGCGGGGGGGGGGCGGTGAGAGAGGCAAAGAGAGAGAGAGAGGGAGGGAGGGAGGGAGGGGGCAATTGCCAACTCACAGCCTCCACTGTAGAGTGGCCTGGCTAGGCCTATTCATTATGGGCACCATAGCTTGGTACTTTAAGTCTTTCTCTTGGACTGAGAAAAGCCAGAGAAGCATCCCCAACTAGTGTATAAGCTCGCTGTAAGTTCTCTGGGTGGGTGTCAAAGCTCACTGTTCGGTATGGAGACTTTCACTTAACGCCTCAGTTTTTAGTATCATGGACTAACCCCTGCTGTGCTAGGTGTACATCTGTTCACCTTCTCCAGAACGAACATCTCTAGGCTTCCTCGAGGAGTCATCACACAGCACTGGGTGGAGCTTTCAGCAATACATTAGGCCTGCCTTCATCCCCACTGCACATGGTGAAGCCAATCCTTGAGCCTTTCTGTACCCATTACATTGCATTTTGGCTTCATACATTGTCTATATTTCATCTTTCTCAGAGCTTCTACATCAGTCATCACTAGATTCATCTTCTTTCCATATTCCAAGCTTCTATCTCGTTGGTTCCTCTATCCTTATCTTTGTAGGTTTATGACTCCTTTTTGTCCAGGCACTGTTAATGCCTTTTTTGAAAAGTTTAGGGAGGAAGGAAAAGAAATCATGTTTACTCTCCAATCTTTAACTAGACCATCCTATGGAAAGTCAACTTTCTATCAATTTCAGTGGTGACAAGAATAGGAGACTAGATCAGTTATTCTCTATGTTCAGGCTGAGGGAATATGAACTGTCTGAACTTTTATAATTACCTATAAGCTTCCCTGACTTCTGTAATAGCCAACCATCAAAAGGAGAAAAATAACTTCCAAACCTAGAAGGAAATCAGTCATTTCTCTGGATAAAGGAGAACTTTGGAAAATAGAGTAAATTTTCAGATTCCATTATAAAAAAGAAATTCACATATAATTAAACTGTGTTCCCAGAAATCTGGTTTGTGAGGAATGGAGATTTATATAAGAGGACAGGGGCCTCTGGAGGGAAACTTCAGTGTAACATAATGATTATCCTTGTCATTGGCTATTAGGTACTTTCAGAAGACATGGAATTAAAGTGGCTCCCATTTACCAGTATGCCAGGACAGATACAAAGAGTGTTGTAGAACATCATCTGAAAATCTCACCTCTGTGGCATTCCAGCTGTACGCATCCCTTCTCTCTGAAATTGCCATTTTCACATGAATAGACACAGACATTCTGCCCAACATTGCATGTCTAACTCATTACTACAGGATGACTGATACTGTGTGATTCCTCCCTGGGGTTGATAACTAGACTAGATGCCTTCTCAAAATTTGCTATATTCCAAAGAAGCTTTGTATCCCTAGGTTTCACAAATATTAAGCCTCAAAGTAACACTGATGTTTAAGGGGAAGCAAATTACTATAACCCTGGGATTTTTAATGTTCTCTGCAGGTTCCAGCTGTTGACTATGCAGGGCATCATGGAGTCTTCCTTTATGTTACAAAAAAATGATGAGGTTTTGGGTACATTGATTTGACCTCTCCTCTCTGACCTAGCTCTAATTCTTCCCAAATCTTTACTATATACTGTTATGAGACTAATATTCCCTAAAACCTGGGACGCCTGGGTGGCTCAGTTAAACATATGACCTCAGCTCAGGTCATGATCTCATGCTTCATGAGTTCTAGCACCGTGCTGGACTCTGTGCTGACAGCTCAGGGCCTGGAGCCTGCTTCAGATTCTGTGTCTCCCTCTCTCTCTGCCCCTCCCCTACTCATGCTCTTTCTCGGTCTCTCAAAAAATGAACAAAAACATTAAAAAATTAAATGTTTCCATTACATTTCTCTTTCATTTACAACCACCAATCTCGGATCATATGAAATCTAAATGCAGCTATCTAGCTTTTAAGACCTTCTAGGGGTGCCTGGGTGGCTCAGTCGGTTAAGCACCCAACTTCGGCTCAGGTCACGATCTCACGGTTCATGGGTTCAAGCCCCATGTTGGGCTCTGTGCTGACAGCTCAGAGCCTGGAGCCTGCTTTGGCTTCTGTGTCTCCCTCTCTCTCTGCTCCTCCCCCACTCATGCTCTGTCTCTGTCTCAAAAATAAACATTTAAGACCTTCCCTGGCTTACATGCCAGGTAGGTTACTTTCACTGTCCCAGGTCCTCATCCACTGCTATTCTACATGGTTCCCTTTATCTGGGATTCCCTTTCATTCATTCAGTTTCATATATTGAACATGTAGTTGCGCCAGGTAGAGGGAAACAGGCAGAGCCCCTGTCGTTTAGAAACTCCAAGTCTCATGGGAGAGATAAGTAAACGACTGGGTTTGTAGGTACGTCTAAGTAGAGGGTACTGAGGAAATACACAGTGGTGGAGCAGGAGAAATAAAGACAGCAGTGAAGGTTTCCCAGAGCAAGTGCTGTCCAAGCAATGACCAAGCAAATGGGGAAGAGCCAGCCAGAAGAAAGGAGATGGTACTATGGGGTGGGTGAGAAGACCCATCCCCCCCAGGGAGAATATTCTCTGCCATTAAATCTACCCTAAATATCCTGCTCAAGTCTTGTCTCCTCTGAGGCTTATTTACTGGTCTCTTACTTGATGTCACAGGAAAAAGAGAGCCATCTTTCCTGTCTTGTTTTTTCCCCACCAGTGAGGGCCCCTGGGGTTCTCGTGGCTTTGGTCTATGGTGACCAGCTGATTCGAAGACGAAACTAGGGAGAGGAGACACAGCACTTTTAAACATGAGCACAACTTGCACTCTTCCATCAGGGTCACCAGAGAATCTAAGTTGGATTTATGGGCACAAACTCATAGTGGAAACGAGTTTTTTATTTGCTTTTTACTTTATTTTTAATCAAACCTCCCCAGGTGGAGTATCATGGATTTGGGGTGGGATGTGGGCATCCCTGGGTACCTTAATCAAATCCTGTACAACAGCACTACCCAGATTTACATCAGACCTGTAATAGTTCTTATTCTTCCAGGCTCTGTTTGAACTAGAAACCTATAAATAAAATATTCATGAGTCCTCCAATGTCTTTCAGTTCTGCATTATCACATTCTTTCTCATTAAACACAGCTGCAGCTGTTGGTAGCTTTCACAGGGGGTCAAGGCTAGCCTGTGGCCTGACACAAAAAACAGCTGTTCATTATGTATTCACTATATAGCGGTGTATGTAGAATTCAAGTTTGCAGGAGATGACCAAGGACAAAACCCACAATGCAGGTGAAGAAGGGAAGGGGAGCACTTCTGCAGGCCTCTTCCCAGGGGGCTAATAATTGACTCTAAAAAGGGAGAATCTATTTTGCGACAAGAAAATCTAGACACAACCAAGAAACCAACCTTAACTTCCCGTTTGGAACCTGAAATCAGTATCACTGTGTTTCAAGATACTCCGTTATCCTCTGCTCAAACTTGCGGAACTGGCTGGCTGCTTTTCTAAAGCTCTCTGTTACACCTGCCATTTGAGATGGAATCACTCAATGCAGTGGAAAGAAGTTTATAATGTGAAAATGCTCCACAGATCCATTGAAGAGCGCACACCCATGTTCATCAGCTGCACAAGCTCATTAGATTGGAGATTAGAGGCTTTTTTGTTAGGATTTGGTGGTGCTCACTCATTTTGACATTGTAAACACATGGTTGAAAATTCCACTGTTTCTCTGAGATGTCCTAATGATTATGTATCCATTAATTTGTTTAGAAAAATTGGCCCTACCGAGTACTTTATTAGCAGCCTGTTCAAAAAAGCTACTGTGTGGTTCTCCCTAACTTAAAATGCAAAAAGTTAGATGGTCACATATCTAGGTTTGAAGTAACACATGCAAAAATATGTTGCATAAGCATGAGTTTTGCCAAGCCCTTCTCTAGCTTGCAAGGTATAAACAATGGTAACTCAAGAGAGTACCAACTGCTGGTTGGAATAATTTTTGTCTGCTTTACACATTTCTAATTCAGGTTTCTCTTTAGCATTAGCACCTTTATTTATATAGCTTTTATAATCTCATTACTTATCTTCTCCGTGATATTACTTGGTGGTCCTGACTTTTGAAAACTTTTCCTACCATCCATTTTTCTCTATTTCCTTAAATAAAAAGGCTGATTCTACTCCCAAGTCCCCAGGTACATCCAGTTCATTTGGCCTCTTGGTCTCTTTTCTATCACTTCCACATTTTCACATAATACTCATTTGCAAGATGAGCCCAAATCCCATCAGGAAATTCCACACAATTGTCTTTCACTCTCTCTCCATATTTAACCTTTTGCTTTTCCTAAATTCTTGGCAAGTTTTTCCCCCTTCTGTATGATAAGTATCACTTTGCACCGCGCATTACGGTTTGACTCTTCACGTCTTATTTACGTATTAGATTTTAGCCTCCTGAAAAGTCAGGACTTTGTAAAATGTATCTTTATGTTACCACAGTGTCTTTTAAAGACTTCTTCATCTATTAAATCCTCAATTTAAATTTGTTAAATAATTGATGGACAGTAAAAGTAGAATGGCCTCTTGTAGAGGAAAATATAAGGCAAGAACCCAACGGTGGTTCCTGTCATTCCATTTAAATTGATTAATTTTCATTTTTAGTTTTCATTAGTTTAAGCATAAATGCCCCGCAACTGGTATTTCACAGTAAGTAGCAAGACACCATATGAAAATATTTAACTTGCCTTTCCTGACGGGTTTGCTCCTCAGTAGTTTCCATGGCACATTCCAGAGAATTCTGGAGAGACTGAAGCTGATTCAAGGTCTCCTTCAATAAAAATCGAGTTACAAATTGTTCCAAGTTGGAGGCCTCTTGGTAGTCCTAAAGATGACCAAACAAAGGCAGTTACAAGTATGGGAAGGAAAAAATATCCAAGAATCGTTTTCCCCCATGGACCCAGCAATCTCAGATCAATCCTCGAGGAGAAACAAAGGCAGACATGTCGGCCCTGGAGGCTGGGGCAGAGCTCTATTCACCCACCAGCAGTTGAATTTAAGAGCTGCAGAGACCACAGGAATATCTCTCATCTTCCACTGCACATGCATCAACATAAGGAAAAAGGACAAAACAAGCAGAATTATGGAACAGGCATATGTATAAAAGGAAAAGAATATTCTCTGGAGAAAAAAAAAAGGTTGGAATGTGATTAACTCAGCTTGTTCTGTGCTTCATTTAAGTAACAACCACACCATCATGTATTTTCTCCATTATCAACTAAATGAAGTCACGTTTCAGCAACTGGCTTAGTTCCCTCTTGATGTATTTATTATGCCTGATCTGTATTATACTGAAGCCAAAGGAAATTATGTGTAGTTATCCCCAAACTCAGAAAATGTTAGGCATGGAATATTTAAACAGTTTGCTAAATCTGCTCATGTCCCTCCCTCACGAACCTACCTGAAGCTCAATTGTATCTAAATGCCACAAAAGCACTGTTCCTCCAAACAGCCCCAAGTCTACCCGGAGATCATTGCATACAGAATAGCCGTACTTGCCAAGCTTAGTTTTGGGAGACAGGTGGGCTGTACATGGTGCTACCTGCTGTTCTCTTCTACAGTCTCAGGGAGAACCAGGAAAGAAATGAAAATCAGGTTGGCATGGAATCCAGCTGCCCAAGCCACTCTTTCATGGCATGAGACCAGCCAGTGAAAACTCATTTTCTAGATTATTGGGTGGGAATGATACATACAAGTTCAGCTAAGAAACAGATTTATCTAGCTCTGTCCCTAGATGACTTTTCACAGTTGAAAATACAAAACTGAAAAGAGCGACCGTGACAAGATAATGCCGGAAGTTACGAGGTGCTGGGACATCTCATGTCATGGCTAGAAACTCAGAAAAAACAAGATGTAGTTAGTTAATCTGGGTCTCAGTTTTCTCATTTACAAATCAGGCTATAACTCAGGCATATATTCCATCTCAAAATGGTCTGTGTTTCCACCAACTCAGAATTAGGAAATACTGGATTGTGGCCTCCTGATGGAAATTACTTCGGAATTTTCTTCTGATAGCAGAACCACATACTGCCCTAGAAACCTTCATTTCATTCCTATTTTGAAATCATAAAATGCCTCAATTATCAGTTTCTTTTTAAGTGCATTCTTGTAGGTGAACACAGAAAATTCCCTTATCTACCCTATCTAATGATCCGATTTGAAATATAAAAATGTTCATGCCTTTAAACTCCACCTAAGAAACTAACCATAAACCAAAACATTACATGCTTATAATAACCTAAGAGTTTTTGTGAGTTAATTCAAGGTAAAAACACACCACATATTTAGTTTTATCAAATAGATTGCTACTTAGTAGCAATAAAAACTTCAAAAAATTATTTCTCGATGTGTTTTTTTTTAAACTGAGAAAAACTTTCTTTTGAGAAGAAAATGTGATAGAAAAAAAGGCATGTGCTTGATTCTTTCCCCCTAGTCATTTCCCTTTTGAGAAAGCATAGTTTTAAAATAGAATTTATTTAAAACATTTTTTTTAAAAATAAAAACAATTTATTAAAATGCCAAGACAGCGTAATGGTGTAGTCAGAGATTATGCCAATTACATTTGCATCTCAGTATACACCACGACTAATCCAAAGCCAAACTATGAAGTTTTATACCTATTTGGAGACAGCCTGTAAGGTGAAGGAAGCGTACATTTACTGAGCAACGCATTGTCCCATCAGCCTGGCTCTTTCCTCAGTTAAATGCTAAGTGTCATGTCAGGATGACAGAACTAATCGCATATCATTGCAATCAGATTTTAGCTTCTTAGACTCAAAGGTCACACCTTATACCACTGTGGGCCTCATGGTGCCTGCAACAGATAACTCACTCAATATTTGATTGTAGAAAAACTCCTCTAAGTCTAAAAATTGATTGCATTAGCTATTGTGGTCTTAACATATTACGATTTGGGTGACGTTTGAGTGCAATACTTAAGGACAGTTAAAATCTGACAACTGGCTATTCCACGGCAGCAAAGTAAGAAGTGATTTCGATACTGAGACATCTGTCTCCCTCTGATGAGAGTTTGCTATCGTCACGAGTGATTCTTCAGACAACATTAAGAGGTGGCACAACCAGCTAGTACACTGTGAATGGCTGATGCCTTGACACTAAGAGGGGTGGGAGATGGGGTTAAGGTTTTGGGGGACTCAGTTCTTTGAGTCAATACAAAGATTGGCTGTTATGTGCTACCACCCCTGGATCATGAGAAAAGAGCCTCTTTCTTTTCTTTTCTCTTTTCTTTTCTTTATCTTTATCTTTATTTATTTTTGAGAGAGAGACAGAGTGCGAGCAGGGGAGGAGCAGAGAGAGAGGGAGACACAGAATCGGAAGCAGGCTCCAGGCCCTGAGCTGTCAGCACAGAGCCCAACACAGGGCTCAAACTCACGAACTGTGAGATCATAACCTGAGCTGAAGTCTGACGCTCAACTGACTGAGCCACCCAGGTGCCCCTAAAACAGCTTGTTTTCTAATATTCCTGTTTATCCTTCCAGACTCCACTCATGGCACCGCCTTGGTAGAGCCTTTCCTTTCCCTGATCTACCACTTTGCTTCATGGGATTAGGCACACTTCCTTTCCCTTCTCTGTGTTCCGAGCCAGAGGAACTGGTTAATATGCAATTTATCACTGTATATTATAATGCTGTTCTACTTGCCCATCTCCCACATCCCAGGCGAGCTCTTTAAAGGTGGGAAATAAGAGGTGCTTGGGGGGCTCAATCAGTTGAGCTTCTGACTTTTGATTTTGGCTCCGGTCATGATCTCATGGTTCGTGGGACTGAGCCCCATGTCCGCCTCTGCAGGGACAGCACGGAGCCTGCCTGGATTCTCTCTCCCTCTCTCTGTCTCTCTCCCACTTGTGCATGTGCTATCTCTCTCTCTCTCTCTCTCTCTCTCTCCCTCCCTCCCTCCCTCCCTCTTAAAATAAATAAATAAACATTAAAAGAACCCATAAAGGTAGGAAATATACCTTATAATCATCTCTGCCTCCAGAATGCCCAGAACAAAGCCCAGCTCATAGCATGGTGCTTAAATGTTTAAAGGGTATGTGCACAACAGGACGCTACCTGTAGATTCAGGCACCAGAGGACGTATCTGGGCATCAGAAACTATTTTTGACTTCCCCCAGGCACCAGCTGCTTCCCCCGGCCTCTCACCCTTGCCAGGGGCAGACACTGCTGTCCAGCCTGTCTGGTCGTGTGGGCTCTGCAATAAATGGAAATAAAGCTTTGTTCTTAACAGACTGTCCTCATTTCATTTTCTGGACCATGTGTTAGTCTTCTTTCCTTCCCTTCATCTGAATCCCAAGGTTTAGGACTGCAGACCCAGGTGGCATGGATTCAATCCCCCTTTCCTTCTCTGGGACGTGCAGCAGATGTTCCTTTGGAAGGTGGTGGCAAAAGAAGCAGATGGAAAATTAAATAGATAACAAGCTGGAAAATGTCAAAGCCTGGTCCTCTTTATTCTCAACAAATGTGTTGGTTGTGCAGGTACAAAAAGGGGTCTTTGCATGCTGAACTCTCCGAAGACTAGTATGTTGGCTTAAGATACACATTCCTTTGAGCAAAATCCAGAATGCGAGAAACTGGCAGAAAGAACATCCACTCGTCTACGAAAGCAGCAAAAACACGTACAGATGGTACCTGATATCCAGATTCTGCCACTTTTTTCAAAAACAGTTTAGTCCTTTATGTCTATTGGAAAGGTTATAGGCAAATGAAGGTTAATTATATGTTTCTCAGATCCCAATACTGTTTATTCATGTCTTTGACAACTGTCATTTAATCTTGAAGCGGAAATTGTTAACAAACTAGCATTAATATTTCCGTTTGTGCCTTTGGAAAGCCACACTGTGAACAATCCGCCTATTTCTTTTATATGGAGCTGGGACAGGGTGAGGATTTATTCAAGGAAAAACACTAGCATTAGAAGCACAGTCCTTTAAATATCGGGTTTCTTAGGGCACTGCCTGTGCATCTTAATTGTCAGATCATTTCTCAGAAAGCAAGCCCCTGCCCATCAGGGTGATGGAAGAGTAGAGATCCCGGCTATTAACCCACCATGAATCATCTGAGTTAATTAGGAAAATCAGAGCATCAGTCTTCCCTGTTTGTATTTGCCCTACTTGAAAATTAATCAGGTCGGTGACATCCAGCCTCAGTGTCTTCTTGTTTATGAGATCAGATGCAATCGGACTTAGCTGGGGGGGGTGGGGGGTGGGGGGGGTGAGGGCTTCTGACTTCCTTTTGATCTAAGCCCCTGCAGCTATCCCTGTTCTTGTGTGAGACGTCTGTGCCTGCTTCGGTAACAGGAAAAACTTCACTTTTACAAGGATAAGGTTATCTTTTTCTTTTTCTACTCCCCTGCAAACTGTTGCCATTTAAAAACAGTTAACTGGGGGCGCCTGGGTGGCTCAGTTGGTTGGGACTCCGACTTTGGCCTAGGTCATGATCTCACCATTCCCGAGTTCAAGCCCCATGTCGTTGGGCTCTGTGCTGACAGCTCAGAGCCTGGAAACCGTTTCAGATTCTGTGTCTCCCTCTCCCTCTCTGCCCCTCCCCAACTCGTGCTCTGCCTCTATCTCTCAAAAATAAATAAACGTTGAAAAAAATTTAAAAAATAGTAGCTGGTTTACACTGCTTTATCTATGTCCTATTTCTTTAGACATTCTTAGACTTTCATTTTAAATGACTTTTCTTTTAAACTGGGAGAATACTATATCAAATTTAACCCTTAAAAAATAAAAAATAAATAAATAGGTAACTGGTCCTTAATTCAGAGTCTTAAAAATTGACTGAGGTTAATTCCAGATAGGTCTTTAGAAATTTTAGAGAGCAAAATGAGAGATTACAATATTTTCACATGCAGATTCCCAAGGATTCAAGGAATTATAGATTTGCAGGTTAGTGAAAGAAAAAAACAAGGCTCTAATCGTGGAATAAAATGTTACTAAATAACCAATAAATTTCAACAATTTTGAAGCCCCATCTTAACTAGCTATTCTATAGTTTGAAAGCAGAAAATACTTTGGAGATGAGTCGTATAATTTAACATCTTTACAATGGCAAACTCCACTGTAGAGGGCTCATGTTGAAGTTATCAAAGATTGATTTCATGTAGGCTTCTTTCCTCTGGCTCCTGCTATTGTTGTATTTTACAACAGGAGACTCTAACAAGAACATATGGCCCCTTGAATGTCTATGCCCAAAGAAGAATCTCATTCTGCTGCGAAGTGATCTTCTTCAAACAAGTGGAATTTTGGCAAAACCAAAAAAAAAAAAAAACCCAAAACCTGCATTTGAAGGTGGGAGAGTCGGCCCAAAATGAGGGTTAAGAGCTAACACATGAAGTCTTGGGTCACATTCATCACATCTAATAACACAGTGTGGTGATTAAGAATCTGGGTTTGAAGACAGTTACACATAAGTTCTAATCAGTGTTATGCTACTCAACAGGAGTGTGAGCTTGGGGAAGTATTCAACCTAAGTCCCTGTTTCCCTCACTACAGGTAAGAACAGTCCATCTCATAAACTAGTGAGGATTGAACGAAATAGAGCCTGTAAAGCACATGTCAAGCACATGCTAGCACATGTCTAGCTTATAGTTTCTGATAAATGTTCATCATTGCTATCAATCCATTGGAGTACGGATATTACAAAGTGTAATGCATAGGTAATTGGCTCAAAATTCACAAGGCCTGAACTTGAATGCTGTGAAAACAGTTCACTTCAGAATTTTGCTGGGATAATTATAGGTTGGTGTTCAGTGTGTAGCAGACTCTTCACAAATACTAATTTTTTGGAGTTCCTTCTACGTATATTTTGTACTGCACATCTGTTATCTTTCTTATTCAGAAATGTGTAACTTTTACACACATATTTCTTACCATATTGAAGCTGTGACTCATGGGATTCAAGCTTTGAGAAGGGTCAGTTAAAAATGTGGATTTCAGTGGATGCAAAAACTCTCAACAAGATACTAGCAAATCGAATCCAAAAGTACATTAAAAGAATTATTCACCATCATCAAGTGGGATTTATTTCTGGGATGCAAGGCTGGTTCAATATCTGCAAATCAACCAATGTGATATATACCACATTAATAAAAGAAAGGATAAGAACCCTATGATCCTCTCAATAGATGAAGATAAAGCATTTGACAAATTACAACATCCTTTCTTGATAAAAACCCTCAAAATAGGGACAGAAGGAACATACCTCTATAGCATAAAGGCCATATATGAAAGACCCACAGCTAATATCCTCAGTGGGAAAAACTGAGTGCTCTCCTCCTGAGATCGGGAACACAACAGGGATGTCCACTCTCACCACTGTTGTTTAACATAGTCCTACTCTCAGAAATCATCAACAAAAAGAAATAAAAGGCATCCAAATCAGCAACGAGGAGGTCAAACTTTCACTCTTTGCAAATGACATAATACTCTATGTAGAAAATCTGAAAGACTCCACTAAAAATTACTAGAACTGATACATGAAATCGGCAAAGTCACAGGATATAAAATCACCATTTGGAAATCTGTTGCATTTCTATATACCAACAATGAAGCAGCAGAAAGAGAAATCAATGAATTGATTGCATTTACAATTGCATTAAAAACCATAAAATACCTAGGAATAAACCTAACCAAAGAGGGAAAAGATCTGTACTCTGAAAACTATAGAACACTTATGAAAGAATTGAAGAAGACACAAAGTAAAATGTCTATACTACCCAAAGCAATCTACACACTCAATGCAAGGCCTATCAAAATAACACCAGCATTTTTCACAAAGCTAGAACAAACAATTCTAAAATTTGTATGGAACCAGAAAAGACCCCAAATACTCAAAGTAATGCTGAAAAAGAAAACCAAAGCTGGAGGCATCACAATTCCAGACTTCAAGCTGTATTACAAAGTTGTAGTGATCAAGACAGTATGGTACTGACACAAAAAAAGACACATAGATCAATAGAACAGAACAGAGAACCCAGAAATGGACCCACGACTATAAGGTCAATCAATCTTTGGCAAAGCAGGAAAGAATGGAACAAAGACAGTCTCTTCAACAAATGGTGTTAGAGAAACTGGACAGTGATATGCAGAATGAAACTGGACCACTTCTTAAATCATACACAAAAACAAATTCCAAATGGTGAAAGACCTAAATATGAGACAGGAAACCATCAAAATCCTAGAGAAGAAAACAGGCAGCAACATCTTTGACATGGGTTGGAGCAACTTCTTACTAGATGCATCACTGTAGGCAGGGAAAACAAAAGCAAAAGTGAACTACTGGGACCTCATCAAAATAAATGGCTTCTGCACAGCAAAGGAAACAGTTAACAAAACTAAAAGGTAATTGATGGAATGGGAGAAGATATTTGCAAATGACACATCAGATAAAGGGTTAGTATCCAAAATCTATAAAGAATTTATTGAACTCAACACCTGAAAAACAAACCAGTGAAGAAATGGGTAGAAGACATGAATAGACACTTTTCCAAAGAAGACATCCAGATGGCTAACAGACACATGAAAAGATGCTCAGCATCCCTCATCATCAGGGAAATACAAAGCAAAACCACAATGAGATACCACCTCACATCAGTTAGATGGCTAAAATTAACAACTCAGGAAACAACAGATGTTGCCGAGGATGTGGAGAAATGGGAACCCTCTTGCACTGTTGGCGGGAATGCAAACTGGTGCAGCCACTCTGGAAAACAGTGTGGAGGTTCCTCGAAAAATTAAAAATAGAATTATCCTACGACCTAGCCATAGCACTACTAGGAATTTATCCCAAGGCTACAGGAGTGCTGATTTGTAGGGGCACATATATCACAATGTTTATAGTAGCACTACCAACAATAACCAAATTATGGAAAGAGCCCAAATGTCACTCAGATAATGAATGGATAAAGAAGTGGTATATACATACAATGGAATACTACTCAGTGATGAAAAAGAATCAAATCTTGCCATTTGCAACAATGTGGATGGAGCTGGAGTGTATTATGCCAAGTGAAATAAGTCAGAAAAAGACAGGTATTATATGTTTTTACTCATATCTGGAATTTGAGAAACTTAACATAAGACATAGGGGAAGGGAAGGAAAAATAAGTTGCAAATAGAGAGGGAGGCAAACCATAAGAGACTCTTAAATACAAAGAACTGAGGGTTGATGGGACTGGGGGTTCAGGGAAAATGGGAGATGGCCATTGAGGAGGACATTTGTTGGGATGAGCACTGGGTGCTGTATGTAAGTGGTGAACCATAGGAATCACTGCCAAAGCCAAGACTACACTGTATACACTGTATGTTAGCTAACTTTACAATAAACTATTTAAAAAAAATTAAAAATCTAACTACCCTATGACCCAGAAATTGCAGTACTACCTATTTATCCAAAGGATATACAAATATCAAGGGACACATGCACCCCAGTATTTATAGCAGCATTATCAACAATAGCCAAATCATGGAAAGAGCCCAAAATATCCATCAACTGATTAATGGATAAAGGTGTGGTATACATTACTCAGCCACCAAAAAGAATGAAATCTTGCCATTTGCAACAATGTGGATGGAGCTAGAGTGTATTATGCTAAGCAAAAGAGGTCAGTCAGAGAAAGACAATTACCATTTGATTTTACTCATTTGGAATTTAAGAAACAAAACAGATGAAGATAAGGGAAGGGGGAAAAAACAGAGGCAAGCAAACCATCAGAGACTCTTAACAACAGAAAACAAACACTCAAACTACTCCTGAAGCCAATACTACATGTCAACTAATTTGAATTTAAATAAAATCTTAGAAGAAAAAAACCACAAAAGCCAACCAACCAACAAAACAAAACAAAATGTGAAGTTCACCTGCAAAAGAAATTAAAAAGTGTTTCTATTCTTGATTTATTTCTCATCAAGGATAGCACAGGGGACCCAACTTCTTGCATTCCTATTTATAACCTCTGAATTCTTTAAGCCATATCCTCTTCCAGATCATTTCATTTTCCAGAACCTCTTCAAAATTCCTTTTCAGTCTCTAACCTGATTTTATTTCCTTTTCCCTTTTTCTCCCCCAGATCTTTGTATATATATGGGTGAAGCCACCATAAACCACCACCTAGTCACCTGGGCCAATTCCCTTATTCTGCATCACAGAAGTGTAGAACCTAGAAAAATCATAACAGGAGGATTTGGGGAAGATGGCCACATTGGTGGCATAGCTTTTGAAACTCCTGGAATCCACTCACAAAGGCAGATAAGAACAGATAAGAACAACAACAAAACCCCCACCACCAACAAATACAACAAAACTAGATTTGAAGGGATTATCATGAAACTCAGATTACAAGTGGGTAAGAATAAAATCACTGACAGATACAAAATCTGCACGTCATGGTACCACTGGGTATACAGGAAGAAACAAAGGGAAGTAATGGGCTGTGTGACAGACCCGAGGACAAAAGGACTCCAAGACAGCTAACAAATATTCACTAGAAAGCATAATTAGCTGACTTGAGAACATCAGCTAAACCTGGAAAGAGTTTTATCCAAAAGTGGGTGAACATAAATATCCTAGTAAAGCCTATAGGGCTGGAACCGTGGAGGACCCGTGGACTCTTAAAATCAACTAGCTAATACTGTAAGCTAGGAGGGCCCCACATTGAAGGGAAACTGTGGGGAGTCAAATCAAAGCTGAGCAGGACAGGGTCACAGAGATTTTAAAGAAAAGAAGATTCACTTAAAAGGAGGGAAGAGTAACAGAGCCAGGAACTCTCAGAGGGAAAGTCACTAAATTTTTTCAATACTACAAGACAGCCTCTGACAAAGGAGCTCTGTGAAGCCAGAAAAAGTATTATGTACATAGGCATCTTTAAAAAATTCAGGAAAATTAATATTTTTTAAAGTGGGATACAGAAAAGTATTAAGGTTCAATTTTATATAATGTATTATAAGAAAATGGAAATTAAAGAGCAGAACACCATTACTGCAGACAATGAAAGCACACCAGAAAGACAAAGTTCACAAAACAGATGAAAAGTATATCTAAGTATTTTAAAATGAGAAAAGAATGGAGAAAAGAAACTGAAAAAATGAAAGAACAACAGGAATCAGATTATCTCAGAAACAAGGTGACAAAATTCAGAAAAGAATTAGACACAGAAGAAAATTATTTCAGAAATTAAGTCTAAATTAGAAGGAACACAAGAACACATAAACATAACAGATAATACCTTAATAAATAAAAATAAAAAGGAGGCAGTTTTTTAAAAATCAAAAGGAAATAAGGAAAAGCAAAAAGACTGGAGAAAAAATGACAAATATTGAAGACAAAGAATACTCAACACACTATAATAGAGTTCTTTTTTTTTTTAAATTTCTTTAATGGTTATTTGCTTTTGAGAGAGAGAGAGAGAGAGAGAGAGAGAGAGAGAGAGAGAGAGAGAGAGAGAGAGAGAGAATATGAGCGGGGGAGGGGCAGAGAGAGACAGAGACACAGAATCCGAAGCAGCTTCCAGGCTCTGAGCTATCAGCACAGAGCCCTAAGTAGGGCTCAAACTCACGAACCGTGACCTGAGTCGAAGTTGGACACTCAACCAACTGAGCCACCCAGGTGCCCCTAGAGTTCTTAAAGAAGTACCGAAACCATTATAGGAACAGTGCCAACACTAGACTCTATTATTCAAAAATGCTTTAATTATTTTGTTTTTTTTTTGAGAGAGAGCAAGCATGAGTTGGGGAGGGGCAGAGAGATGGGGAGAGAAAGAATCCCAAGCAGGTTCCACTCTGTCAGAACAGAGTCTGACTCAGGGCTTGATATCATGACTGCGAGATTATGACCTAAACTGATATCAAGAGTCAGATGCTTAACTGATTGAGCCACCCAGGCACCCTAAGAATGCTTTTCTGAAATATGAAGACTTGAAATTAGATATTCAAAGTGTGAAAGGTGAAATAAAATGAAGTCATGGATGTCAAGGGTTGTAAAATGGAAGCGGAAGATCAATAAGGAGGTGAGCCTTATGCATACCATCTCATAGGCGGAACCATGAACTTTTGAACTGGGCCAAACCACAGATAATCGAGGATTCTGCAAGAACACCTATAACTTGCCACTGTATGAGACTCTTGCTTAGTGATAGCCTTAGCAACTAATTACGTTTAGGTAAGATTAGTGTTCTGTACCCAACATCAATCAAAATTCTTTGTAAACAACTTATAAGGGCATTATCATTTTGTCATTAAAAATCCCTGAATCTTGTTCCCTAGGGGACACTATTTGGATTGCTACCCAAATCTGTATACCCCAAATGGCAATTCTTTGTTCCCAAATAAATGCTTTTGCTTATTAATTCCTGCCTATTGAGAATTTTAGATTGACCAAAGCACACCATATACCTAAAAATATTAGCTCAGAACAAACATCAAGGCACATTTCTATAAAATTATTGGGCTTTAAAAGCCAAAGAAACAAATTCTTTGCACACTTAGACATAAAGAGTAAATGACTTGTGGGGTTAAAAAAAAAACAAACAAACCCAGGGGCACCTGGGTGGCTCAGTTGGTTAAGTGACTGACTTTGGCTTGGGTCATGATCTCACAGTTCGTGGGTTCAAGCCCCACATCAGGCTGTGTGTTGACAGCTTGGAGCCTGAAGCCTGCTTTGGATTCTGGGTCTCCCGCTCTGTCTTCTTCTCCCCCGCTTGTTCTCTCTCTCTCTTGCTCTCTCTCAAAAATAAACATTAAACAACATTAAAAAAAAACCATCCAAAACTGGATCACCGTGAGACTTTCCAAAAGCAACATTTTTATGTCAGAAGAAAGTGAACTGCACCATGAGAAGGCAATCAGCAAAATCTAGACTATGAGCACCTCTCTAAAGAATTGCAGAGTTATCTGTAAATTCAAAGAGATGTTAACACACATTAAAATGGGCACAACTAAACTAAAGATTTTAGAGACGAATATCAGTGTGATGAAACCATAATACCATGCAAGGGAATGATTACTAGAGGAAATCTGTTTGGTCGTTATATCCAGGTGGAGAGAAGACAATTGGGACAAGGCACATGGAAGTTCTCGGGGGGGGGGGGGGCGGCTGGTAGGTTTGGGTTTTGATCTGGGTGGGGGTTTAAAGAGTGTTTGCCTATAATCATTAGGTTCTACATGTTTTTTTTGTGACTTTCCTCCTTTTCATTTTATTTTTATAAAAGGTAAGATATGTGTAGGAACCAGCCTGGTAGAGATACACTAGCCTCATATTTTTGAGAGACTGTGGGAGTAGAAAGATAAGGTCTATAAAATACAGAAGTCTTTGGCAGGCACCAGGACAAGAAAATCTGTAAACACTTCCAAATTAGTAATTTTTATCACCTCTCATACACTATCTGCTCAACTGCTAGCCTGTATTTTTCTGGAGTGTAACATAGAACCAAATGTTAAATTTTTCAGTATGAAGAGCACAGAGCTATATTTACACATGATTTGGGCTAAATTTATGTTTGTTGATGTTGTTAATAAAAGATCATTAAAATTTCTTCCCCATAAATATGCTGCTTTCTACCTTATAACTCACACGCTTTTCGTTGAATATCCTTTTTAAGCACATGTAATACCTCAAGGGTAACATGCACTTGTAATCTGACTCCTTCTAAACAGTGTTATGTGTCAGATGGATAGTTCTATTTTAACCACAATCTTAAAATATGTGGAGTTAGTATGTCTAAGTTACTGAATTTTTCAGAGACAAATACATCTTCGAACGTCATTTGTGATCTTTCAGCTTTCAGAGACATAATATCTTTATCTTTGGTCTAAACAAACTCTATGACAGAGGAAAAAAGAGTTTTAAAATATTAGGAGCATTTACAAACAGAATATATGGGAAATAGTAGATGCTTAATATATATGAGTACTGACACATTTTTGGATTTCATTTGCATTTGTGGCTCACTTATGAATAGAATACCAAAACATTCCAGTAACTTTTTGTAAAGGAAGAAATATCACTGGTAATAGATCACTTCTTCAGAATAATAAATAGGCAAGTATTTTCACCAGTGGGACTGAAATAATTACAAATGCTGTATTTCATTAAATATGAAGTGTCATTAATTATAACATGCATCTTTTTTTTTTTGTATTTTGTACACCACTAGGAAATAAAAATATCTGTAATTCAGTGTTATACCATCAAGTGCAAGCTTGTATCCCAACTGCATAGATATTAAAAAATGAAAAGATACACATCTTAGAGATTGATGAAATACAGGGTTTTGCCACATTTCAATATGGTAATGACTAACAACAAGAATACAGATGATCTCTTTGTACCTTAGTTTCATCCTGTTATGTCTTTCACATTTTAAAGATATTATACTGAGAGACAACACTGAACATTTCTGCTACAGAGTCAAGAAAACGGTCAATGCAAGAAGGAACTGGCTACAGGTTGAAATCACAGCCACGACTTACCTTTCTTAAAACTGGGTTTGTGGCAAAGTCTCCTGGCTTGCTTTAGAAACATCTAGACAGGCTTAGTTGAAATCTTCATAAGCATCCAGAGGAATAAGTTAGGCATTCATGGTAGAAGTGTTTCTAGGGTATAAGGTCACTAAAATAATGCAACTTGCTGATACATACGCACACCCTAGGTGGATTTCAAATAATAAAGACCCCCTGATTCCTAGATGATTAAAAATATATGGGGAACTATACAGGAAACACACATAACACAACAATGGATTATAAAAACCTACCTAGATCCTCTTTTCTAAAAAAAAGTCTTCTAGATGATTATACAGATTACTTACAATCAATTCTGAATATCTTATTTTCAAACTGGTAAATTGGAAGGTAGTACATTAAAAAATTTACTGGAAGCTCTGCTTTTGGCAACAGAACTTGTTAAATTTCCTAAAAAATACTTCTTTTACAAAATTATTAAAAGTATGACAAATATTTCAAAAGTATAGCCAAGCTTCTAAGAAAGTAAGAAAAAACCCAACAGTGCCCAAAATGAACAGGAAACAGATACACATACTATGAACAGGAAACACCCACAGACTATAATCTAGCACTGAAATCCTTGCTGTACTGTAAGCATTTCTGTAGCCAGAAGCTTCAAGTTTCAGATTGTAATAATTTTGGGGAGGAGATGAGTCAAGGTGGAGGGTTGGAATTGGAACACAGAAGTGATCATTATTGCCCATAAACAAAGGAAGACGACATTTTGTCTCAGGCTTAGCTATGAATACAAAAAATTCTTGAAAACTTATAACCAAAGCTAGTCCACATTAGAGTCTGAAGTTCAATATCTCTACCTGCAGGATCCAGGAGATCCCTAAACTGAGAGATTAATTTAAAGTACTTCTGTATTAGTAATATCCTGGGCCACCTATCATAAAAAATATATTCTCTGTTTAGGAAACACATTATCAAACCAGATTTCTCAGAATACCCAAAGATTTAATCATACAAGTATGAATTCACAGCTGAAAAAATTTCAGTCTAACCATGTATCCATATTGCACAAAGAAAAAAAGAATCCTAAAAAAGACCAGAAACATGCTTCAATGATCAAAGAAATTAAAAAAAAAAAGTAGTGGAAACATGAGAAAGGAAAGAGAGATTATAACAGAAAGGCAGGCAGATTTCAAAGGAAGCAAGAAAGAACTTTGAAAAAAAGGAATTAAATACTCAATGGATAGGTTAAATATGAGATTAGATACAGAGAAGGAGAGAATTAGGGAATTAGAATATAAATCTGAAGTAATTACTAAATTGAAGCACAAAGATGGACAATATGCAATAAAAGAGACAGAGAAAGGGAAAGGATCTAACTTTCTACACAATTCTAATAGGTGGGCAAAGAAAACTGAAAAGAGGCAACAGCCGAAAATTTTGCAGCACTGAACCAGGGTATGACATCTCAGATTCTGGAATCATAGCAGATGCCAAGCAGAATAAATAAAAGAGATATCAGCACTTGAATGCAATATAATAAAACTTCTTAAATAACCGAAGTACTAATATTTTATTTTCTCTTCCCTCCTGAGGAACCTACAGCTGAAACAGCATGAATAAATCCTTGTTCCAGCTCCCTCTGGACATGCAGCTGTTACACCAGTAGATGTGCTCTTCTATCTGCCACAAGGCAGAGGAAATTCCAATCATCGGCTCTCGCTTTTAGAATTCACCACAAGTAAGTGGTGAATCTCTCCCAAAGTCCCTTAAACTCCAGGGTGCATAGTGACCAATATTTTTCATGGGTCTCTTAAAGTCCTCCACTAGCTTAGACAAATCATCTGAAATTTCATTTTAGACTTTCAGCAAATAAAGCCTATATTGGACCTTCACAATTTTTCACAGGCTATATTGGACTTTCCCCGGCTCCCTTTTAAAGTTACTGGTCCTGTATTTTTGCCTTATTTTTTCTATGATATGTTCTTATTTTTCCTTATTGATTTACAGAACATCTTTAAATGTTCTTGATACTAGTCCTTTGATAGCTGAGTTTTACAAATACATTCTCCTGCTTTTTGTTTTTTTTTCAAATTCTAAGTGAGATCTTTTTTTTTTTTTAATGTGAAATTTATTGTCAAATTGGTTTCCATACGACACCCAGTGCTCATCCCAACAGGTGCCCTCCTCAATGCCCATCACCCACTTTCCCCTCCCTCCCACCCCTCATTAGCCCTAAGTTTAGTCTCAGGTTTTTGTTTGTTTGTTTGTTTTGGTTTTCAGTTTTCACATTTTTTAAACTATGAAATTTATTGTCAAATTGGTTTCCCCACAACACCCAGTGCTCATCCCAAAAGGTGCCCTCCTCAATACCCATCACCCACCCTCCCCTCCCTCCCACCCCCCATCAACTCTCAGTTTGTTCTCAGTTTTTTAAGAGTCTCTTATGCTTTGGCTGTCTCCCTCTCAGTGCTATCTTTTGAAGTATAGATCTTCTTGAATATATTAAAGTGAAAGTGATCAGTTATACCATATTCTAGATATATTCCTGTGTTCTAAATCTTGTTTATGAAATCCTACGCTATGCCAAAGTTACATTTTCTAATATAAAAAACCTGTTAAATCTTTACTCTTTTTCCATACTTTTTTTGCCAAAACTATCACAAGTTAGATTTCTACAGATCTTCTATTGGTTTGAAGATATACAGTTTCTGGTTTACATTGATTTTTTCTTGCTGAACTGTCTTATTCATTCCTCCTAGAATGATGATTCTATGTTTTAACTTCTCACTCAATTCTTTGTCTCTTAATCTCATATTTTCTAGATTTTTGTCTCTTTGAACCATATTCTGTGTGATATCTTCAATTCTATCTTCAAGTTCCCTTATTCTCTTTCCCACTGTATCTAATCTACTTTTAAACTGGTATCCTGATGTTTTAATTTCAGTTATTATATGTACTTCACTCATACCAATTGTTTTGGTTCTTTCTCAAAATTTCTTGGTCTTTTTTGTATAATCTTGCCCAATTTCTCACATTTTTAACCCCACCATAAATTTATATGAAAATATTAATATATTTATTCCCTGATATTTTCAGTGTATACAGTTTTGGACTATGAGTTGAAACATTTTTATAATATTGCTACAGATTATTTGCAAGATTAATCTTTGAAACTTATTGGACAAGATTAAAAGAAGATTAAAAGAGGATTTTTGATTTTATTTTTGTCTAGTTCCTAGGGGTACCTTATTTTGGAATAATTTTAAATTAAATTCTTGGCTTGAGGCTACTCCCACTACACCCCACTACACAGGAAGTTTAAATGTGGCTTGAAAATTCACGAGGGCTGACTTGTAGTTATAATTCTCAGCTATCCTTTGTTTATTCAGTGTGGAGGATAATTAGAGGTAATTTTCTTTGTTGTAAAGAGTGAAACTCTTTGGGTTCCAAGTTTATGTAGTTAGTCTCTTATTGGAATTCTTAACATGCAAATGGGTCTCTTCTTGGACAGCCTCCTTGGGAGCATGGCTAGGCTTTCTCCCTTTCTCATCCTGTTCTTTAAGTCTCAAAAAGTCAAATAAAAGGTCACTGGGTTAAAGCCAGCTTCCCAGAACTGCTTATTTCTTTGAGGTCCGTCTTTCACTTAGATATTGGCCTATCAGGAACCTTTACTTTCTTTCCAGGTAATTGACACATTTATGAATTAAAAAAGCATATTGTGTCCATCATTTTTATTTTGTATAAATAAGAGGATTTTTCAAGGAACTATTACTCCAGTATTGCCATAACAGATGTCGCTAATTACTTTCTACAAATTATGTAAGCCTCACAAACTTATCAAAAATTAAGTAAGGTCTTAAGGTCATATAACCCTGTAGGTGAGTTTTGACTTTTTTGTTCATGAATAATAATTGGTCGATGAGAAAAAAATTAACAAAAACCAACTTTACTTTAAAAACCTGTTGACTCTTATCATGCAAACCTACATGTATAGGCTAAAGTTGCTTAAAAGTTAGGACGCGTTTTCTGTAGACACAGCAATATTAAAACTTTAAATTAAAAAGATAAATAACTTTCACTTTTAATGTGACAATTTGGTCACTATAAATCAGAAAATACAGATAGACAATGTAAGATGTTAAAATGATTATTCTAGGACTTCCAGGGAATATGGCAGAGTAGAAGGACCCTAAACTCACCTCGTCCCACAGATAAAACTAAATAACACTCACATCAGTGCAAATAACCAGGAAAACAATCCGAATGCTGGCAGAACAAACTCCCGAACTAAATGTAGGGAAGAAGCCACGATGAAGAGGGTAGGGAGTATACAGTGGGGAGCTATTCTGGCCACCTGAGGGAGGGAGCAATGGGCACAGAGAGGGGCAAGAAACAGACTATCACACTGGGGAGCCTGCACAGGGAAGAAGAATTCCCACAGCATCTGGCTTTGGAAATCAGTGGGGCCGAGTTCTGTGAATTCTTAGAACAAGCAATACTTAGAACCTAGAACTTTAAAAATCAGGAGGCTCAGCTCTGGGAGAGCCCAGAGGGCCACAGAAAGTGGAGTCCCCACCCTTAAAGAGATAGCACAACAAACAGCTCTTCTACACAGAACCAGCAGCTTGAAAAATGCTTGGGGTACACAGGAGGGAGAGTTAGTTACTAACCTCAGAGTTTGCTGAGGGACTTCTACAGGAATAAAAAGCTGGCAGGCACCATTTCCTTCCCCTGCCCCCCAGCATGGTGCTGGCATTCACTACCTAACTTGCTTACCCTATACTCCACCCTTGCCAGCTAGAGCTATCTCTGTACTCTGTGGGTCCCCCCCCCCCACCGAAGATAGGCACAAACCTTGCCAACACCCTGTCTCTCCACCTCCCAAGGAGGATGTACACACCTCGTTAAAACTACACTTCATGCCCCCACTTTGTGGAGTGGCCTAGCTGGTCAGGTCTCTTCAGTAGCTGCATGTCCCAGGGGGAAAAGGACCAGCACATGCAGCTTGCAGCACTCCACACCTACACACGCACACCTTGTAGAGCACCCTGGCTGGCTGGGTCTTCACAGTGGCTGGTCCTATCCTATGAAGAGGATCAGTGCCACCTTCTTAAAAGTGCTTGCCCTGCCCACTACTTTCAAGAGCAACAGACACAGCTAACTTTTCCTAACAGAGACAGACACAGATTGTTAGGCAAAATGCAGAGACAGAGGAATATGTTCCAAATGAAAGGAAAGACAAAATTGCAGCTAGAGGCTAAGGGCCAAAGTGAAAGTGAGATAAGTAATATGCCTAATAGAGAACTTAAAGTAATGGTCATAAAGATACTCACTAGACTCGAGAAAAGAGTGAAGAACCTTAGTGAGACGCTAAACACAGAGATAAAAAAGAATCAATCAGAAATGAAGAATATACTAATTGAAGTTAAAAGTATATTTAATGGAATAGAGGAAGGCTAGGGGAAGCAGAGAAATGAATTAATGACCTGGAAGACTGAGTAATAAAAAGTAATCGAGCTAAGTGAGAGAAAAAATAATTATGCTAAATGACAATAGACTTAGGGAACTCAATGACTCCATCAAGCATATTATTGCCATCATAGGGATCCCAGAAGAAGATATAAAAGAGGGTAAAAATTTATTTGAAGAAATAATATCTGAAAACTTCCCTAATCTGATGAAACAGATATTCAGATCCAGAAGGCACAGAGAGCCTCCAACGAAATCACTACAAGGTCAACACCAAAACATAGTAATTAATATGGAAAAAAGTAGTGAGAAAGAAAAAAATTTAAAATTAGCAAGAGAAAAGAAGACAGTTACATACAAGGGAAACCCCATAAAGCTATCAGCAGATTTTTCAGCAGAAACATTGCAGGCCAGAAGGGAATGGTATGATAACATTCAAAGTGCTTATAATCTGCAACCAAAAATACTCTATCCAACAAGGCTATTATTCAGAATAGAAGGAGAGATAAAGTTTTTCTCAGACAAAAACTAAAGAAGTTCATGACCACTAAATCAGCCTTATAAGAAATATTAAAGGGTGAAAAGGAAAGACTATAACTGAGAATATGAAAAGTAGGAGACATGGAAGAAGTAAAAATAAGTATTTCTGTAAAATCAGTCAATAGATTCATAAAATCAAAGAATATAAAAAAGGAAACCATTTACTTAAAACATAGAGGGGAAAAGAATAAAGAATGTGTTCAAACTTAAGAAACCATCAACTTCATATAGACTGCTATATGCAGAAGACGTTATATACAAACCTAACGGGTAACCACAAATTAAAAAACCAGCAATAGATATGCAAAGAATAAAGAGAAAGGAATCCAAGTATATCATTAAGGAATCTCAACAAACCATGAAAGAAAGCAAGAGAAGAAAGGAACAGAGAAAAGCTTAAAAAAGCAACAAAACAATTTTAAAAATGGCAATAAATACATATCAATAACTACTTTGAGTGTAAATGGACTATAGGCTCTAATCAAAAGGCATTGGGTAACAAAGTGGATAAAAAACCACGACCCGTCTATATGCTGCCTACAAGAGACTTGTTTCAGACCTAATGACACCTGCAGGTTGAAAGTGAGGAGATGGAGGAACACTTATTATGTAAATGGATGTGAAAAGAAAGCCATGGTAGAAATATTTATATCAGATAAAATAAACGTTAAAAACAAAGATGGTAACTCTTGTTACCAAAGACAAAGAAGGGCACCAAATAGTAATAAACAGGGCAATCAAACAAAATGATATAACAATTGTACATATTTATGCACCCAACACGAAAGCACCCAAATATATAAAAGAGTTAATAAACATAGAGTAACTAATCAATAGTAACACAATAATAGTAATGAACTTTAACATCCCACTTACATCAATGGACAGAGCATCCTAACAGAAAATCAACAAGGAAAACAGTGGCTTTGAATGACACACTGGACCGGAGGGACTTAACAGATGCATTCAAAACATTCCATCCTAAAACAGCAAAATACACATACTTTACAAGTACACATGGAAAATTCTCCAGAATAGATCACCAAAACAAGTTACAATAAATTCAAAAATACCAAAGTCATACCATGCATCATTTATGACCACAGCCTATAAAATTAGAAATAAACCACAAGAAAAAAACTGTAAAGACTACAAATACATGGAGGTTAATTACATGCAAATAAACAATTAGTGAGTCAATCAAGAAATCAAAAAAGACATAAAAAGTTACATGGAACCAGTGGTCCAAAATCTTTGGGAGGCAGCAAAAGCAGTTCTAAGAGGGAAGTTTATAACAATACAGGACTACCTCAGGAACAAGAAAAATCTCAAATAAATAATCCAACCTTACACCTAAAGGAGCTAGAAAAAGAACAAACAAAACCTAGAATAAGCAGAAGGAATGAAATAATAAAAAACAGAGCAGAAATAAATGATACAGAAACTAAAAAAAACAACAAAAAAACAAAAACAAAAAAACAAAAAAACAATGGCACAGATCAATATAACCAGTAGCTAGGTCTTTAAAAAGATCAGCAAAATTGAAAAAAATTCATCCAGGGGCACCTGAGTGGCTCAGTCACTTAAGCATCTAACTTTGGCTCAGGTCATAATCTCATGGTTTGTGGGTTTGAGCCCCATGTCAGGCTCTGTGCTGACAACTCCGAGCCCAGAGCCTACTTTGGATTCTGTTGTCTCCCCCTCTCTCTGCCCCTCTCCGGCTCTTGCTCTCTCTTAAAAATAAATAAACATTAAAAAATTTTTTTAAAGATAAACTTTAGCCAGACTCATAAAAAAAGACAGAGAGACCTCAAACAAATCACTAATGAAAGAGAAGAAATAAAAACCAACACCACAGAAATACAGACAATTGTGAGGGAATGTTATGAAAAATTACAAGCAAACATGGATAAATTCCTAGAAACACATAAGCTACCAAAATTGAGTCAGGAAGAAATAGAAAATTTGAACAGACCGATTACCAACAATACAATTGATTCAGTAATCAACTTTCAATAAACAAAAGTCCTGGACCAGATGGCTGCCAGGTGAATTCTACCAAACATTTAAAAGAAGAGCTAATACCTATTCTTCTCAAACTGTTCCAAAAAGTGGAAGAGGAAGGAAATACTCCAAATTCATTCTGTGAGGCCAGCATTACCCTAATACCAAAACCAGATAAAGACACCACAAAAAAGAGAATTACAGGCCAATGTCTCTGATGAACAAAAGAACATATTTGCAAATGGCATATCAGATAAAGCATTATTAGTATCCAAAACATATAAAGACTTTTTAAAACTCAATACCTAAAAACACAAATATTCCAATTAAAAACTGGGCAGAAGACATGAACAGGTATTTCTCCAAAGAAGACATCTAGAAGGCCAACTGACATATGAAAAAATGCTCAACATAACTCATCATGAGGAAAATGCAAATCAAAACCACAAAGAGATATCGCCTCACACCTGTCAGAGGGATAAAATCAAAAACACAAGAAATAACAAGTGTTGGAGAGGATGTGGAGGAAAAGGAACCTTTGTGCACTGTTGCTGGGAATGTAAACTGTGGAAAACAGTAGTGAAGTTCTTTGAAAAGTTAAAAATAGAACTACCCTATAATCCAATAATTCCACTACTGGGTATTTACCCCCAAAATACAAAAGCACTAATTCAAAGGGATACATGTACCCTTATTGTTTATTGCAGCATTACTCACAATAGCCAAAATATGGAAGCAGCCCAAGTGTCCATCAATAGATGAATGGGTATAGAAGATATGGTGTGTGTGTGTGTGTGTGTGTGTGTGTGTGTGTGTGTGTAAAATGGAATATGACTCCACCATAAAAAGAATGAAATCTTGCCATTTTCAACATCATGAATGGAGCTAGAGAGTATTATGCTAAGCAAATTAAGTCAGAGAAATACAAATACCATATGATTTCACTTATATGTGGAATTTAAGAAATAAAACAAATGAGTAAAGAAAAAAAGCGAGAGACAAACCAAGAAACAGACTCTTAACTACAGAAAACAAACCAGTAGGTAGCAGAGGGGAGTTGGGTGGAAGGATGGGTGAAATAGATGATGGGGATTAAAGACCATACTTATCATAATGAGCACTGAGTAATGTATAGAATTGTTGAATCACTATATTAGACATCTGAAATTAACATAACACTGTTAACTATACTGGAATTAAAATGAAAACTTAGAAAAAATTATTATTCTAAAGCTGGATTGTTGTGGTACAAATCTATAAATTTACTAAAAGTTATTTAACCATACACTTATTATCGGTGAATTTTATGGTATGTAAATTATGCCTGAAGCTATTAAATATAGCTATAATATATTGTTTCTTTTCTTTTTAAAAAAATTTTTGTCTTATTTTTGAGAGCAAGAGAAATAGGCAGAGTATGAGTGGGGGAGGGGCAGAGAGAGAGGGAGACACAGAATCTGAAGCAGGCTCCAGGCTCTGAGCTGTCAGCACAGAGCCCGACACGGAGCTCGAACTCATGAACCATGAGATCATGACCTCAGCCAAAGTCAGACATTTAACCAACTGAGCCACCCAGGTGCCACCTGTTTATTTTCTAAAAACAATTATACGTTTATTTTTAATCAGATATTTGTACTTAAAAATGCATATATCTTTTCATGCCTATAAATACTCATTTGAAATATATATATTTAAAAAAATTTAATGTTTATTTATTTTTGAAGGAGAGAGAGAGACAGAATGTGAGCAGGGGTGGGTCAGAGAGAGAAGGAGACACAGAATCTGAATCAGGCTCTAGTCTCTGAGCTGTCAGCACAGCCCAACGTGGGGCTTGAACTCACAAATTGAGATCATGACCTGAGCTGAAGTGGGACATTTAACCTACTGAGCCACCCAGGTACCCTATCCAATATAATTTTTAATGGCTAAATGGTATTTTCTATTATATTCATAATTTATTCATCCAATTCCATATTGTTGGACACTTGGGTTGTTTATAACAAAAACTAGAAATTATGTGATGAAGATGCTTTACACATATGCTTAATTATTTCCTTAAGCTAATTTCTAGGAGTGAAATTACCAAGTGTTTGTAGTTTTTTGTAAATTTTCCAACACGTACAGTCCCATTATTGTGTTTGAGAGTCTTCATTTTCCTGTGTTTTCGAATAATGGGCATTACTATACTTTTTGACTGATAAACGTATATTTGAGTTTCAATTTAATCTATATTTGACCGTTGATAAGCTTGGACATTCATAGAATATAAACTATAATGTGTGTATATTATACACACACGGAGAGAGTAGGAAAATCCCTTTGCATTTGTAAGCAGATAATTCAATTTATTCCTTTTCTACATATATCTCATTAGTGATATGTCTTGTACAGAGCAATTTCTACGAAATTTCAAGAAACAGGCAACTGTGGCATATTAGAAACAGAATGGGCTTTGAAATAAGAGACTGCAGGGGCATCTGGGTGGTTCAGTCGGTTGAGCTTCTGACTCTTGATCTCAGCTCAGGTCATGGTCTCATGGTTGGTGAGATCAAGCCCCTCCTCTGGCTCTGCACTGATGGCATGGAGCTTGCTCGGGATTCTCTCCGCCCCTCCCCTGTTCATGCTCTCTCTCACTCTCTCTCAAAAATAAATAAATAAACTTCATTTAAAAAAATCACACAATCCAGTGTTTTAAGTTTATTTATTTTGAAAGGGAGGGTGCCCAAGTAGGAGAGGGGCAGAGGGGAGGAGAGAGGGAGAGAGAGAAAGAAAGAGAAAGAGAGAGAGAGAGAGAGAGAGAGAGAGAGAGAGAGAGAATCCCAAGAAGGCTCCAGGCTGTCAGCTTAGAGCTGGACAAGAGGCTTGATCTCACCAACTGTGAGATCATGACCTGAGCTGAGACCAAGAGTCAGAAGCTCAGCCACACACAAAGCCGATGTGGGGCTTGATCTGATGAACCGTGAGATCATGACCTGTGCTGAAATCAAGAGTGGGATGCTTAACCGACTGAGCCATCCAGGCACCCCTCTGGTTTTTTATTCTTGAAAGAATCAGTAGGAGAGTCACCTTAGCAAGGTGGCATAGTAAGAAGCCTTGAGCCCTCCTCCTTGCATAGACAAGGATTTAGCAACAACTCACAGACAAATCCGAAAACTAATCAACGTCTCCTGCACCCTGGGCATACATAAAACCAGGTTCACTGAAGCCACAGGTGGGGACGCTTTCTTGCCAGAGTCCTTAGCCCTGGAACAGCACTACATGATCAGGATTAGCTTACAGCTTTTCTCAGTAGAGGTAAAAGGATTGGTCTGTGTATCTAGCGCTGCAACTTTGCAAGAGGACTCCCCAAAGGACTGGCTTCTGTCTTGCCAGTCTTGGCGCTCTGGCAGGCCTGGCACAGCCTAGCTACCTGGTGAAAACTGAAATAGATCCTCCATGGATCATCTGCCATGCTCGGCACGGACTGAGCGGATGAAAATCCCAGCTCTCAGCCTCCACCTGAAGAGGGAAAGAGTGTTCCGTGCATCTAGCGCTCCAACTTCTCCACGGCTTCCCACAACAGTTATTCAAGTTGAAATGAAAGAACACGAAGTAGCAACCGCAGAGCATTAGAGACTCACTAATAAAGGTAAATGTCGCATACAGGGGGCTGTATTACTGTAATAGTGGTAGGTAAGTCATTTTTAATTCTAGCATAAACGTTAAAAGAGGCCTTCTCTTCCCCGCCCTCCCAGCAAGTGGCGGTGGTGGCGGCGGAGGAACCTGACATGCACCGGCCCCACTCCTTCCCTGGTCAAAGCCGAAGCTGCAGCGGGCGCCCCGCGCGGCCCGGGTTATGAGGGCGGAGGCAGAGGGGACGCCGCTGGCACCCGGAGACTTTGTGCGGCTGTCCGCGCCCATCATCCAGCAGCTCTACCCCTGGAACTGCGGCCTGGCCTGCTCCAAGATGGTGCTGCGGTGCCTGGGCCAGCTGGGCGGCAGTGAGTTCGAGAGCGCCCTGCAGGAGCCGCGACTAACCAGGGGCATCTGGACTACTGACCTGGCCTACCTAATGCGCCACTTTGGCGTGAGGCACCGTTTCTGCACGCAGACCCTGGGCGTTGACAAGGGCTACAAGACCCAGTCCTTCTACAGGAAGCACTTTGACACAGAGGAGGCCCGGGTGAACCAGGTGTTTGCACAAGCCAAGGCCTGCAAGGTGCCGGTGGAAAAATGCACAGTGAGCGTGCAGGATATCCAGGAGCACCTGGCACAGGGCCACGTGGCCATCGTGCTGGTGAACTCTGGGGTGTTGCACTGCGACCTCGGCTCCGGTCCTGTCGCGTACCGCTGCTTCGCCCCCAGCGGCCGCCGCTGCTTCGCCCCCAGCGGCCGCCGCTGCTTCTGCCGGACCCCTGACCACCAGGGCCGCTTCACTGTGCTGCCTGGCTACAACCGGGCCACTGGCTGCCTCTTCTACAACAACCCAGCCTGTGCTGACCAAATGTGCAGCACCAGCATCCGTAACTTCGAGGAAGCCAGAACCACTTATGGCACATAAGCCTGTGTGACAAAGCCCCAGGGAAGTCTTGGAGCCCAAGGCGTGCCTGCTTTGCCCACCAGCGTTGCGCGTGTCATCACGTCACTTACCCCGCACACCTGCTGGTTGCTGGAGGCCGCCGCAGAGCATCTGAGCTTCCCCGGGGACCCCAGGCCTGACTCCAACCATGCCCTGGGGACCTCCACAGTCCCCTCTGTTGCCTGCAAACCAGACCCAGGTGGAGAAGCCTGAGATCGCCTCCCCACAGACCTGGGTGCCGAGCCCTGGAGAAGCCGCCTGTCAGGATGGCATCGGTGTGTTTGGAGACAGTGTAGCCAACCCCGGCTCCCAGGGCTGGGGACTCCTCCCAGGGGGGACTCCCCCCTGTCCCCCAGAAGTGCTATAGACCTCCTCCCTGTGCCCTTTGGTGAATGCTGCCACTCCCTCCCGCCTCCCCGTGGGCCCAAGTTCCTGTGGCTGGTTGTCAGGCCTCTGGGCCCTGAGGAGGGCTGGGCCTCAGGCCAAAAGGACCCTGAACCTCACCCCGCACCCTCCAGGTACTATAGCATTGTAGGGTGGAGGGCTCTGAGGGGAGGAGACAGGGTCCTGGCTCTTCCTGGCTGGCAGTGCTGAATGTACTCTGAGAATGCCTGACACTGAGGGCCAAGAACAGCCACTTGAGTCCCAAAGATCCACCCCCCCCAACCCATGAGGCCTCCTGACACTAGCCTAAGCCCTGACAGTGGGGCCCATTCTCTGGGTATGGGGAGCCCCAAGCCTCACGGTGCTGGAGGTGCTGGGGTGCTAGGGCCTGCACTCCTGAGGCAGTGGGGGGGATAGCCTGTGGCCTCCCACCCACCCCAGTGTTCATGCCAGGACATTTTGCACAGAACACTGGGTCTCTTTTTTCTTGACAGAGAAGGGTGATACCTGCCCAGGATCACACAGCACTGCACGTAGCATGGACTATTTGTTTTTTGTTGTTGTTGTTGGTTTTTTTGAGATTTAAGCTTTCGCTTGTGGGGAGTGAGGGTCACCCTCAAGTAAGACAATAATAGTGAGATTCAGGGACTTCAGAACCACGGACATCTCTGTTCAGAGGGCAGATAAGCCTGCCCAAGTTCTCTTTCAAAGAGAAAGGGACTCACAGCTGGTGGGCTGAGTGCCAGGACCCCTCACCTTGTAGACAAAATCTGGCCATCAGTCTGGGGAGAGTATATCCAGGACAGTGGTGGGGCTGGGTCTTGAATGCAGGTCTGTACCTAAAAACTAAGGGAAATGGATCATTCCCAAAGGGGCTGAGGACACCCACCCCTCGTGAGCGGTCATTGGCAAGGGAGCAAGGCTGCCCCAACAGCCACACGGCAGCTGCCATCCCTCCGGACCACAAACCATGCTCAGCATCTGCTCCCACCAGCCGGCTGGCGCCCCCCCACCACGGCTGCTCTGAGGGGCAGAGGTGGGCTCTGTTTATGAGGGCCGTCAGACCACCCAGCCGAATCGCTCCTCGGCACCAGATGCAACCTTTGGCCGAGACAGAGGCGCTATTAGCTGGTTAGCTAACAGGTCAGCCAGCCTGGTGTCAGAGACTAGCATTGCCTTCAGACTGGTCTCGTCTCTTTTGCCTTGATGCTGGGTGGCCCAAGATCCCAGGGAACTCTGGTGTCATGCACAGGAGCACCATGTGTGGCAGCTGAGGTTTGGGCGTCCTCAGGAAGGGTCTGGCTAAAATTGTGGTAAGAATGGATGCATCAAGGAAGGCAATGAGGAAGCGAAGCTTTGGACGACTGGTGGGGCCGTCATGGAGAGCGGCCTCCAAGGAGAGTGGTCATAGCACCTCAGTCCATCGTGCGACATTTAGAAACACTCAGTCCCTGGGCAGGCCACAAGTTAGAGGTCACCCATCTGGCAGATTAACAAGAAAGCTACCTGTGTCTGAGCCGGTGCCATCTGCCGGGGGAGGGTCATGGGGGTAGGATGCAAACCACACTACGTTGTGTTCTTGCACATGGCATGAAAATAAGGCTGGAGAGAGCCCAGACTTCAGGAACTTCTGCCCATAGCATGTGGCACTCATGACCCCTGTCCACATGCTAGGGGCCCAGCGAAGTCCCACTGGACGGTTGGTTTTGTTCACTGCAGCCACACAGGGACAAAAGGGATTTTTTGCATTGAAGAGAGTTTATATATACATATACATATACATATACATATACATATATATATATTGTTTATAATGAACCACTCTCAACAAACATTATTCTCACTGCAAAATGAAAAAAAAAAGTTAAAAGAGAAAGTATTACAATAGAACTGTAACCAAAATACATTAAAAGATACACAGTATGAATGCACATAAATTGTGACAGTAACAACATGTGGGTGGGAGGAGAAGCTAAAGTGTAGAGTTTTTGTATGTGATTAAACTCATCTTTTTAAAACAGACTGCTATAATTATAAGACGTTTTATGTAAGCCCTAAGATAGCCATAAAAATAATACCTATAAATGTTACACAAAGAAAAAGAGAAAGCAAAGCCTATTAATACCAAAAAAAAGTAAAAAAAAAAAATATAAGGGAAGACAGCAAGAGGACAAGACAAAGGAACAAGGCTAACAGAAAACAACAAAACGGCAATAGTAAATCTTTCCCTATCAATGATTGCCTTACATATAAATGGATTAAATTCCCTAATAAAAACGCATAATATGCCTGAATGGATTAAAACAAAACAAAACAAAATGCACAAATTGCTCTATAGGAAACTCATTTCAGTTTTAAGGACACACATAGGCTGAAAGTGAGAAGATGGAAAAATATATTACAGGGAAATGGTAACCTAAAGAGAGGAGTGGGTACACGTACACCACACAAAGTGAACTTCAATTCAAAAATTCTCTCAAGAGACAAAGGATATTATACAATGATAAAACAGTCAATCCACCAGAAAGAAATAACAGTTATAAATTGTATATGCATTCAACATCAGATCACCTAAATATATAATGTAAACACTGATAGAACTGAAAGGAGAAATAGACAAAAACATAATAATAGGACACTTCAATAACCCACTTTCTAAATGGACAGAACACTCACACAGTAAGGAACCAGAAGATCTGAACCACACTATAGATCAAATGGACATACAGACATATTCAGAACATTCCATCCAACATCAGGAGAATGCACAGTCTCCTCAAACACATAAATATTCTCCAGGGAAAATCATATGCTGGACCATAAAAGAAGTCATAATTTTAAAAAGATTGAAATCATATCAAGTACCTTTTCCAACCCCAATGGTGGAAATCATTAACAGGAGAAAAACTGGAAAACTCACAAATATGTGCAACTTAACACATTCCTGAATAACCAGTGGGTCAAAGTAGAAATTAAAAAAAAAAAAAAAAAAGTGAGACTAATGAAAATAGAAACACAATATACCAAAACTTATGGAATGTGGAAAAAAAAAGCAGTTCTAAGAGGAAAATGTGTTGTTCTAAACATCTACATAGAAGATAGATATCAAATAAACAACCTAACTTTATACTTCAAAGAGCTAGAAAAAGAACAAGCTATGATTAAATTTAGCAGAAGAAAGAAAATAAAGATTAGAGATAAGTGAAATAGAGGATAGCAAAATAATAGAAAATTAACAAAACTCAGAAATGGTTTTCTGAAAAGAAACAAAAGTGATGAACACTTAGCTAGATGAGAGAAAGAGAAGAGAGAGAGAGAGAGAGAGAGAGAGAGAGAGAGAAAGACTCAAATAAAACCAGAAATAAAGAAGAGACATAATGGATGTCACAGAAATATAAAGGATCATAAGAGACTACTATGAATATATGCCAACAAACTGGATAACCTAGAAAAAATGGATAAATTTCTAGAAACATACAATCTACTATGAATAATCATGATGAAATAGACATTCTCAACAGGTCTATAACTAGTATGGAGATTGAATCAGTAATCAAACACCTCTCAACAAAGACAGACACAGGTCCGGATGGCTTTGCTGGTGAATTCTACCAAATATTTAAAGAAGAATTAACATGAATACTTCTTAAACTCTTCCAGAAAACTCACGGCTAGTGAACACACCCAATTTTATAAATTCAGCTTTAATGCTAAAGCCAGACAAGGATACTACAAGAAAAACTACACACCAATAGCCCTAAAGAATGTAATGCCAAACTCATCACCAAAATACTGGCAAACCAAATCCAACAGCACACTAAGAGGATCATACACCATGACTGAGTGGGATTTATCCCTGGAATGCAAGAGTGGCTCAACAGGAAAATCAATTAATATACCACATTACAGAATAAAAGATAAAAATCACATGATAATCTCAGTAGATTTGAGAAAAAGTTTGAATAGATTCAATATCCTTTCATGATAAAAATGCTCAACAAATACAAGTACTCCACAACATAATAAAGACCATACATGAAAAACCCACAGCTAAAATCACACTTAATGGTGAAAAACTAAAAGCTTTTCCTTTAAGAGCAGGGACGAGGCAAGAATACCCACTCTTGCCACTTCCATTCAACATAGTACTGGAAGTCCTAGCCAGAGCAATTAAGCAAGAAAAAGAAAGAAAAATATCCAAATCAGAAAGAAAGAAAGAAAGAAAGAAAGAAAGAAAGAAAGAAAGAAAGAAAGAAAGAAAGAAAGAAAGACTCCCCCTGTTTGAAGACCATATGATCATGTACATAGAAAGCCCCAAAACTTCCATAAAAACTTCCATAAACATACTGTTAGAACTAATTCTTTAGTTCTAACACAAACTCCCTAAGATGGTAAAATATGAAAACAGCACACAAAAATCAAATGCATTTCTATACACTATTAGAAAAGGAAGTTAGGAAAATAATCCTATTTAAAATATTATCAAAGAGAATAAAATATTTAGGAATAATCTTTTTTTTTTTAATTTTTAAATTACATCCAAGTTAGTTAGCATATAGTGCAATAATGTTTTCAGAAGTAGATTCCAGTGACTCATCCCCTATGTATAACACCCAGTGCTCATCCCAAAAAGTGCTCCTTAATGCCCCTTACCCAGGTAGCCCCTCCCCCCACCCACAGCCCCTCCAGCAACCCCCTCCAGCTTGTTCTCTGTAATTAAGGGTCTCTTATGGTTTGTCCCCCTCCCTGTTTTATATTCTTTTTGCTTCCTTTCCCTTATGTTCATCTGTTTTATACCTTAAATTCCTCATATGAGTGAAGTCATATGATATTTAACCAAGAAGGTTAAAGATTTGCACACTGAAAAGTAGAAAATACTGATTAAAGAAATTTTAAAGCAGATACAAATAAATGGAAAGATATCTCCTGTTCATGGGTTAGAAGAACTAATATGAAAATGTCTATTCTACCCAAAATGATCTACATATTTAATGTAATCTCTATCAAAATCCCAAGAATATTTTTTACAAAAATGAACAATCCTATAATTCACATAGAACCACAGGAGACCCTGAACAGCCAAAGCAATGCTGAAGTACAACAAAAGTGGAGGCATCATACCTCATCATTTCAAAGTATCTTTAAGAATTACAGTAATCAAAACAGGATGCTAGCATAAGACAAGCATTCATAAAGTGGAATAGAATAGAGAGCTCAGATGTGAATCCATGCATATCTGATCAACTGATCTTTGACAAGGAGGACAAGAATACACAATAGGGAATGAAGTATTTCTTCAACAAATAGTGGTGGGAAAACTGGATATTCACAATCAAAAAGAATGAATTTGGACCTTGAACACTCCCATGTTCACTGCAGCACTATTCACAATAGCCAAGATATGGCAATGACCTAAATATCCATCGACAGATGACTACATAAAGAAAATGTGGTATATACAGACAATGGAATACAGCCTTAAATTTACAAAAGAGGAACTTCTGTAATATGTGACAACATGAATGAACCTTGAAGATAATATGGTAAGTACAAGAAGCAGGTCATGGAAAAATAAAGACCGCATAATTCCATTTGTATGAGGTATCTAAAATAGTCATATTCAAAGAATCAAAGAGTAGAACAGGGATTTCCAGGGGCTGGTAGGGAAGGTGAAATGGAGAGTCACTAACCAACAGGCTCTAAGTCTGTTAAGCAAGATGAATAACTCTAGAGATCTGCTGTATAATGTTAGAAATTATAGTCAATAATAATGTATGGTACATTTAAAAGTTTTAGAGGACTGATCTCATGGTAAGTATTCTTACCACAGTAAAATACATCAATAAATAAGTAAAAATAATAAAGTTTGAGAACCCTGAGAAAAACAGAAACTTTTCCAAACCTCTATTTTCTAATGATTCTTACCACATGAGTGTCCTTTTTTTTTTTTTTTTAAACAAAAGCTTTATCTTCAAACTCACTGACCAATCTTTGGAAAAAAAAGGACAAGATAAAATGTGTATATGAGTACCTCTTATTTACTGAATATCCCTTTGTGAAGGTGCATTAAAGAAGGAAATAAAATAAAACCACCTGCTTTTGCAGTAGATTAAAAAGCATTCATTCAACAAACATGTAACATTAACACACACAAAACATAAAGAGTGCAAACAAGGTTTTAGCCAAACACTAAATACACATAGAGCTTATTAAATAGGGAGCATTCTCAACATCAATTAAGTGTGTGTAACTATTAAAAAGTCTCATTTTGAATGAGAGAGATATTTAACAACAGTAACAGGGTATATATCGGCTGATATGTGGAAAACAAAATTCAGTATCAAAAATCACTAAATTTCATGAGCAATCAGCTAATCAATCAAAGACTATGCATTATAGAGCTGGAAGGGACCACTGAGTCTAAATTCCTCATTTTCAAAATGAGGTTCAAACATATTAAGGATAATTTGCTTGAAATCACACACCTCTTCTAGACTAGACTAGAATACAGGTGTCCTTTTCCTTCTGCCCCTATCAAAAAGTGTTTAAGCCACAGAAAGCCTCTTGATCATTCCTGACTCATTGTTAAGCATCTCTGGAGAGAAACAGCAAGTTCCAGTCTCATGAGGCTATGAAGGGCAGAGGCTCTTGATTATAAAATCGCGCCCTTAAGAGCACTGTTGGAAGGAAAGCTTTTCAGAACAGAAAATAAGCAATTACACAGGAGGAAATACATCATCTAAATGGCAGCTGAACTTCTCTTTAAGCGGACAGTAGCAAAAAGACAGCATAATTTCTTGAGCAGAGACACTTAAATCACATCAGCATCAGGGTTTTCTCAGAAACATTTACAGCCTTCAGGTAAGGATTTATGGAAGCCTATACTGGAATTAGTATCTCTAGGCTGACAGTGATTTTATTTATAATTTCCTATTCCTCTTTCATATTTGATAGGTTTTTTGTGTTCTGTACGGAATCACTCAAAAACTTTAATACTGAAATGTAAAATTAAGATTCCAGAAGAAACAAATATATGTTATACTCACTATCCGTCAATCTACTTGTTATCCCTGAGATAAAAACATTCAGATAAGCATAATGATTCAAGTACATTTATGTTATTAAAACGTATCAAGGAAATGACGGAACAAAATTAATTCACTTATTATGTAAACAATAAAAAGCAAACTTCAAGTAGGCACTTTGAGCTTCAGGCTTCGGGTAGTATAAAAAATGAAAAGACTAAGACGGTGATAAAACTCTGATAGGAATCTTGATTATTTCTTAACAAAAGGATTCATTTTAATCAGAAACTTAGATTTTGTTCCTTTGCCATGGCAACAGATGTAGAATCATGTACCTGGAAGGTTACAATGATAATCTTCATTATGCTCACAAAAGGCTCTGTGTTAACAGTTTAGTGATTGGACCGGAAGGAACTAGTTTGAGTATTTCTACTCAGTTCTACGTAATATTTTTTTGATGCTCATGGAGGATGTGATTCTATGGACAGTCTTGGCCATTAACTCACAGTATGACTTTAAGTCCATTAACTCCTCTGTGTTTTTTTCCACAAATCTGTGGGAACATTGGTCTCAGTTTTCATCCCAGAACAGGTTAGGTCTGTATTCACTGGTTTATCTAGTGCTGAATGCAAAGAAAAGAACGACTTTCTTGCTTTTTTTTATCAGCAGGTGAAGAAATTCTCTCATCATGCTCTACCCTTCTTGTCATATGACCTCAAAAAATGTCAACATGGGGCGATGCAGAACACACAGAGTCATGGCCATTCTGCTCCAGGCATCCTGATATTTGACATGATCCATGAATGTTCCTGTTCCAATATATAAGGATTGAAGTCAGCTGCCTCCCTATTGAGCAACTATTTTCTTATTGAAATGAAGAAAGTGAGTCTGTAATATGAAACATGGAAACTCTAAACTCTCAGAGAAAAGCAGAGGGAAGCTTTTATTTCTTCTGATGAGGGAGGGTGCCTTCACAGCACCTCATTAAATACTAATGTGGTGCTCAGAGAGTGTGGGTCCTGTCCTTTGACTCTCATCAGGCCTTCAACCACCTTTTGCTAAGTTATTAGATAACAAAGGCTTTAGGTCTTTTCCTTCCCAGAGACATCTGCTTTTAAAAACTTGTAAACACTGGACTCTTACGGACTGAAAAGTCTTCGAGACTTAAGAGAAATGGGTATTTGAAGGTGGATGTTTCAAGAATTCCTGAATCCTTGCCCGTGCTCTCAGATCACATTCTTGTGGCAGGTGGAGGTTCCCTGAGAACAGAACCTGTTCCACCTGCTGCTCCTTAGGGTTCCTCTGCAATCCTCCTGCCACTTTCTCTATAGGCTACTCCCAGCCACTGATTGAGCACAGGGAAAGTTCAAGAACTCGGCCATTTCTGCCTGACGTGGGGCTCCCTGCTGGCCTGGTCAGGACTTTCTTGGTGGCTCTTCCTGCCCCACTTTCATGTTTCTGTCCAGGTGTCAGACCGGCACCACAGTCTGAAGGTTCTTCGCACAACTCCTGCTTCCTCTTCCCTTTTCCCTTCACAGGGAATCTCTTGAATTCCCAATTCCATCTTGGCATCTGCTGAGAATTAAAGCAGACTCAGTACTCCATGAATATTTGTTGTGCCAGATGAAGGAATCTCAAGATGAACCAAACGAACTCTTAGGGGAGGTGAAGAGAGTGGTGAAAACTTAGATCGAGCACCTGTAATTTGCCAGGTGCTCAACTGGGACAGTCTTGGCGCAGTTGGGCTAAAAGAGAAGTTGAGTTAAAGTTTTCTCAATGATTGATATGTATTAAATGCTCACTAAATAGTAGCTATTCCTATTAATAAGAGTTAACTGGACTGTGTAGCAAGGTCATGTGGGTAGGAGATACTGAGATCATGGAAGATGGCAAAGAACCAAGCACAAGAAGAGGTCAGAAGTACGAAAGCAGCATGGTCCAAGCAGTACTCTGGGCTCAGCCACTTGGCACAGCGGAGAATGCCCTGGGAGCTCTGCTTCTATTCAAGTTTGGGGCCTTCTAGGAAATGTTCAGCTCTAGGTCGCCCCCAGTACTGAATTTGTTCATTTTTCAGGGCTCTGTGGTTTTATAGGTTTCTAAATGGTTAACATCATCTCTGATTTCGGCGAAGTGGGGGGGGGGGGGATACCAGTAATTAATCCATTAGTGGTACTACTCCAGGTCTAAAGACAGGCTATATTTTCAATTTGGATTTGGGGCTCCAAGTGGAAATGGGTGGAAGAAGGGGTGAGAGCAGACAGACTCTTGGGGTAAGACCCTGACTCCTTCCTATCTGAACTTATTCTCAAAGAGAACTCCCAGGCTTGGCAGTTAGCTTTTCCATCTGCTTAAAGTGCAACTCCATAGTTAAGTGTGTGATGGTGGGCTTTTCTCAACTGCAGTTCGATTAAAGAGACTTTCCAGATGTCAGATATCATGTTGAGGCCACACTCTTCACCTCCTAAGAGAGCATAGTCCATGACTAGGAAAATTCTACAGAATACTACACAGGATACAGAGCCTACAGAAAAACAAGCATCACATCCTGTAGCAACAGTAAATACAAAAAGGAATATTTTTTAAACCGACTGATTGTTCTCAAAGCTATCTAAATCATCTGTCAGCAGTAACTTTCAGAAGGCAGCTCCAGATTCCTTAGTAAATTAAGCCTACAAGTGAAAGCAATCCTAATTCATTACATGCCAGCACACTTGCCACAAACATAATTAGTTTAGTCTCACAAGAGCATCATTTTTGAGAGGTTAATAAATCCATCCATACTTTCCCCAAAGTCCCAGGGGTCAACTTTCACTTGTCCATGCCTGATGTATGCTGCTGAGTTTTGAAGTGCTATGAACTTCTCAAAGAATTGGTAGTTGTTTTATTAACATAAGATAATACTGCATTTCAGCATTGCTAAAGCATACAATCTGATGGTCTGAAAATAATTAGAAGATCTATTTACCATGCCATATATTATGGCATATCCATCTTAATTCAACCTGCCATTGAAACTCTTAGGGTTAGATGTGTTTAAAAATTCAGACTTTTTCAGAATCTAGAAAGCGATACCTGAGATATACAGGCACACACGTAAAATACATTCATCACATATATAACACCCCCCAGCAGAGTCTGGGGTAATATGCTGTAACGACTATATTGATACCTTTACAGCATACTCCTGAGTATTAAAATAGGTTTTATAACCAAATGGATTTTGATGCTAAGCTGACCAAACAACAAGAAAACCAAAGCATTCCGTTCTCAGAACTTCCTGGATTTCAGAATTGCACAGAAGTGGATCTGCAGTGAATTTGCATCCTAGCTCCTCCTCAAACAATCCCCACAAGAACTGTGGGGACAGAAGATAAAGAGCTGCCAGGGATTCAGCTTGAAACTGAAATAGGGGACTTTTATTGCTATTTGCTCATTCTTTAAGACTCATTTGCAAACTGTCTCTTAGGCTGCATAAAATACAGAGTAGCTACCTAACACTTTGGGTACAATGAGTAATGTGGGGGAACTGGATGAAACTGGGGAACATGATAAAAGTGGAGAATAAGAAAGAAAACAGCCCCTTCCAGCCACTACCCTCTTTCCTGTGGCCACAGAACCATTTCTCATCATAGTTCCCTCCTCATAGAGGCTGAAGATCTGATTATTTTACGTTAAACCTTGTGGGGTAGCAAAGGGGTTCACATCATTTCCTACTGTTTCTCTGTCAAATCGACAATTGCTTTGTCTGCCAGCTGAAAAAGAGCCTGTAACAACAATGCTCAAGACAGTTTATCACACCACTTCATTGGTGGGCAGGGCTAATTTTTGTTCCATATTATGTTTCTTTTGGCACGTGACATCTGGCAACACCCTGAACCTGGCAGGTGCTTCTTGTGTGTTTATTAAATTGGACTGAGAAAGCCTGTTACCCTCTCCAAACCACACTTTTTGTTTGCTTATTGCTTTTCAAAAGAAGACTGTTACCTCAGTGTTGAGGCAACTCTGAATCTCTTCAGGATTCAGAGGCACTGGATTCTGCTCCTGGAGCTATTTATAACTGTGGGTAGGCAGGTTCCACATCCCTCCTTTGTGCTTCCAAGGGGGCTGTAGGAGTATATGTTCTGTCGCTGCAGATGATCTGTTTTGATCATATTAATAAGGAGATGGCTGACTAGGAGCTGTGTTTCCTTTTCAGTTGTTCCCCTATATTGTTATGAATTAATTTCTGTTGGATTTTGCTAATTTTGCTACTGACAGACACCTGCACCTCCATACAATCATGTCTCTGCCCATAAGCCACAGTTTGGTCTGTCACTCAAAGATAGGGATGTACCTCTACGTACTCGCCAGACAGGATCCCCTAGAAACAAATCCATTCGTTTCAACTCTTCATTTGGTTTTTGTAACTCAGCTGGAATGCGGATCCTTGCAACGAAGGAAAGTTTAATGAAGCACACTATCCGTTAAAAAAAAAATTCAGAACGCTAAACTTGTATTTAATTTCTTTGGAGGATCAACATTCCAAACGTTTATTTAGATCAGTCTTTGTAGAAAGACTAACCTAAACAAAATCTTATTTAGATTAGCCCTTGTAGAAACAAAATGTTTTGATTGTTGTTCTAAGAAATAACCCATATCTGTATAAAGCTCCAAACCACATGCACAGCAATTCTGTCCAATAACAAAGGCTGAAACTTGGGAAAGGTCCCAGAAGTAAACTGATAACTAGTCTCTCTTGACTCCCTATTATGAGCCACATGTAGTGACAGACACCCTGTATATGTGGTCTCGTTTAGTGCTCTCGATGTCCTTGGGAGGGAGGTACAGTTATTCGCATCTGGCAAATGAAGAAATGACAGTGCAGAGGTTAACTTGGGCATATACTAGCAAGGAGCAGAACTTGGATTCAAATCAAATTTTACCTGATTCTAAAATTGTTCTTTCTGGAGACATCTCCGAAGACAACCCGATTTACACAGTTTGGGGGAAGATAGTTTTCCATATGTTATTGTAGAGGGGTGACCAATGCAGAACTCAAAGGCAGAACTGACAAGGAAATAAAAGTAGGTTTCCTTATTTTCTAGCATTATGTATTTCCTTACGTACCGTGGGAATCAGGCTCTCATTATAATAATCACTAAAAATATTTATGTGGGGGAAAAAGTGTTTGGATCCATTAAAAACATAACTAAACATTATCAATCCAATTTATATATATGATATGATATTTATGCCACGTCTTTTTCCTCTTTGCTCTTTACATTATTGGCATGAAAATGAGGCTTCTGTTTCTAAGAAACTCTAAAAATATTACTCACCTGCACCTACCATGTTCTGCCACATTATAATCTTGGTTACGGCTCTAAAAATGTCAGAACAGAAGATCGTGAACTGAAGATGTGTTAGAGTCAAACACATTTTAAAGGCAAGCTCAACATAATGGACTAAGGAATAAAAACCCAACTTTGAGAAAACTTGATGCTGGCCTACAATTTAAAAAAATAGCATTATTTATAAAATACAAAATTGTGTGAGAACTAGGATTAAAACTGCTAATTCCTTTCTTTTTTCCAGTCTTCCCCAGTTGGCCACAAGACACATCTGGCCCCTTGCCGAGGACCCTGACTTCTCTGGCACCAGTGAAATCCAGGCAGGCTGGGTGGGGTGGATAGTTATCTTTCCAAGAGTTGGTCAATTCAAAAAGACTATGCCGCTTCCCTAGGCACGCAATCATTCCAAATTTTATGAACAGGTTTTTGGTGGAAATTCTGCACACCTGTTCCCTCCTCGCCTTCTCCCTAGTTCCTTAGAATGGGCAGTTACTTTGGCTAACTTGCCCAGAACTGGGACTGCAGGCCCTGAGTCCCTCTCCTCTTCCAGATGATTCACGATCAGCAGTGATCGACAGTATAACCTCACCTCTGCAGTGAATGAACATATAGTCAAAAAATTATACTGAGTAGCTTAACTAGCTCTAGCACTATAAGAGACTTCAAGACAGGAGGGTGACAGGTACGTAAGAATTGATAGGAGCAAGCAGGGGGACATACAAGAGATGATTTGGGAGCACACAACTCCTCTTGAGAGTTAAGGAAGGCTTCCTGGGGGAAGTGACATTTAAGCAGAGTCCTGTAACATCACCAGAAACGTTACAGGACCAACCAGATGAAAAGCAAGTGGATAACTGGAGCCCTGAGAAAGAATCTGTGGAGGTTAAAGGAATTCATCCACTCAGAAGGACCACTACATAGCAAGGCCCACTCAGGGGAGAGACCATGAGGGATTCAGAGAACTGTAAGTAGCTAAGCATGGCTGGGACAAAAGTCACTCAGAACTGGCAAGAGGTGGACTACAGGAGGACTACAGAGATGAGCAGGGGTACTTGGTGGGCAAGGAGGGCCCCAGCTTCGTTGGATCTTATGTGTCCTGGGCAAAGCATCAGAACTTTTCTCCTGAGGTCAATGGGGACCCATTGCAAGGCTTTAGCCATTTAGGTTTTAGGGTAAGGGGAAATCTTATTTTGGGGAAAATATTCCTCATCCTGCAGGGTGGAATGTGATTCACAGGCAACACTGGAAGCAGAATAATGAACTCTGTGTCTGTGGCAAAGGATCCCGGTGAGAATCATGGCGGGTCTGCCTCACACAGCCTAGACAGGAGTAGAGAGAGAAGACAGACAATGGGTGAGAGCAATATTAAAGAGCTAAAATTGTTGGAACAGAAGAATGATTTGACCATGGGGATTAAAGAGTGTGTCCCCTTCAGATCTTTGTTGCCTTCCAAACCTAAGAACGGCTCGTTTATTTGGGTGATAGCCACATGGGTGATTTCTTTTTCATTTATAATGTTTATTTATTATTTTAAATATTGTATGTGTGTATGTATGTGTATATATACGTATTCACATATGTATGTGTATACATATATATATTATACATATCATATATATTATATATATGATACATATATGTGTGTACATCATTATATATATATGATACATATATATGTAATATATATTATATATATATATATATATCATATATATATAAAGGATATTTGATAGGTGGGATATTTAGTGATTTAATTTTTTTAAAAGCCAGAAATCACGAAGTTAACAAACATTTGCTAGAATAATTATTGCTCATAGTTGACTGAATCATGAGATAAATCGAGACACATTTCTCTCTCATAAGCAAGATAACACCTGTGAGTTAACCTCTCACCTACCACAATTTATTGAAATATTGATTTTCAGATGATGTAGAAAAATGACAGGACTATGTGAGGAAGAGTGATAACCTATATATTTTGATATTCCCAAGAAAACAAAGAAAAGTCTTTAAATATTTTCTGGACATTTTGCATCACTGTGGTTTTGTTTGTTGTTGAAAACCAAAAATTCTTGGCCTTTGTCCACTACTTCTGAATCGTGTAAAAACATACACCAATAGGGAAACACACAACGCTGGCAACGCTGGCAACGCTAGCTTCGTGTTTCTTAATTCACTTTGACTGTTAATAACCAAAAAAGAATGAGATCAAGAATGGCATTTTTAAAAATGAGAAAAATTCTTAGTTCCATTATATTGCTTTAAATGTGGAATAAGTAATGCTTGTTGAAAATAGTGGTGCTTTATAGAATTCATAAAAATGATTCAGATTCACATACACATAAATACGTGTAAAATGGCATAATATACACAACTTTTCTTTCAAGGAATAAGGATCAATATTATGTCTGAAGTAAACATTATCCTCATTTTTGAGGTCACAGTTGGGAAATCAAAATAAGTGTTTGAAAGAAGAGCTCACCGAATTGATCCCCATGTGACCAACTCCATTCTGTCAAATTTTCAGTATCTCTCTGCTGCTTAATGATTAAACTCTAAATTTCCCAAATTGCCTTTCAGCAAATACCCACTGGCATCCAAAACAGTGGGTATTTTGAAGCATCCAGAAGTGCTTCAAAAACACCGTGCTTCCCAAATTTCCATGAGAATGCATTGTGTTTCTCGTGTTTGTTTATGTTACTTGTTTTCCTGAAAGTGACTTCCAGTCCCACTATATTCTACCAATCTCTGCCCATAGATCTGCCCTCCATCCTTTGGCATACTGCTTACATGCATTTACTCCTTGATAACTTTCCAGATTAGGAGGACAAAGCGATGCTTTCCTATTTTCTATTCTTACTCTAACCAGTTTGAACCATTTCTATCAAATCTATTCCAAACTCCACAATGCAGATAGTCCTGGGTTACCCATTCTGCTCTAGGGTGAGCCTCTAGAGAGCACTGTGTTGCAAAACTTGGATTCCTTTCCATTTCCCAGCATGGCATTTCTGCTGAATCAGTGACTGAACTGAGCCTTTCCTAAGAGACATGGATTTTCTGTCATTTAAAAAACTGGAATCTTTTCTGAAAGCTGATATTTTTGAAATACTTCTTTAAAAGCCTTTTTAGAATAGTCACCTTTAATATTAACTCAAAAAATGTATTCTCTTGTTACACATGTTTTAGCTCTATTGATACCTATTTCATGATGTATACATTTGTATATGTGGGTTGAGATAGCCTTCTAAAGATAAAACATACATGATTCTATTTTCCAGCATTTGTAATATTCAGCTAAGACAAGGAACAGATATGTAGGCTGGTTTTAAACATCAATTTGGCTTCTTTCAATGGAGGTAGATATTAAGATAAGAAAGCAGATAAAGATTCCCTTCCACCACTCCATCTCAACACACACATACACAGTTAAAAGTTGGCTACTATTGGTGATTTTAAAGATATGAACACACTACACTGTATGGAAAGCAATTTGACAATAAATTTCATATTAAAAAAAAAGATGTGAACACATATTTTTTGATTCTGCCCTTGTAGAAATCGAGTTTAATCCTCTTTCCCGAGTGCAGACTGGACTTTCTTCTAGTGAACAGAATGTGATAGAAGTGACGAAGTTACTGCCATGGTTATATTATAACTTTAGTCTCACTCTCATCATAGTGTCTCTGTCTCTTTGTTGGTCTCTCTTTGTCTCCTTCTCTCCTTATGAGGACCTGCTCTGGAGAAAGCCAGCTGCCCTGTCACAGGGGCATCTCTGTGGAGAATTTCCATGATGAGGAACTGATTGTGCCAATAGCTGCTAAGAAGTATTCCTCAAGCACCTTCAGATGTTTGCAGTTTCCAATTCAAAATCTAACTATAACTTCATGATAATCGGAGTCAGAATCAGCCACTTAAGCAACCCTTAGATTCCTGACTCTCATAAACTGCATGAGTTAATTGCTACTTTAGGGAGAAATTTGTTACAGAGCAGTAGATAACTATTACAACCAACAAGTCCTAAAATATTTTTTTCTTTTCTCTCCAACCAACCACGATTGTTGTTATCTTTTCAAGAAATTGGCTACCAACCTAGCTTCAAGCCTAGAAGGTCTAGGAAGAAATTCACAGGGCATTTTTATGAGATTTTTGACCTTGAGGGAGTTAGCTAACTTTTTTGGCCTCAGTTTCTTTACATACTTAAAGGAACAAAGCAGAATCTACCTAATAAAATATTAGGATTAAATAAGATTAAAAAGCATTTAGTACAGTCTTTGGCAAGTGGTAATTAATAAATATCAGCTATAGTATTATTATAATTTTGGTTCAAAAAGAAAAGCTAAGAGGTTGACCGAGTCGACATTCAATCTCATAGAGTAGCACATAGCCAGTATTTGGTCATCTACGTGTATAATTAGAGAAAACAGTCTCCTTCCCATACCGCCAGAAGTTAGGCTACTTGGCAGGTGATACTCTTAAAAAGTGAATATGATCCATAACAGAAGTTCAAACCTAATTTTGTCCAAGTCCGAAGAAACCCTAGGAGTATGTCACTTTTGAACCACACCAGAGATTCCAGACCATACTACAACCTTGTAGGGCTATGAGACCTATAGGCCACATGCTAGTACACAATGGTCAGATCATTAAATAAATCATTCTATGGGGGACAGACAATACTATGTGGACACAAGTGCTCTCGTCCCACAGCCACACAGGAAGCAGAGGCGTAACACCACATTTGTCTTGTTTTTGCACATGCTATTCAAATAAGGACTCTGGCAAAAAATAAATAATCCTCAAGTAACATTTAGTATTTGTTTTGCAACAGCAAACAAAGAGAAAGAACAATGACATGATAATAACTGATGCTTGTCATATCCAGAAATACAACACAGACCAATTTTTAATCTCTCCCTCTGCGCTTTTCCACTTCAGGCAAAAGAAATGAGTCTTTTCAAATGTGATTCTCATGACAGAAGAATCCCATGCTGTGCTGTGTATCCCCCTAGATATGTCTGCATTAACTTCTCTTTCCCTTATCTATCTTTGAACATGTCAAAGATCAATTCTTCAGAAATGGGGCTATAACTTCACGAAGACAACTGTAGTTCAGAACTGTGTCTTTAGGCAAAGTAAGCCAGCTTTTCTGTTTAAATAAAGGAGTGTATTTTGGACTTTTAACTTCATTAAGCAGATAATTAACTCTGCATTTCTGTCAAGAAATTAAGTGTTCCAGCCAGCGATTTAAGGAAGATAAATTTAAAAAAGATTTCCATGAAGAAAATAGCGAGCTATTCAAAACCATACGTACATGACACATGATACAATAATTTCTCATTAGATCTTATTTCTTGTTGGGGTGGGAAAAGGGGTGCGGGGCTGGGAGGATTGGGAAGATTGTCTGAAAACAAAGTGATCATGAAGAAAAAAAGTGGTTACAGGGATCCCTGTGGATTTAGGGGTGCACTGGAGGTTTACCTGGGGCCTCTGACACATGTCTAAGAATTTGAATTTTTTTAAGTCCTCTCAAGATTACTTGCAAGACCATTGCTTAGTTTTTATACACTCATTCAAGAAACAGTAAATAAGGTGAAATGTGACAAACTGCACTCAGCATGACCTGATCCTGACCACTGAGAAACAATAGCCTCTTCTAGAAATGAATGAGGGCCTCTAGCAGAACCAGTCCCCAGCTACCCACTTGAAAGGTCAAAGGGGGGCCGATACCTGCAGGCTCTTTTATCTTCTTTCTCTCTTCTCTCTTAAAATCCTGCCCCTTCTCTGACACTCTGACGCTTAAGTCTTACCTCCTCCCTGAGTTTTCTCTGATTGCTAACTTAACATTGAGCACTCATTTGTGAATGTCAAGTTTATTCACAGCCTGGTGTACCAGCAATTAAATACATTTTATTCACTGTTTTATTATTCATTTTTTCCTCTTCTGATAAAATAGAGAATCTGTTAATGTTTTACAAGTTTGTATTTGTGGTATTTTGTGACAAGGTTTTTAATTTTTTTTCTTAACGTTTATTTATTTGGGAGAGAGAAAGAGCGCGAGCAGGGGAGAGGCAGAGAGAAAAGAGAAACGGAATCGGAAGCAGGCTCCAGGCTCTAAGTGGTCAGCACAGAGCCTGATGTGGGACTCGACCTCATGAACCATGAGGTCATGACCTAAGCTGAAGTCGGATGCTTAACTGACTGAGCCACTCAGGCGCCCCTGAAGTTTTAAAAGCTTTATTTGGTATTATGGAAAATTATCTTGTTCGTCTAGGATGTAAGATTTTAAGTGCAGAGTCATAATTTCCTACAGCCTTGCAGCTCTGAAGAAGAATCTGAAATCTTGCATAACACCAACAGGCATAAGGTATGGCCTCAAAGTTCAGATCAGAGAAATGGGAGAAGGTGAGTCAGAAAGCTAAAGACTAAGTGGAGACTAGTTGGATTTGGCGGGAGACAGAGACGATGGCTTGGTTCTTCCCATAAGTGAGCATGGGTCTCAATGTTCAAACTCATCATATCAGCAATGGAAGATAAATGACATGTCACAGAGAAGCTACTCAATATGGTAGCTAACCTAGTTACCAAATTTATATACAAAAAAAAGTCGTGTTTCAATACACCACCAATATGAAGTTAGGAATATGAAGAGGCAGGCCAATTAGAAAAGCAACAGAAATACAAAACATCTGTGAATTGATTTAACCAGATGTGTTTTGAAACTATATGAAGTATCATAAAAAACTTCATGAGACCCAAAAGGAAGCTTGGATGAATGGAGAAGGATGTATGCAGCTGCATGGGAAGGCATATTACCAAGATGACAGTTCTCTTCAAGTTACAAATGTAATGTAAATCCATAAAAATTCCCATGGAATTTTTCCTTAAAACTGGAAAACAATGAAAACTTACATGAAAATGACAAGACAGAAAAAAATAACTCTTTGGAAAAGAAGAATAATAAGGGTAGATTTGCATTTTCACATTTTCAAATATACCCAAGTGTTCAAAAATTAAGACAACATCTTAACAATACTAGATAATATAGCTTTACAAGTGGAACAGGACAGTGAGCTTGGGCACAGATCCAAATAGAAGTATTTGACAAACGGTAACTATGGCATTTTAGTGAATGGATAAAAAATGGAGAAATAGTGCTGGAATAGTTAGCTATTTGGGAAAAAAAAAAATCAGGTAGGCTTCTATTTGGATATTTTCAGATCCTGTATAAATCTACCCAGAGCTCAGAAGGCCACCGAGATTTCTGCTTATTGATCTCTGGTATATTAGCCTTTCTTTTGGATACATTTCACTCTCCAAGTAAAACGCTAAATATTTCTTCTCTGACATGGCAGGTAACTTCCTTTGTTTTCTAGTTAATGTTCCATCTATCCCTCTGGCAATAGACCATGTATATTAAAAAGTATGAACTTCTTTGCCCAGAACTTTGCTTATACACCATTTATATTATTTTAGCATTAAATTGGCATCTCAGCATTTAGTTATCTGCTCCTGTCCTTAATTTCTTTCAAATGTTCTTCACATATTACACAAAGCTCTGGGAACGTATTTGTTCATTTGCTTAAAACAAAGCTGAAAATAACCAGGGAAGCTAGAAGTCTCCAGACTTTGCTGATCAACAACTAAACTTTGAAGAGCTCAATCATTTCAAAGACCAAACTGGTCTAACACCATGGCACCAATGTGCCATGATACAACTTAGAATTGTTTATTTGCAACATATTCCATATGGGAACACATAAACCTTAAATAAAAATTTTCAAATGAGAATTTGGCTTAAATCTAACTTTATGATATTAATAAATCAACTAACCACTTTGTGACTCAGTTTCCACATTTTTAAAAGAGAGACAGAGACAGTGTGAGTGGGGGAGGGGCAGAGAGAAAGAGAGGGAGAGAGAATCCCAAACAGGCTCCCCATTGTCAGTGCAGAGCTCGATGCAGGGCTTGAACCCACCAACTGTGAGATCATGACCTGAGCTGAAACCAAGAGTTAGACGCTTGACCAACTGAGCCGCCCAGGCGTCCCCCAAAATTGTGATTTTTAACAAGTGAAAAGAACATGGAGCCCAGGGGGCCCAGTTGCTAAATATAAGGAAACAGGGTTAGAGAAGAGATGGGAGGGTTGAAATGAAGGAGTCTACAGACCCCAAAGACAGATTTAAGAAGGGAATGACTGAAACCCAATGATGCTAGGACTCATCTATATTGTTCCTTAAAATAATTGAAGATGTATTGTAGAATGTACTTGTTTGAAAACAGCTTCCAGGTGAAAACTACAAACTTTGTATACATTTTAATTTTGGACATTTTCCCAGCTTCACTCATCAAGGTGAAGTAATTATTCACACCCTAAGTAATTCTTATAAGAACATCATTCTTCACTTTAGCTTATGATCATTTCCTTTTGAAGTCTTACCAGTAAGGCTTAAGGGAATCTGGAATTCCATTTATGTTTATATAAATAGCACAAGATGAATTTTAACTTCCGCATCAGAATTCTACATTTTCTTTGAGATTCCAAGCACACCACATGCTAATGATGTAGGTTAGCTTATCACCCCAATGTAGAAAGAAAAATGAATAGACAAACCCACTATTTTTTTGTGAAATCCCAAAGCCAGACAGGGAGTTCTGCTTTTACCTACATTCAAGGCTTGCAAATAACCATTTGGAATTTGACCTATGGTGTTTATTCTGAAAAATAATCTAGGTAACCCTTGAGGACCTATATAGAAAGGCTTGGGTTAAGGGAAGAGGAGAAGGGGAAATAACAGTGACAGACTGTATCTGTCCCGAGTCACCTCCTGGGGTTTAAGTTAAGCAGCTGGAATCCATTTTATCCATTCTCTGACACAGCAGACAGATATACTCACAAATGGCTTGCATTTCACTTTTCATAAAAGCCTAGAACAGTCAGCCCTCCCTACTGAGACAGGACTTTTCATCTGGGTAAAAATATAGAGAGATTCTCAAAAAGAAATGCTGAATTTCTCACTCAGAAGGGTTCATTGTGCTAGACAGCATGGAGAAGATGTCAGTGCAACAGTGGCTTGAAAAAACTGTCAAACTCCTGCATTTCACTCATTTTTGAGCTTCACGTGAAGAACCTTTCCTAATTTTATTTTGGATCATTTAAAAAAATCTTTTTGTCCTTGATTAGGCAACATGATTATACAGATTAAATGCATTTTCAAGAGTCTGTGCTAAGAAATAGGCTTTGTACCGAAGAGACCAAAATAGAACAGGTTGATCTTCATTTAAATCCCACAAAGCCTCACTGTATTAATACAAAGAACATGATTTTAATATAATGTGTGAGAAAATAAAAATTATGTGCTTGCTTTTTCTTCCTATTAAAGGATATCTGAATACTTCTTAGATGGACTTAGGAGCAATTTTTCTTTCAGGAGCAAAATTACTTGGCTTTTAGAGCAGAATGAGTATCAATATAAGTCACTTTATTTAAGCAATCAACAAAGTTTTACTGACTACATTTTGTCAGGCTCTGTGTCAGGCTCTGGATATTCAAAAGAGACACTGTCCTTCTCCCTCCTTACAAACAACAAAAATCTAAACAAAATACAGAAGTGCCTGGGTGGCTCAGTCGGTTAAGTGTCCAACTTCAGATCCCTTGGTTCATGAGGTTGAGCCCCACATCAGGCTCTGTGCTGACAGCTCAGAGCTTGGAGCCTGGTTCAGATTCTGTGTCTCCCTCTCAAGCATTCTCGCCACTCAAGCGTTCTCTCTCTCTCTCTCTCTCAGATAAATAAACATTAAAAAACCAAAACAAAATACAGGGGTGCCTCGGTGGCTCAGGTGGTTAAATGTCCGACTCTTGATTTTGGCTCAGGTCATGATCTCACAGTTCATGAGACAGAGCCCCACATTGGGCTCTGTGCAGACAGCTGGAACATGCTTGGGATTCTCTCTCTCTCCCTCTCTCTCTCTGGCCCTACCCCACCCTTTCTCTCTCTCAAAGTAAATAAATAAACATTTAAAAAAAACAAAAATAAAATACATAGTTACTCATTCTGATTATTGCCAGAGAAGGACAGGAGATACTCAGAGACAACCTCTTTCACATAAGGTGGTCAGAGAAGATTTCTCTGAGGACATTTAATACTCTGAGGTATTAAAGATGAGGCCTAACGAACAAGGAGAGAAGTCAGCCACACCAAGCAGAGGTTTGAAACAATTACCATTTCTGGAGGGAAGGTCCTAAGGAGTAAAATCTTACACAGTTTCCAAATACTCCTTAACAGATCAAAGGAAAACGTATTCAGATTCCATTTGTTTTCTCTTTCTAGAATTTGTTATTTGGATTATAGGACATCTTAGGCTGATGCTCCAATTTTCGTATACTTTCTTTTTTGCTTTACTTTTTGCAAGACTTTCTAAACTTTATTTTCCAGAATTCTGGAAGTCTTTATTTGTGCTCTTATTCTAATTTCAAACAGCTTTTGATTCATGGACACAATATCTTCTCTTCTCCTTCTGAGGGGGCTGAGGAGACTGGGAGTTTTCATCTTCCTGCATAGTCAGTCCCCTGTATTGCTTTGTTCATTCATTCCTCCCTCCCTCCCTCCTTTTTGGTTTGTCTTGATCTCTGCCTCTCCCGTAAGAAATTTGGGGATACGTGGCTGACTGTACATCTTTAATGATGGGTTGCGGACAAGCCTTTAGGATTTAAGGGGAGAAGAGGGAGATGAGGTTGAGCTCTATCTACCATGCGACAGACTTTAGGTGCTTCCTATTGTACCAGTTGGCTTTCTCAGAGACAACCACTTAGGTCTGCCTGCAGGATGCCAACCCTCTGGGAGTTAAATGAAGGAAGAAAGCTGGAGGTCCTTTCATTTAGAATGTAAGTTTCTACTTAATCCTCCAACTATGGAGACAAGGCAGAGATCCTCCCCTTGAACCCTTAAAGAGAACAAGTCTAGGTTTTCTACCTGGGTGGATCAAAAGGCAGTTGCCCAGCTCCATAGAGAAGAGCGGGGAATCACAAGATTTCCACCAGGTTACTCTGCTTTAGCCCCACCATTCCCTGCCATTTCCGGTGCCAATGAGTGCCACTAGATCCCCGCACCTTTCTGCTTTCCCACTACAAGTCAAGCCATGAAATGTCTCAGGTCTGCTGCCAGCAGCCACTTGCTCATCTGCTTTTCAGTTTCCAACTTTTGTTACTACAAACTTCCCCCTTAAAAAATCTCATTTTACTTTTCTTTGGGGGCTTTGGGAACAAGTGGAGTTCAAGGACATACATATAAATCTACTGGCTTTCTCCAAAAATTCCGCATTAGCTTTAAACATTCTCATTTCGAGGGATTGGTCGGGAAGATGGCGGCGTAGGAGGACGCTGGGCTCACCGCGCGTCCTGCTGATCACTTGGATTCCACCTACACCTGCCTAAGTAAGCCAGAAAACCACCAGAAGACTAGCAGAATGGATTCTCCGGAGCCAAGTGCAGATGAGAGGCCCACAGAAGAGGGTAGGAAGGGCAGAGAGGCGGTGCGTGCTGCACGGACTGGCGGGAGGGAACTGGGGCGGAGGGGCAGCCCGCCGGCCAAGCAGAGCCCCCGAGTCTGGCTGGCAAAAGCGGAGGGGCCGGACGGAGTGTGTTCCGACAGCAAGAGGGACTTGACATCTGGAAGGTTATAAGCTAACAGCTCTGCTCAGAGAACGGGAGGGCTGGAGGACAATGGGAGGGAGAGTTGTTGAGCCCCAGACGACAGAGCTCAGCTTGGCGGGGAACAAAGGCGCTTGCCAGCGCCATCTCCCTCGCCCATCCCCCAGCCAAAATCCCAAAGGGAACCAGTTCCTGCCAGGGAACTTGCTTGCTCCGTGCAAACACCCAAGGCTGTGCTTCTGCGGATCCAACCCTCAGGGGGGTCTGACTCCCTCCTGGTGCTGCAGGGGCCCTCCCGAAGCGGATCTCCTAAGGAAAAGCGAGCTGAGCCTGCCCCCCCACCCCCACCCCATGCACCTTGCCGATCCACCCCGGCTAATACGCCAGATCCCCAGCACCACAGGCTGGCAGTGTGCAAGCAGCCCAGACGGGCCACGCCACCCACAGTGAATCCCGCCCCTAGGAGAGGGGAAGAGAAGGCACACACCAGTCTGACTGTGGCCCCAGCGGTGGGCTGGGGGCAGACATCAGGTCTGACTGCGGCCCCGCCCACCAACGCAAGTTATTCAAGACAGCACAGGGGAAGTGCCCCGCAGTCCCCCACCACTCCAGGGACTATCCAAAATGACGAAACGGAAGAATTCCCCTCAGAAAAACGTCCAGGAAATAACAACAGGTAACGAACTGATCAAAAATGATTTAAACAATATAACAGAAAGTGAATTTAGAATAATAGTCATAAAATTAATCGCTGGGCTTGAAAACAGTATAGAGGACAGCAGAGAATCTATTGCTACAGAGATCAAGGGACTCAGGAACAGCCAGGAGGAGCTAAAAAAATGCTATCAATGAACTGCAAAATAAAATGGAGACAACTATGGCTCGGATTGAAGAGGCAGAGGAGAGAATAGGTGAACTAGAAGATAAAATTATAGAAAAGGAAGAAGCAGAGAAAAAGAGAGATAAAAAAATCCAGGAGTATGAGGGGAAAATTAGAGAACTAAGTGATGCACTAAAGAGAAATAATTACACATAATTGGTATTCCAGAGGAGGAAGAGAGAGGGAAAGGTGCTGAAGGTGTACTTGAAATCATAGCTGAGAACTTCCCAGATCTGGGGAAGGAAAAAGGCATTGAAATCCAAGAGGCACAGAGAACTCCCTTCAGATGTAACTTGAATCGATCTTCTGCACGAGATATCATAGTCAAACTGGCAAAATACAAGGATAAAGAGAAAATTCTGAAAGCAGCTAGGGATAAACGCGTTCTAACATATAAAGGGAGACCTATAAGACTCATGATGGATCTCTCTACTGAAACTTGGCAGGCCAGAAAGGAATGGCAGGAGATCTTCAATGTGATGAACGGAAAAAATATGCAGCTGAGAATCCTTTATCCAGCAAGTCTGTCATTTAGAATAGAAGGAGAGATAAAGGTCTTCCCAAACAAACAAAAACTGAAGGAATTCGTCACCACTAAACCAGCCCTACAAGAGTTCCTAAGGGGGATCCTGTGAGACAACGTACCAGAGACATCGCTACAAGCGTGAAACCTACAGACATCACAATGACTCTAAACCTGTATCTTTCTATAATAACACTGAACGTAAATGGACTAAATGTGCCAACCAAAAGACATAGGTATCAGAATGGATTAAAAAACAAGACCAATCTGTTTGCTGTCTACAAGAGATTCATTTTAGACCTGAGGACACCTTCAGATTGAAAGCGAGGGGATGGAGAACTATCTATCATGCTACTGGAAGTCAAAAGAAAGCTGGAGTAGCCATACTTTTATCAGACAAACTAGACTTTAAACTAAAGGTTGTAACAAGAGATGAACAAGGGCATTATATAATAATTACAGGGTCTATCCATGAGGAAGAGCTAACAATTATAAATGTCTATGCGCCGAATATGGGAGCCCCCAAATATATAAAACAATCACTCACAAACATAAGCAACCTTATTGATAAGAATTGTAATTGCAGGGGACTTTAACACTCCACTTACAGAAATGGATAGATCATCTAGACACACGGTCAATAAAGAAACAAGGGCCCTGAATGATACATTGGATCAGATGGACTTGACAGACATATTTAGAACTCTGCATCCCAAAGCAACAGAATATACTTTCTTCTCAAGTGCACATGGAACCTTCTCCAAGATAGATCACATACTGGGTCACAAAACAGCCCTTCATAAGTATACAAGAATTGAAATTATACCATGCATACTTTCAGACCACAATGCTATGAAGCTTGAAAGCAACCACAGGAAAAAGTCTGGAAAACCTCCAAAACCATGGAGGTTAAAGAACACCCTATTAAAGAATGAATGGGTCAACCAGGCAATTAGAGAAGAAATTAAAAAATATATGGAAACAAACAAAAATGAAAATACAACAATCCAAACACTTTGGCATGCATAGAAGGCAGTCCTGAGAGGAAAATACATTGCAATCCAGGCCTATCTCAAGAAACAAGGAAAATCCCAAATACAAAACCTAACAGCACACTTAAAGGAAATAGAAGCAGAACACCAAAGACAGCCTAAACCCAGCAGAAGAAGAGAAATAATAAAGATCAGAGCAGAAATAAACAATATAGAATCTAAAAAAATGGTAGAGCAGATCAACGAAACCAAGAGTTAGTTTTTTGAAAAAATAAACAAAATAAACCTCTAGCCAGGCTTCTCAAAAAGAAAAGGGAGTGACCCAAATAGGTAAAATCATGAATGAAAATGGAATTATTATAACCAATCCCTCAGAAATACAAGCAATTATCAGGGAATACTATGAAAAATTATATGCCAACAAACTGGACAACCTGGAAGAAATAGACAAATTCCTAAACACCCACACACTTCCAAAACTCAATCAGGAGGAAATAGAAAGCTTGAACAGACCCATAACCAGCGAAGAAATTGAATCAGTTATCAAAAATCTCCCAACAAATAAGAGTCCAGGACCAGATGGCTTCCCTGGGGAATTCTACCAGACATTTAAAGTAGAGAGAATACCTATCCTTCTCAAGCTTTTCCAAAAAATAGAAAGGGAAGGAAAACTTCCAGATTCATTCTATGAAGCCAGCATTACTTTGATTCCTAAACCAGACAGAGACCCAGTAAAAAAAGAGAACTACAGGCCAATGTCCCTGATGAATATGGATGCAAAAATTCTCAATAAGATACTAGCAAATCGAATTCAACGGCATATAAAAAGAATTATTCACCATGATCAAGTGGGATTCATTCCTGGGATGCAGGGCTGGTTCAACATTCGCAAATCAATCAACGTGATACATCACATTAATAAAAGAAAAGATAAGAACCATATGATCCTGTCAATTGATGCAGAAAAGGCCTTTGACAAAATCCAGCAACGTTTCTTAATAAAAACCCTCGAGAAAGTCGGGATAGAAGGAACATACTTAAAGATCATAAAAGCCATTTATGAAAAGCCCACAGCTAACATCATCCTCAATGGGGAAAACTGAGGGCTTTTTCCCTGAGATCAGGAACACGACAGGGATGTCCACTCTCACCGCTCTTGTTTAACATAGTGTTGGAAGTTCTAGCATCAGCAATCAGACAACAAAAGGAAATCAAAGGCATCAAATTGGCAAAGATGAAGTCAAGCTTTCACTTTTTGCAGATGACATGATATTATACATGGAAAAATCTGATAGACTCCACCAAAAGTCTGCTAGAACTGATACATGAATTCAGCAAAGCTGCAGGATACAAAATCAATGTACAGAAATCGGTTGCATTCTTATACACTAACAATGAAGCAACAGAAAGACAAATAAAGAAACGGATCCCATTCACAATTGCACCAAGAAGCATAAAATATCTAGGGATAAATCTAACCAAAGATGTAAAAGATCTGTATGCTGAAAACTATAGAAAGCTTATGAAGGAAATTGAAGAAGATATAAAGAAATGGAAAAACATTCCATGCTCATGGATTGGAAGAATAAATATTGTCAAAATGTCAATACTACCCAAAGCTATCTACACATTCAATGCAATCCCAATCAAAATTGCACCAGCATTCTTCTCGAAGCTAGAACAAGCAATCCTAAAATTCATATGGAACCACAAAAGGCCCCGAATAGCCAAAGTAATTTTGAAGAAGAAGACCAAAGGAGGAGGCATCACAATCCCAGACTTTAGCCTCTACTACAAAGTTATAATCATCAAGACAGAATGGTATTGGCACAAAAACAGACACATAAACCAATGGAATAGAATAGATACCCCAGAACTAGACCCACAAATTTATGGCCAACTAATCTTTGACAAAGCAGGAAAGAACATCCAATGGAAAAAAGACAATCTCTTTAACAAATGGTGCTGGGAGAATAGGACAGCAACATGCAGAAGGTTGAAACTAGACCACTTTCTCACACCATTCACAAAAATAAACTCAAAATGGATAAAGGACCTGAATGTGAGACAGGAAACCATCAAAACCCTAGAGGAGAAAGCAGGAAAAGACCTCTTTGACCTTAGTCATAGCAATTTCTTACTTGACACATTCCCAAAGGCAAGGGAATTAAAGGCAAAAAATGAACTACTGGGACCTCATGAAGATAAAAAGCTTCTGTACAGCAAAGGAAACAATCAACAAAACTAAAAGGCAACCAACGGAATAGGAAAAGATATTTGCAAATGACGTATCGGACAAAGGGCTAGTATCCAAAATCTATAAAGAGCTCACCAAACTCCACACTGGAAAAACAAATAATCCAGTGAAGAAATGAGCAGAAAACATGAACAGACACTTCTCTAAAGAAGACATCCAGATGGCCAACAGGCACATGAAAAGACGCTCAACGTCACTCATCATCAGGGAAATACAAATCAAAATCACACTCAGATATCACCTCACGCCAGTCAGAGTGGCCAAAATGAACAAATCAGGAGACTATAGATGCTGGAGAGGATGTGGAGAAACGGGAACCCTCTTGCACTGTTGGTGGGAATGCAAATTGGTGCAGCCACTCTGGAAAACAGTGTGGAGGTTCCTCAGAAAATTAAAAATAGATCTACCCTATGACCCAGCAGTAGCACTGCTAGGAATTTACCCAAGAGATACAGGAGTGCTGATGCATAGGGGCACTTGTACCCCAATGTTTATAGCAGCACTCTCAACAATAGCCAAATGATGGAAAGAGCCTAAATGTCCATCAACTGATGAATGGATAAAGAAATTGTGGTTTATATACACAATGGAGTACTACGTGGCAATGAGAAAGAATGAAATATGGCCCTTTGTAGCAACGTGGATGGAAATGGAGAGTGTGATGCTAGTGAAGTAAGCCATACAGAGAAAGACAGATACCATATGTTTTCACTCTTATGTGGATCCTGAGAAACTTAACAGAAACCCATGGGGGAGGGGAAGGAAAAAAGAAAAAAAAAAAAGAGGTTAGAATGGGAGAGAGCCAAAGCATAAGAGACTCTTAAAACTGAGAACAAACTGAGGGCTGATGGGGGGTGGGAGGGAGGGGAGGGTGGGTGATGGGTATTGAGGAGGGCACCTGTTGGGATGAGCACTGAGTGTTGTATGGAAACCAATTTCACAATAAATTTTTTAAATAAATAAATAAATAAATAAATAAACAAACAAACAAACAAACATTTAGAAAAAACATTCTCATTTCTTGTTATGTACCTCAAATGCCAGAATATCGTTTTTAATTTACCAACAGGAAATGTAATTCTCATCTCTTGCCCCCTCCATAGCAGTCAACACTATCGACCAGTCTGTACTTCATTGGAATACCCTCCCCAACTTCTGGATGCCACAGTCTCCCAGATTCCGTCTCCTCTTTCTGCCCACTCCTTCTCATCCCAACTCATTCTCCTCCACCCACCCACCCACCCACAAAAGTTGCAGTTCCTTAAAGCTCAGTGTTAGGTCCTCTCCTTGTTTTACTGTATATTCTCTCCCCACATGATGTCACTCACGTTCTTTGCGCAAATGTTGACAATTCACAAATATACGTCCAGTCTAAACTTCACCTGTCAGATACAGATCTCTGTATCCGATGGTTTACTTGAATTTCCTTAGATGTCTCAAAGGGAGCTTAGATTCAACAGGTCTAAAATAGAACTCACGAGCTTACTTCCTCAAACCCGGTCTTCTTTCAGCAGTCTATGTGGTGCCACCACCAGGCACACCAGCGAAAAACTAGGATTCACGCTGGACATATCCTTCTCCCATTCCCCATATTCTATCCTCCTCCAAGTTTTATTGACAGGATCTCAAACATATGTACAATTATTTTCCCTTTCACCATATTGTCTGCCAATACCTTTAAACTACCAACATCTCTCGCCTGGGTTAGTGAACTGGCCTCCTCATTCATCTTCCTGATTCTGTTCCCCACCTTCTCCACCCTAACCCCAAGCTGAGTCTTACATGGGCTTTTCAAAAGACTGCATGAGTTTCCACATCTCTGCTTAAAATGTGGTTGATTTATTTACATCTAGGAGGCAGGTCTACATCCTTAGGTTCACCAACAAAATCATGAAAGCTATGGCCCCTCTCTGCTAAACCAGTTTCATCTCAAATCACGCCACTCTTGAGTTTTCTAGACTTTAATCTTACCGACCATCTTAATTTCCTTGAATGCCCTGTGCCTGCTCCATGCCGCTCCCAACACGGGGACTTTGTACATGCTGTTCCATGTGTCTCTTTCTCCTTTCCCTAGCTATAACTTCATCTGCAACTGCACAGGTGTCATTGCCTCCAGCATGAACCACATGTCCCATCTCATGCTGCCCTCTGTTGTGCTATCTAACGATGGCTTGTTCACACACTCATCTCCTTACCAGAGTAAGAGCTGCTTGCACAGCTCTTTGTATCCTTGTATCCTCAGCAAAAAGCACAGTATCTGGCACCTCACGTTTTGGAATGACTACAATAGGTCATTTAATAGCGAGAAAATAAGTTGTAGGTGGTAAAAATCAATACATACTTTTATGGTACATTAGGGAACAGGTGTGATTTTCCAAGAAAATGTTTTCAAAGAAGAGATTTTATAGAAAATAAGCACCAACATTTCCTTACTTTTTTCGTTTTGCCCATGGCCTTCAGGATGGAAAGATTTAGGTCTTCAAGTGCTGCTAGTACATTCTCATATTCACCCAAGTGCTGAGAAAAATATTCTAAAAGGAAGAATATTGAAAAAAGTTAACGTTTGCATTTAGGTATCCTAAAGAACAGCAAAATCAACTGATGATTAATTCCATAAATGAGCAAAACAAATTGCATGTTATAACTGAAAACTGGAAGGTTTTCAAAAGAGACTAAGGTGTCAATATATTCATTTCAAAAAAAAAACCCTAAACAGTTACAATTATCCTTGAAGAAATGCTTTTTCCTACAATAGGGAAAAAAATGAATCTGGATCTATGGGCAAGACTATCACAATAAAAACTATTCTCAACAGCATACATTACTATAGTAATCATTAAGATATTAGTTTCAGAAAAAAAAATACATGACATTTTATCATCTCTCCTGGGAAACATTTAAGGAAGGTAAGCTCTCCTCATGGCTAAGAACTAATAAGGCTACAAAACACTAAGATGGCCCTCTTGGCATCTCTCATGTACTACTCCTGTCATAATTTATTTTTTCCACGATTTGGGTGGAGCAAAAGGTATATTTACCACATTTTCAGTAGGCAGAAATAAATAATACATTGGGTGTTACAATTAAGAGTATGGAATATAGACGGTTCCCAAACAAGGTGAAATAGAGGAGAGATACATGTAAAACCTCATCTTTACTTACAGAGATCTATGTATTTCTGAAATGAGAGATCTAGCTTGACCAAAACTCATAGAAAGTCATACGCTGAAAAGACCTAGAACTTTCAGTCACTAGAAAATCATTAGCCCTCACCATTCCTGTGAACTCATCATTGGATGAGCTGTAGTTTATTATTGCCTCTCCTTAGTGTGCCATAACTATTTGTGGAATCAAATAGAATGGCAAGCATAATCCACATAAAGCTATTTGAAATCACTGAGATAAATTTCAGCATGTCTTATGGAAACTTTAATTTATTTCATACTCCAGATGGAATTATTTGTTGACACTGATATTAATAACAAATTGGGAGTACCACTGAATGATTTATTAGTAAGTGTGCAGAACTCATCTGAGAAGAAAAATAAACACAGGTGAGCAATAAATCAATTCTAGATTATGGCTGTCAAACTATGGTTTGTGTACACATGGATTAAAAACACACAGCATGTTTTTGACAAAAAGAAAATGCATTCCTGATGATGTAGTTCTTAAAAAATGTGTGGTGTATATCATCTCATAGAAGGGTTCGTTCAGGAAGGGATTAGTTGGAAGATAAATAAGGAAGCAGATACTCCTTAAATACCTGCTTGATGGTAACATTTTAATTCTTGGCTAGGATATTGATTTTCTCTGAGTGGTGACCAACGTGTCTGACCTTGTCCATGCCATTATTTGCAATCAATGAATAAAACCGTTTATGAAGTAGGAAGCAATTAATGTGGCTACAGAAAATCAATTTAAAAAAATTATTATCAGAACAGAATCCACACTAAGTTGCAACAAGGAAAACGTGTAAAGAAAAATGGAAAGAAGTAAAGCTGTTAGCACATTTTTACTTATTTATATACAAAGACTCAAAAAAGATTGTAATGGGGATCTTAAATGTAAGCATGCAGAAATAGATTAAGTGGAAAATAGGATGTGGTGCTTAAAAATCAGGTTTAAGAAAAACAAAACAAGAAGGAACACCTCCTAAAATATTTTCATGAACAATATATCTGGCTTAACTGATGAAGGTCCCTGGAGAGAATATAAATGGTCTTTCCACTGTGAAATTAGATTTATGAAGGCACATGCTGATAAAACACATGGGAAGGTTTCTGAGCTGACACCTATCTAGCCTTCATGCCTTCCTTCTTTTATTCATCCACTCATTCATCTCAATTATCAAAGCAGTTAGGGGGAAAAAAAAAATCACTCCCTAAGCAATACACTGGGACACAAAGAAAATAACTCTCAGAATAGAGAGAACTGCAGCACCTAAGCTCGGATAGGAGCTTAGGTGTAAGGGTTATTTTGAGGAGGTGCAGGTCAAAGTCACTCAGATTGTATTATAACTTAGTAAGGGGCACGTTCCAGGGCAAGTGGGGCTCTAATGAACTCAAAGTGGGAAGTCAGACGAAAGAGCCAGGACATTTAATACAGATAAAAGGAGAGAATCCCCAATCTCCACTTCATCATGGTGAGGTTTCATATAGTCATTCCAGGACTTAACATTTACTTAGTGCCTTGTTTAAGGAGCCTACAACCAGGTAGGGGAAATAAACATTCCAACAAATAACTGTTATACACATGATCATTGTGCCAGACAATGGTCCAAGAACCCAGAAAACTGTCCTTCAGAAATGGAGAGATAAACAGTTTTCCAGAGCAGCAAAACCAAAAGGAGTTCATCACCACTAGACCAGCCTTAGCAGAAATGTGAAAGGGACTGCTTTAAGCTGAAATGAAAGGGTACTAATTAATTATTAATGAGAACACATATGAAAGTGTAAATCTCACTGGTAACTGTAAACATATAGTAAAATCCAAAATAATCTAATGTAAAGGTGGTGGGTTAATCGATTATAAAGCTAGTATGAAGGTTAAAAGACAAAAGTATTCAAATAATAATTACAATAATTTACTAGAACCACAAAATTAAAATATGCAAATTGGGATATCTAAAGCATAAAAATTTTCATGGAGGTGAGCGAGTAAAATATGTAGAGCTTTAGAGCATGTTCAAACTTAAGTTGTTATTAAGTTAAAACAGACTGTTATAAATTGTTTTATGTAAGCCTCATGGTAACCACCTACACTAGGTGTACACACACACACACACACACACACACACACACACACACACCAAGAAAAAATTGAAATATACCACTACAGAAAAGTATCAAGTCACAAAGGAAGAAAGCAAGAGAAAAAGAAAGAGAGGAACTACAAAACAGTCAGGAAACAACCAATGATACATAAATAAGCATATATGTATAAATCCTTAGCTTAAATGCAAATGGACTAAATTCTCCAGTGAAAAGACAGAGTGGATGAATGGATTGAAAATCTTTTGTTGCCACCAAGAGACTTATTTCAGATATAAGGACACAGACTGAAAGCGAAGGGATAGAAAAAGATCTTACATGCAATTAGAAACCAAAAGAAAGCTGAAGTAGGTATACTTAGATCAGATAAAACAGACTTTAAGACAAAGATTATAAAAAGAGACAAAGAAGGTTATTATGTAACAATAAAGGGCCAATCCACCAGAAGGATATTACATTTGTAAATATACAGGCACATAACACAGGAGCACATAAATATATAAAGCATATATTAACAGATCTAAAGAGAGAAATAGACAATACAATATAGTAAGAGACTTTAATATGCCACTTATATCGATAGACAGATCATCCAAACAGAGAAATCAATAAAGAAACAATGGCCTTAAATGACACATTCGACTAGATAGACCACACACACACACACACACACACACACACACAGAACATTCCATCCAAAAGCAACAGAATACAAACTCTTCTCAAGTACACAACGAACATTCCCCAGGATAGATTAGATGTTAGGTCACAAAACAAGCCTTAATAAATTTAAGAAGACTGAAATCATATCAAGCATCTCATCTGACCATAATGATGTAAAACTAGAAATTACAAGATGAAAACTGGAAAATTCACAAATCTGTGGAGATTAAACAACCCTCTCTTGAACAACCATGAATCAAAGAAGAAAAAAGAGAACACAAAAAAAAATAACTTGAGACAAATAACAGTGAAAATACAAGAATACCAAAACTTATGGGATGCAGCAAAAGCAGTTCTAAAAGGGAAGTTCATAGAGTTAAATGCTACCTACATCAAGAAACAAGAAAGATCTCAAATAATAATAATCTTTGCACCTCAAGGAATTGGAAAAAGAACAAATGAAACGCAAAGTAAGTAGAATGTAGATCTTAAAGGTCAGTCATGGGGGGTAATATACAAGGCAGTAACTGTAGTTAGAAATACTGTGTTACATATTTGAAAGTTGCTAAGCGAATACATCTTACAAGTTCCAATTACAAGACAAGAACTGTGTGTGGTGATGGATGTTGACTTATCTGTCAAAGTATATTTGTCAATGTCAATGCAGGCATAAGAGTATCTGGAGGGATATGCTCCAAGCAGTTAGCAGTGGAGGTCACTATCAGGCAAAAGGAGAGACAGAGACAGAGAAAGAGACAGAGAGACACAGAGAGAGAGAGAGTGGGAGGGAGGGAGAGAGGGAAGGGGCGAGGCTGACATTTTGTCTTACGTGCCAATGTAAGTCTGTATTGCTAAAATTTAAAAACCAGTTAGGTATTATTTTCATAACTAAAATAAAGCAATACTTTAACATATTTTGATTTCTAGGTCTATAATTTAGTTAACTAAGTAAAAGCAACAGACTGAAAGTTGTTAGATACCTGGACCTTTTAACTGGCTTCCCTGAAAGAGCACAGGAAATCTATTTTTCATGCCAATCAAATGTCATCCCTCCCATGCACCAGGGCAAATTTGCTCGGGATGTGAGTCGACAGATTTTACTTGCGTGCACTGAAGCATTTGGTTTTGATTAGAATCCAACTTAAATATTTACTTTATATTTACAAAATAACAAGACACGAAACTATACTCTGGAAATTAAAATGCATATTCTTGAGCAGAGAGGGGGAGGATTATAACACACAATTGGGACTGCAATCACTGGGTTTAAAAATACAGAGCAATTTGGTTGCATTAAAACCCCATATACTAGTTCCTTAACTATGGGGAAATTCATAACCAAAGCTTTTTCTAAGTACAGAGTAGGTTTCTAATCGAGTTCTCTTATTATAGAAGACAAATTAAACTTTTTTTTGTAGCGGATTAAGTGAAGATACAAAATTACACCGAGAGGATAATGTAATACTCTTTGATGACAATACATAAGCAACATAGCAAATAAGAGCCACTAAATGTCTTCATCTTAAAAGCCCTTTTAACAGTTTGCTTTCTCATGAGCCATGCCTAACTAAGCAAAGTTAAATAGACAACAAAAAGAATTAAGTGGATGATTTGAGGAAATCCTTATTTTGGCCTAACCTATCTAGAAATGGGTCTCCCAACCTCACAAAATTATTGACATAATCTTCTCCATTTCCCTACTCCATCTCTCCACTTCACTGGCAGGGACCATCTGCCCATGGATGAGAATGGATCACAACTTGACCTTGATCGTGATTGCTGTTCTTTAGAAAGCCTGGTGGCCAGGGTCCCCACGGGCCCTTTTGCCTCCTTGGCACAGTTTAATACCCATGTGTGGACAGATCATGGTTTGATTATGTGTAAAAGCATGTCAGGATTTCCTCCGTTTTTCTCTGTTAGTGTTTCATAACTAACAAAACATGAACTGCTTTAGTACCGAGATACCTTGCTTCTGCAGAAACAGCTTGCTTTTCAGCTGGATTCTTCTCATGGAATACAAGATAGACACAATACAGGAACAGGAAATAGTTTTTTATGACCATTGGAAAATTTGAAAGCTCATGGTTGGTGATTATCATATTTGTGTTGTCCTGAGTTCTTTTCTTGAAAGCTTGTATTCTGATATATTGTCTTGGCATATCCTCACTTGGTGTCGCTCTACCATTTTTGATGAAATGGAAGATAACCACTCTTGAATATTGTAAAATGGACTACGTGATGATTTGGTAAACTTCAAATTTATAAGGATTATAAGATATTCAGGAAGTGCTTATGACTTCAATTAAGAGTTTCAAAGAATATCATCTATAAAATTATTTCTAAGAAGCCTAGACAATAAACTCAAATTTGGACAAGGTGTTATATATTTATCTTAAAACATAAAGCTTAAAACCTTCCAGTGTTCAGAGAAAAATGGCTGTTTCACACTGAATAGTCTCACAGTGCTCCACAATTTACTCAAAACAAAAGATAAATCTCAGAAATATTTGCCTTCCCACAGTCCTAGCCTTTGACTTTTGTTTCCAACCACAAAGATGAAGAAAATAGAAGAGGCTATTAAATCAAGAATCTGTAGAAATTCCTCTCTCCATTGAAACTTGTTTTGCAAGTGACATTTCGAACTCCAAAACTGTTTAGGCAGGTATGGGACAGAGTTGTTTTTACATGTCAAGGGGGGTCAGTCTTGAAATCTATTTGAAAAGAATAATGAAGTTGTATTAAACACCAATTTAAAAATATATTCAAACTAGTGGAGAGTTTTCTACTATGAAACTAATTGTACCAAATGCAAACAAAATAACTCTCCTCCATGAACAAATTGAGTCCCAACTCTTTCTGCAATGAAAAACATGCTTGAGTAAAACTCAGTTAAGATAAATCCTTTGAGATCTCAATTATCTTTTATATTCCCAAATTCCTAATCTAGGACATTAATTTTAGGGTATATAGAAATTTATATAAGATGGTGTTCTTTTTCATTCTAAAGCAAGTAGTGAGTTTGACTGCCTCCCCCTCCCCCAACACAACTTACCACATAGTTCTTCTGTGTCGAGATTGCTGAAAAGAAAAAAAAAATAGTTACTTTGGTAATATTTAAGTTTTTAAATAGTTCAGTACAGTTATTCCCCAATTTAGGTTACAATAATAATAGAGGATATGTAGTTATGGTATTTTTCATGTAAATTCTACGTTGTTTACTCAATTATGTTAACAATGATTATATCAGATTCTGTGAACAAATAATTGTTGGCGTTTGTGTTTTCCCCAGTATCATGCTGGGGAATACGGCATACTGGCTGAAGAATTAGAGGCTCTGGAGCCAGAATGTCTGAGTCAAATCCTGACTCGACCATTTACCACCCTGGGACCCTGAGTACTTTGCATCCCTGGGTCTCGGTTCCTCAACCACAAGGTGGGGATAATAACTTCTGTTTCATATGAATGCAATAGGATGTGAATGGGTTAATAAATACAAAGCAGTTAAAAGAGTGGCACAAAATAAGCACTTAATAAATGTTAGCTATCATGATTTCGGACTTGGTAGAACTACTAGAACTTCCATTATCTAAATTCCATCTTGGAGGGAAGTTTGACTCAATGTCTTCTTGGAATGATTTCTAAAACATAATGAAGAGTTACACGGCTTAATATTTACATGTAAACAACAGATGCCTTTTACGAATGTAACTATGGAACAGCAGATGAAATGTTAGTAGATATAATACATTCCTATCAGAATAGTGTCTTGACCGAGGAAGGCTTGGTAAAGGAATGCAAGAATGGTCGAAAATCAGGCAATAAATAAATACAACACTACATTGTAACTTAAAGGAGAAAACTCATATTAACTACTAGATGAGACATTAATAAAATTTTAATTTTAGAAAGTTCATTTAAAATTTTTTTGAAGTTTATTTATTTTGAGAAAGAGAGAGAGGGAGGGGCAGAGAGAGAGAGAGAGAGGGAGAGAAACCCAAGCAGGCTCTGCACTGTCAGCGCAGAGCCTGATGTGGGGCTCAAACTCACGAACCTGTGAGATCATGACCTGAGCCGAAATCAACGGTTGGATGCTTAACCAACTGAGTCACGCAGGCACCCCATTAATTTTAGCGAGTTTAAATGAAATTGAAATAAAAGTAAACCTCTTAAAGATTAGAAAGACTTACTAAGAGTCAGCTGCAAGCACCAATTGACTGAAAATCTTGTACTTCATACAACCGCCACAGGTCAAAGTTCAATGTAAATAACCATCATAATCCAGTTATCGTCTACACAGCAGTCAGGGTTGCTGGGCACTGGGTCATTTTACCAGTAGTGTGAGTTTAAATTCAGGATTCTATCCCCAGACATTGAGTATTTGATCTTGGATAAAGGGCATCTCCTTCCTTAAGCAGATCTCTTTGTAAAGCTGTATGTGCCACCAGGCAGAACATGTAAAGTCTTCTGCGGAAGTTTTGGGGTAGGTTTCTGTTCATTCATTTATCCCACGGGCTTTCACCGCTACACGCCACGCATTGTTCTGTCATAATCAACCAGGTGGCAACAGATCCTGAGAAGAGTATGACCAGTCACTAGTCTCTAGCAACTGGATAGACTTAAACTCATAGAGTAAATAACTAAAATGCAATTAAATTGCTGCTATGGGGGAAGTGGCTGACTGCAAAGTCAGCAGTGACTCCAGAGGATAAAATTTTGAGTTTAAAGAGGAGTAGAAAAGGCAGACAAAGGAAGACCATTCCAGTGAGAAGAAACACTATTTGCAATAACAACTACAAATGCTAGGAGTAGTTCCTGTGGCTGCAACATAGGCCATTAATGAAGAATGGGACCAAACAATGAAAAGCCTCCTGTGATAACCTAGTAGGCTTCTTGGTTCTCTTGCCAATTTGGAATCATAGAGGATTTTAAAGAAGGTGAGTGACATCATCAGACTTATACTTTAGGAAGGTCACTGACAGACGGGTTGAGATTCGATAAAAAGAGGGCGAAAAGAGGCCAAGAGACCAATGTGGACATTGTTACTAGACTCTGGGCCAGCTGATCCCAGATTGGAAGGTAGAACCCAAGGGGTGTGCAAGGCCATCCGCTGGAGGCAAGAAGATATACTTCAACTTTATACACACACACATACACACACACTTTTAAAACTTTTTATTTTGAAATAATTTCAAAATCTACAAAACAAGTGCCCTTCACCTAACCCCTCCCCCAGTTGTCAATATTTTATTTCATTTGTCTTACCACCTTCTTTATTTTCTCTGTATATGTCTTTTCAAACCATTTGATTGTATGTTGCAGATATGATATCCCTTTACCTCTAAGTACATCAGTGTATATTTTCTATAAACAAGGAAGAAACTTACATACAAGTGAAATTAATATCCATTCAACGCCATTATCAAATCCAGAAGTTCTCAAATATTTGTATTTGTATTTAACTTTATGCCTTTTCATTTCTTTTTGTGTAACTTTATAGTGTATTAATATTCATACAGTGGTGCACACATAGGATTTGTAAGTCTTTATATGGATTTCGAGGCAAAAAGCAGTACCTGATATGGGAGCTTGGAGGAGGGGGCAAAAAGAATAGACAGATGTGAAGAAATTTGAGGGAAAACCATCAAAACTTGGAATCCTGTTGGATTCAGAATTAGATCACTTAGAAATTTTTAGTATCATTTCAAACATTTTGTTCATTAAAACACAGGTCATTTCCTAACCTTACTGTTTTCACAGAACTTCAGACTTAAAAAGGACATTAAAGGTCACTTTTGTTTTTGTATTTTCTTCAGAATGGTTCACAGGTTCATAATGAGATTTCTTTTTCATTTCAAAGGAATAAACAGCCCAATCCATTATGAAAATTAAATTATGTGGACTATATCCTAAAACATAGTAGTTCAGAGTAATTTGCATGACATTAGCTGCACTTGTTCCTTAATAAAAGGCTATGTTCCTAAAGTACTATAGTGCTCCTCTCCTCAGACATTCTTTAGCTCTTTCTGTGCTATGTTGTTTGTAGTAGGTAATAAAGCACAGTTCTTTTTTCTTTTTCAATTTTATTTATTTTGAGAGAGACAGAGAGAGTGCGAGCCAGGGAGGGGCAGAGAGAGAGGGACAAGCTTAAGCAGGCTCCGCAATGTCAGCATATGGCCCCACGCAGGCTCGAACTCACGAACTGAACCATGAGATCATGACCCGAGCCAAAATTAAGAGTTGGATGCTCAACGGACTGAGCCACCCAGGTGCCGCCGGTTCTTTTTTTATAGTAGACTTACCTGTGTGAATTCTATAGGATTGATTTCTTACAGGATACCTCCAGCCTGTAGTCACGTGGGATTGTAAAGGAATATTAAGCCGTAGATGAGCCCAGAGGATATCCGATAGCATGGGATATTGTTCGGTTTCTTTTCATGTTTGTAGCAAGAAAACCTATACTCTTTTAGCTATGCCGTTTTTTTTTTAAAGAAAGCTAAATGGAAAGAATAAATGCTAGTTACATTGTAAACATTCTTACTGAAACAGAATCAGAGGGGGTGTTACTATCAGAATTCATTCTCAGCTAGATGCCAAAGAGGGGTAAAGAACAAACATATTCATTGCAGCCTGACTGACAACTGTGGGGGAAAATTGAAACTAAATGTTCATTAGCTGAATAACTAAGTAAACTGCATATCATTATATAATCATTAAAATGTATCCACAGAGTTGTCAATAGCTTGAAAAATGCTTAAGTTTAGAAGTTACGTAAAAATGTGAAGCCAGATATAAATGGTATATATAGAACCAAAAAATGTGACTTGGGAAGAAGTGAGGAACCATATCAACAGCAGATCGCATTGCTTCTGGATGCTAGGACTTTGGGTGGGTTTGCCTTTTCCTTCTTTATAGCTTTTGAAACCTTTGTTTTTCTTATCATTACAAGGTTTCATTTATACTGGAAAAAGTGTACTTCATGATTAAAAGCAAACTGAAGCAGGAAAAGATGTTAAGCATAAAAGGCAAGGTTCATATCATTCTGTTCACATGACTTGACTTGTGAATCCATTTAGTATAAATTACAATATACCTGTCCGTTTGGATTTGCCACTCAATTTTGCAAAAGCACCCCTCAGAAACTCCAAGAACAGCAAGGACAAGATACACTGCACACCATTCATTTACAAGTCTTGGGGACAGCTGAAGTTGTTTTGATTTGATCTTCTGTGTTGGGCACTCTAAGTTCAGATGAACTAAACTGCTTTCCTGAGGAGTGTGTTTACTGTCAAGAAAAGAGAAAATATTTGGGAAGTCCAGACTGATTTCTACTTGAGAATTCAGAATCTTTCTAATAGAACCTTTTACACGCCAGCTCTCAATTCTAGGATCCACCTCAAAATAGTCTTGGCTTCATGTTAACATTCTTAGTCATCTCTGAAGTATTTTCTAACAGAGTTGGCTGCCTTTGCTGTATAAATAAGTGACTCTCTTACTGAAAAACCACCATTCTGAACTCCTTCTTTGCTTCTGATTATATTCAAGATTTTTAGCTTCTTCCTCAAAATTAATACACTGTGGATCTTAGCAGGAATCTTTAAAGTCTAAGTTCCAGCTCACCTTTTACTGACCTTCCAGTGCATCCCTCAGCCGCCTGAATATCACCAGTGTAAACAGGTTTCTTCTTCAGTGGGCAAAACAGTTTGCTAAACACTGCTAAGCTTCCTAATAACCTGAAGGAGTTAACACTGGCCTCCAAAGAGGTTTACTTCTAGACAGTATTTGAGGCAAGGAGAATGTGACTCAATGAGCAATGCACTTAGCTCCTCCCTGATGGGAGCACTGTAGTGATACCCACTTGGGTTTATCGGCAGACTAGCAGGCTGGCTACGTCACAAATATGCTCAGCCATCACAGTGTTCATTTTACAGAAGAATATCACGATCTTCCAGTTCACTAAGAATAATCCGAGCAGAATATCTTTCTGTTAGCATCAGAGCAACTGTGTTCAGCTAGTTCTGACTCACCAAGCAAAACAGCATTAAGGAAAATCAACAGAAGCAGTACTGGAAGATCCGAATGATAAAGGACATGACCTTGCAAATGTTGGGATAGATTATAATTCCATGATGTGTATATGTACTTGATCACACAAGAATCCCCGCCCCACCAGAGGGACAGGGCAGATTGTGAGAGAGACTGGAGCCTAGAATGGGATGTGCCTCCTGGGGGAGATCAGGTGCTACAGACACAAACTGAACTGAGGTGAGCGCTCTCAGCTGAGAGACATCCATCTGGAGGACAAGAGAGACAGAACGGGGGCCAAAGGGATTTTAGGAGCAGATTCTATTCAGATATCCTCATAGGTGGGTTGGGGGGGGGGGCAAGTTACTTTAGTCACCAGACCCCTGACCCAAGAACTGAATATTAGGGTCCAGCATGAATGCAGGTCCTTGCTTATAAAAGAACAGCAATACCACCAGGGTTATCAAATAGGGGCCATGCAATGAGCCAAGGAAACCAGAACCAGGCCAGAAATGGAGATTGTTTTTAAACATTAAAATTTTTTCCCAGTGTAAAATGATTACCACAATCAGGCTGACGAACGCATTCATCATTTCACATAATTACCATCTTTTTTAAGATTCGTTCTTATAATCAAGACAAATGCTCAGTTGTCAGAAGCAAGACAATAAATGAGGCCAGGCTATCAACATGGTTGACATGACGTGGCATTCCAGGACAACTGAGTAAACACTCGTAAGAGCTCTGTAAATCCCTTCTGCTGAAGGCCACAATTGTTCCTAGAGCCAAAAGTGAGTCAGACCCTGTGATTACAGGTGAAATGGTCCCAAGGATATGGGGATGAGGGCTACGGAGTGTTGTAGGCAGGCAGCATTTGGCAAGCAGCTGGCTCTAAGTGCAGGCTTAGAGTCTATAGTGATCATAACAGACTTTGCATTTGGGTGTCCTCTATAGGAGGAATTTGTAGGAGGTACCACACGCAAGAGTCTGAACCCTGCTCATACTGGGGCCAATTAAGGACCGACTATTTTCACACATAAACACAACGTCTCATGCGAGAGACAAAATGAGATTAGAAAATCATTGCTTTTCCAGTCGAAAGTTAATCATTTACTCCCCCAAGATATAGTAAACATTTGCTGCGTGCATTGTACTGGGTTGACCTGTGTCCCCCAAGAAGACCCGTTCAAGTTTTAAACCCCATACCTACGCCTATGGTCTTGTTTGGAAATAGGATCCTTGCAGATGTAATCAAGTTAAGATGAGGTCATACTGAGTGAGGGTTGGCCTTAATCCAGTGATGCGATCTGTAGAAGGGAAGGGAAGCTTGGATTCAGAGACAGGAAGGCAGAGCCTGGCATGATGCTGCCATAAGTCAAGAATACCAACGCTCGCCAGCAACTATCAGCTAGCAGCTGGAAGAAGCAAGGAAGAATACCCGCCCTGGAGCCTTCAGAAAAAGCATGGCCCTTGATGAGACTTCTAGCTTCCAGAAAAAATTTGGTATTTGAGGCTACCCAGTCCGTGGTACTTGGTTACGTACCTGGGAAGCTACTACGTGTTCTGCTACACACTGTGGGAGGTTCAAAAGTCACACACACAAAACAGTACCGTCTTTTCCCTTCTGTGTCATTTTAGTAACCCTGGAGCATTTGGTGAACTGAAGAGCTGGTTCAAAAGTTCTTACTAAAAGTTGTTACTACGTTGCATTAGATGAATGGAAGTTTAGGAATTCCAAATGAAAGCTTACGCTACCCTGAGGAGTCAACTATGGGGAAAAATAAAAATAACAAATTAAAAAAAAACAACAAGAACTCAAAGTTAAATGGCAACAGCATACAGGGAGTACTTGACATATGCCAGGTGCAACAGTGTTGAGAGCTTTATCTGGTGTGTCTAACTTCCTACATCTCTGATTTCACCATCCCCATTGTACAACTAGGGGACGAGGTCTTAGGTGAAGGTAAGCAACTTGTCTGAAGTGACACATCTATCGGGTGGCAGGGCCAGGATTCAAACCCAGGTACGTTTGACTCAAGAATGCTCTTAACCATTCTTTACCATTCTGGACTCAATAATAGATATTTGGAGTCATCACATGTGGGTACTCAAAACCATAGGAATAGTCAAACTGCACAGTGTTTGTAGTAGGAACCATGGACGAATTTTCATTCAGACTCTTCAATCTAAAACATCCCGTCCTCACACCTACCAAAGGTGAGGATAGTGAGTTCTCCAATTTGCGCTTCCTCCACCCGACTCTGAAGTCACACAAGGGCAGGTACTTTATCCCACTTACTGTATAACAAATATTAAAAACAGGAACTGACACAAGGCATGGATTAAGGATTAGTACTTTTTGAACTGAATCCTAGAGATGACCCTAATTTAAGACGCCAGTACAGAATAATTCCATTTACCATGCATGAAAACAATTAAAAACCTGGCAACATATCGAACCAAGGATGTGAAAGATTGCTGCACTGAAATCTATAAGACATTGATGAAAGACACCGAAGACACAAATAAGAGGAAGATATTCTGTGCTCATGGATTGGAAGAATATTAATACTATCCAAAGCAATCTATAAATTCAGTGCAATCCCTATCAAAAGTCCAATGTCATTTTTCAGAAGTAGGAAAAATAATCCTAAAATGTGTAGGCAATCACCAAAGACCCCAGACAGCAATCTTGTGAAGGAAGAACGAGGCTGGAGGCATCATGTTCCCTGATTTCAAACTTTATATATTATAAACCTATGATAATCAAGACACTATGTTATCGGCATAAAAACATGTATCTACTCAACAGACTAGAGAGCCCAGAAATAAACCCATCAATTACAATTGACAACTGACAGTCAATTTATGTCAAAGGTGCCAAGAATACACAATAGGGAAAAGACAGCGTCTTTAATAAATGGTGCTGGGAAATGCGGACAGTCACATACAAAGAATGAAACTGGACCCCCATCTTACACCATACACAAACCTGAGCTCAAATTGATTAGGCTTAAATTTAAAATGGAAGTTAAATACTTAAATATAAGACCTTAAACGACAAAAGTCCTTGAAGAAAACACAGGAGCGTGAACAACTTGACACTGTGTTGGCAACGACTTTTTTGGACATGGCACCCAACGTAAAGGCAACAAAAGAAAAAACAAACAAGCGGGACTTAACAACTAAAATCTTTTTCACAGCAAAGGAAACTAGTAACAAAATGAAAAGACAATCTATGGAATGGGAGAAAATATTTGCTAATTGTATATCTGATCTGGCGTTAATATCCAAAACATATACAGAACTCCAATAACTCACTAGCCAAAACCCAAAAAAATCTCACTGAAAAATTTCCAGAGGGCTTGAACAGACATTCTTCAAGACATACAAATGGCCAACAGGTGCATGACGAGGTGCTCAACATTACTAATTATCAGGAAAATGCAAATCAAAACCATACTGAGATAACACCTTACAACTGTCAGAATGGCTATCATCCAAAAGATAATAAATAACACGTGTTGGTGAGAGAATGGAAAAGAGGTAATCTTGATGCGCAATTGGTGGGAATGCAAACGGGTACAGCACTATGGAAAACAGTATGGAGGGTCCTAAGAAAACTAGTGATAGAACTACCATATGATCTTGTAATCCCACTTCGGGGTATTTATATGAAGAAAATAAAAACACTAGTCAAGAAGATCTTCACATTGCAGCATTGTTTACAATATCCAAGATATGGAAACAACCTAAGCGCCTACTGACAGACGAGCAAATAAAGAAGTTGTAAGACATACATATGAGTATTGTCCAGCCATGAAAAAGGGAATCCTAACACTTGGAAAGACATAGATGGACCCGGAAAGCATTATGGTATGTGAAATAAGACAAAGACAAATACCAGGTTCCAAATACTGAAAAGGAGCCTAAAGAGGATGGGTGAAGAACCAGCTGATACTGAGGTCTCAGAAGTCAAGAAGAGAGGTGCAAGAGTTCTCTAGACTGAAGACAAGACACAACAATGAATGAAGAAGAACCGGTACGGTTCACATTTAATGTCTTGGGCAACTTTTGAAGAACCGTTTCAGTCCTTCCCTGAAATTGGGAGCCTAGGAAATGCAGGCAGTGAGAGGAGTTCAAAGGAAGAGAGAATGTTCTATTCCCAGCCCCCACAGGCAGAGAGGAAAGGGTGGTAACAGGTGGAGAGGGGCCAAGTAGATACAGGGAAGAGGAATCTGAGGCCCAGGTGTAGCCTTAAGGAGGGGGAAGCATATTTCTTTGTCCAAGCCTAAAATTAAAAAAAAAAAAAAAGAGACACCTAATTGGTTCATATCCATATCTGTTTTCTAGTTAAGAGGTTTCTAAATCTAGCTGAGCATCTGAACCACCTGGAGAAAATTTTTTTATGTAGATTTTCAGGCATAACACTGAGAGATTATGCTTCAAAAATTCAAGATGTGGTTCAAGAATCTCTTCTTTAAGACTCTGCCAAGGTGACTTTAGTAAACAGCCTTTACCTTTAACACTATTTCTCAAATTGAATTATTTCTTAGAAGTGAAACAATCTGCAAAGAATATCTGCTGCACTGTAAGTGGTAGCTTAAATTTATTACAATTATATACTGCACGTTACTAGCATAAGGTCGATAATTATACCAACGGGATATCCTCTATTTACTTACTTCTTCTGGCTCTTCGTAAGTCCAACTTCCATTTGGTAGCAGACAGAAGCCGCTCATACACAAGGTCAGTTCCAAATAAATATAGCACATTTGACCCTGCTCTCTTGCAAGCCATACACGTTGCCTAGTAGAGAAGACCGACTTGAGTAAAAATTCTCCTGGGTCACGTTAAGGTGCCGTTGCATCTTTTCCCTCAGGGCTTCCTATCCGCGTAGCTTCGGTGTATCCTTGGTGACACTAATGCTTACTTTTATCTCCAGTCCCGTCTTCAAACTCAAACCTCATTCTGGCTTCTGCGATCAATCACCTTTTGGGCTTTTCCGGTTGGCCAGGCTGCCGGCTTTGACACGAGCGCCTCTCAGCCCTGAGTGTAGGTAAGAATCACGTAGAGGGCTTGTTAAACAGACTGCTGAGCCCCACGCCCAGAGATTGTCTATTATGAGGAGTGGCCCGTGAGTTTGCATTTCTCTTGAGCTTCTCTTGAGCGGCAGGGATGCCGCTGCGGCTACTGGTTCCAGGACCGTAGTTTAAGTAGCACTAACTGAAGCCGAGTGCAGCCTCTTGTCTTGGTCTACTTTTATTTATTTTTTTAATGTTTATTTTTGAGAGCGCGAGAGAAAGAATGAGCATGAGTGGGAGAGAGGCAGAGAGGCGGGGGGAGGGGGGAAGGAGGGGGGTGCGGACAGAGGATCCGAAGCAGGCTCTGCACGGACAACAGAAAGCCTGACGCGGGGCTTAACCCATGAGCTGTGAGATGATGCCCTAAGCCAAAGTCAGACACTTAACTGACCCAGCCACCCAGGTGCCTCTTTCTCGGTCTACTTTGGACCGAGACTTTCTACAACCCTCACGTCATGAGCCACAAGCGTCCTCTGTCAGCTGCCAGCTGGCCCTGCCTCACCTGTACTAAGTTGTTCACAGCACGTGAAGAGAGTCTTCTCTAATTACGGCAGGCATTTGTGAATAGATTGCCTTCAAACCTCCCTTTCGAGGATTCAAACAGGATGTTAAGTCAGTTTTCTCCACGGCCCTGATGTTGAACAGATTTTCTGTGCACAAATAATGTTAAAAATTGCATCTTGAACGTTATGTCAGGTATAAAAGTTGCACAGGAGAGAATATAACGGATCTATGTTTTACGCAGATTCTTTTGCAAAGTTTTTCATATGTAGGAAAAAAAAAAACCCACTCTGACTTTACAGTTAATTGTATCAGTAAGGAAATATTGGAGAGGAGGTTCAGGGAAAAATAATAAAAATTTACCAGGCACTGTTTTCATCATACTGTGATTTATAACTGCCGAAGCATAAAATAAGTGTAAGCAGTTGCTGTGGCTTTAACATTATCCTCTTAACTGTTGGAGGATTTTGAGCTCTAATTGGCTGACCGACGTCCATATCTCCCAGAACTAAAAAGCTGTCCCATGGCTCATATCCTCAGATATGGATATGCGACTCGCCCCCGCTCCAATTCCTTTTTCTGTTTTCTCACTGCCACCTCTCCGTTGCTCAACGCCAAGCCCCCTCCCCTGCTGCCCCCATCACGGCTTCCAGTATCTGCCAGAGAGTTCTTCCCTTTTATTTGTCTAACTTTCTTCACTCTTATTTCTTCCACCTCCTGCCATTTCTCATACCAATTAGTTTTGACATTGAAAAGATAAGCCTTCGTAACTCAGTAGACATAACTTGCTTATTCTGCTCATCTCTTCCATTCTTCTCTACCATCATCCCCTACCTGTGGGAAACCTGCCCTCAACTAGATGTTTCTGGTGGGGCTGTTGATCAGAATACCCCATATCTGCCTTACTCAACCCAACCCATTTGGTCGCATGCATGTACATGAAAATATTCTCCTTTCCCCTTGGCTGTGATGATGGCCCCCAGTCGAGCACACTGTACAAGTGGGGCTGTTTGGAGTACTCCTTTGGGATTTTATGTATGGGACAGCTCTGGAGGGACTGAGGTAATATGATAGAGCCTTACCCTACCCAAAGCCACTCACCCACCTCACCACAAGGCAGAATCTTATCTGTGGTAGAATGGCCCGTGACAATCCTGAGAGAGAAATGACTGGAGAGAAGGGCAGGACATGGAGTGGGATGGAATGAATGAATAAATAAAAGCAATGACCCCAAGTCCCTAGAATCCCTGTGACAAGCTTTACACCATCCCCCGGTCATGGAATCAATGAATTCTCTCTCTCCCTCTTTCTTAATCTGGTCTGAGTTTAGTTTCTGCCACCTGTGGCTGAAAAAGGGCTGAGAGTTCATAACCAATGATAGCACTTCTTTTCTACCAAAGGGAAAGTTACTCTTCCCTGCACACGGGACATTAAAATATGGGACTTTTGCAGGCTCCGCTGTGTCTGCTCCTGAGTGAGGTTAAGCCCTTCCCTTCCTCCTTCCATGTCAGAGTTGTGTCTTATCTAGCTCCTTCTCCACTTGGAACTCAGAAACATTCTCCAGAGTAGTGTTTCTCAAACTCTCTGTGGGGAAGGATGAGATTTTTAAATTTCCACTTTCTGCCAGAAAGTTTTGTAAAAACTTTCTGTATAGTTTTGTAAAAAACTATAAAAATGAATTACTAGACCATGTGCTTGGATATCGTAGCAATGTCAAAATGCTATGGAAGTTTCTAAATACTGTCAAGTTTTCTTCATATCGCATCATGGACGAGTAACAGTTGGTGGGCCACAGTCCATCTGTGGCCTACACTTTGAGAAATGCCAATACAGAGAGCTGGTATAGTGCGACTGGTTTTAATGCCTCTACTTTAATTTTCAGAATTTATTTCTAAGCAACGTGTTTTGTATAGAAACAGCACAATGTAAGATAAGAACCGGAATCTGCTTCTGGTTCTGTCACAAATAAGTTAGATATCTATGGTCTAATCTCTTAAAATAATTGGATTTTAGAAAAGCCTGATTTTAACTGAAAAAAAGACGCTTATGACACTAAGTCTTAAAGGGTTTTCAAAAAACATCAAGAAAGTATTAAATATGTTAATACTCTCCCATCTCCTTGTATATTACTTAATAAAATTTCCATGGAAAATGTTCTGTTGTGGCACCATATAAAATGGCTTCGTGCATAAGGGGTTTCACAAAATGCGTAAGTCTCGCAAAACTCACACACAGATTTTTGTAAATATACAAAAAGCGTCAGAAGACGGTCTTAATTTTTAAAAAGGCTGATATGACTAGCAATGTCTAAATCTTTTCAAAAGATGACAAGAACTAAGAAATAAAAAGGTTACTTTGGAGAGTAGGAAAAATTACGGGTTTGGGACATGTTTAAACCTTTCTTTTTATATGATAAAAAGTTGTTGTGCATAATTCTGAATCTGGTGTGCCTCAGAAAATGCCTGATCCTTCTTTCTCATATTTCTAAAATCCAGTCTTGTTGGCTTATTTCAAACATCGCTTTGCCTTTCAGACTTCAATCTTTGTTATCACGCAAATAGTGTAAGAACGGCCAGTAGAAACATTCCAGGAGATTGTTCAATCTTGTGAAGAAAGACAGTTTTCAGAATAAGAAATGAATTCTTCCTCTTTTTTTCTTCTTAAAATCAGTCTTGTGTTTTCACAAAAATTCACTCAAGTGCTTGATATGTATATGAGGGGAAAATCAATTCTTCTGGGACTTACGTATGTTTTCGGAAAGGACAGAAATTGCAAAAAGTAAGCACTACATAATGTTTAAAAATGCAAAATGTTAACCGTAAGTGAAAGAGGAGAGAGGTTATCATGTGGAATCAAGATATATGGTATCTATTCCAACATTCTCATGTACTGTTATCAAGCTTCTGATGTTCTAAGTTTTGTATGTGGGTTGGGGGAGGAGAAGTAAGGAGAATACTTTATAACAACATTTTGAACTTTGCATGCACTTCCTATCTCCAATATCCAATAGAATCCCTTCTATTCCACTTGTTAATCTATCCACTCAAAAACTGCCTAGTGATCTCATATTTAAAAAAAAAAAATTAAGGGGCGCCTGGTTGGCTCAGTCGGTTAAGCGTCCGACTTCGGCTCAGGTCATGATCTCGCGGTCCGTGAGTTTGAGCCCCGCGTCGGGCTCTGTGCTGACATCTCAGAGCCTGGAGCCTGTTTCAGATTCTGTGTCTCCCTTTCTCTGACCCTCCTCCGTTCATGCCCTGTCTCTCTCTGTCTCAAAAATAAACATTAAAAAAAATTTTTTTAATTAAGTTTATTTATTTTGAGAGACAGAGAGAGTGGAGGAGGGGCAGAAAGAGAGGGAGAGAAAGAATCCCAGGCAGCCTCCGTGCTATCAGCGTGGAGCCTGATGGAGGGCTCGAACTCATGAACTGTGAGGTCATGACCTGAGCCGAAACCAAGAGTCAGATGCTTAACCAACCGAACCACCCAGGCACTCCGATCTTACGTTTTTAAAAAATCACTCTCAGGGAAAAACCATATAAATTCAATCATGAACAAATACAAACATCTACATACATGTGCTGATCAATATATTCCTTCAATGCCCTGCATATCCCCCTTCAGGACCAATACATGAAGCTACCTCATTGGTTTGTTTCACCAGATGCCTCATTTTACTAAGATTTCCAAAACTCAATTTTGCAAGTTTATCTGAAACATCAGTGTTGCCACTGAAAGCTTCATCTTTATCATCATACATACGGTGTACCTGTGTGTTTGAGCAGGTGACAATCTATGACATGGCATAACATTCAAAAGGTAAGACAGCACCTCCGGTGATAACTGTTTCCCTCCCATCTCCTCCCCTACCCGTACAGTTCACTTCTAACAGGGGTGTCTACAATTTCCAACCCCGTGTGTACCTTTCCAATGACATCCTTACATACACTTAACCAGTTCATGCATATGTATTTTCTCTCTTTTTTCTTTATCAAAAAGTAGCACACTCTGCAGGCCATTCTATACTTGACAATATTTCTTGGACATCCTTACGTATCCATATATGTCTCAATCTTTAGTAGCTACATACTTTTCTACCAAATGAAAGTACCACAGTTTATGTATAGAGCCCCTATTCAATGAGTATAACTGTTAAGACAGGCTACCTCCAAACTAACTGAGAGGCCATTTATATAGAAAGAAATACCACATCAGTGTGTTCATGTCTGACTCATCCTCCCAAGTCCTGGCAATTCCCTCTGCAATTTATTGCTATGAGATAATGTCCCATTCTCAATGGACCAGTTGCATGCTTCACACCTCGGCTGGGATCTGTACCGCGAGGCAGGATCCTGTAGTGGCTGAGAATCAGGAGATCTGAGCTTGTGCCTGGCTCTACCTTTTACCAGATGGTAAACTTACCTTAGGCAAATTACTTATATTTCTAGGCTAGAATTCCCTCATGTGTAATTAGGAATAATAATTACTATACCTTTCTCAAAGGATTACTTGTGAAGACTGTATAACCTAACATATGTAATGCCTTTAGCCCAGTGCCTGGAACATAATTAGTATCCCCCAAAGTGGTACCTCTCATTCCTAGGGACATTTAGATTAATTACGCTTCAGCAGAACAAAAGGGTGAGAGGTTCTCATTTATTTGCCATGTGACGGCATTTCCTTTACCGTTAACCATAAGGCACGGATCACCTTTTGTTAGGGGAAGATGGTGTATATTGCAAGACCTACGCTATCTTATTGCCAAGTTTTGATTATATCGTGGCAAAGGAAAGAGAACAAATGCATAAGATTCTCTTTAGTCTTTTATCTTTCCTAATGTCAGGGAAATTCTGCATGCTTTCTTCTTTGCCAGAAGCTCAAATGAGGAAGGGAAAGGTGGAACTACGTGTCATCATCGCCAGTCACATTGGATTATTCTGAGGGAGAGAAGTTCCTGTTAACACAGCCTTGTGGATGAACCTCTCCTTGATGGTCCCTCCTAAGATCAGAAGAGGGGACACTGAGGGGAGTGTCTTCAGTTCTCCTTAGACAATGGAAACAGTTCCATCAGAGACCTTATCATCACAGCAATCTGAGGAGCCAGTGTGGTAATACCTGATGGTTACCGAATGCTAATAAAGGGATCTGTAGAAGCCCTTTTTCAGTACTTAGAGTACAGAGGCTTTCACTATAAAGGCTATAGTATAAAGTCTATATAGAGAAGAAATCTATTAATTAGTGTGAGACCTAAAAGGAAGAAAAAAAGATGATCTCTAGTATAAAAAATTCTCCCATAGAGTCCTCAGGCTTAACTTATCTTACACCACCCTTACAGTAGTAGGTATATTCCTCCTCCATGAACTGTGTTCCTTCTCTCCCCTGAACCTGGAAAGACCCTTCCTTCCTTCCTCCCTCCCTCCCTCCCTCTCAGATTGTCATGAGCCCCTTCGATGCTGGGTGTGTGTTCCATGCTCCTCACGAAGTTGTTTCTGACCATGCTAGCCCTTCTTTACATCCATTCTCCTGAGCCCTCAGCTGTGATTCTTAGCCTTTCCTGCAACACTGACCCCACTGAGAATGTGATTAAAGCCACGGATCTTCTGTATCCATTTATCCACCTGAAAACTGCATATATACACATATGCAAAAACTAATTTGGTAGTTTGAGAACCCCCAAACCTATCCTTGAAATCCTAGGTTCTATAACTTTTCTCTCCAAACCAACCAACTTGTATCGCCATTTAGCTGATAAACAGAATATATATGTTATCTCCCTTCTAGGTTAATAAACTCCCGAACACTTAACTTGTTAGTTATCATTCTCAGTGTTCTACAAGTATCTCTTAAATACAGGTGCCTCCCAGGAGTTAGGGGTGCACCAGGAAAAGCAACAAGTCATAATGCAGACTCCCAACCCTGGTTTCCCGTTAGAACCACCTGAAAGCTTTACAAATACTGATGCCAAGCCCCTGCGCCCAGAGTTCTTACTTAATTGGTCTTAGGTGTAGTCTTGGCCTAGTGACTTTTAAAAAAAAGCTCTCAAGTCATTCTAATAAGAAGGCAAAGTTGAGAACCACTGGTGGGTAGTAATAGTGAAATTTCTTCACGCTCATGGAGTTTGAACTGAATTCTCTTACTTTCAAGCTGCATGATCTTAGCCAGGTTATGTAATTCCTATTAGGCTCAGTTTCCTCAACCGTAAAGTGAAGATCATGGCAAATTTAGCTTTACATGTTGTTCCAAGGATGAAAGGAGATAAATATTGAAACAGTTGACAGGGTCAGGCAAACAGTCAGCACTCAGTAAATATAAGCTGCTACTATTACTTAAAATAATAAATGCACCCATGGCAGATAATACAGTACACACATCACAACCCAGGCCTAGGTGCCCCGCCCTCTTAGAAACAACACGGGTGACTACCGCTTAACTACCAGTAACCTCCTCCTAGCCATTATTTTCAGAGAGTTCTCTCCATGTTCTTGTGCTACGGTTCAGCTACGTCGGATGATCCTGTTTCTGGGTGTGGCTCTAGAAGCAGCAAAGAGTCTCAATGGAAATATTCCGTGAAAGAAACTCAGGAAGGTATATAAATGATGCAATGTGGCTTTTCCAAGTCGGCATCCTTGACCGGCTGAAACTAGCAGATGCACCTGGCCAGGTATAATCACCGAGCACATGCAGACCCCTGCCTTCCTAGCACTCTCCCAGATTCCTTAAGAATTTTCCTGTGGGAGATCAGCTTCAGGGATGACAACTGTCTTGGCAGTGCTTTTGTGCAATAATCATTCACGTATAACTATGTTTTTCTCAGGTTCAAACAGTACTATCTGTATTTTAGGATTATGGCAAATCTGAAAAGGTAAAGAAACGATATATTAAATATAAATTTATCATTAGAAAAAAATGTTATCTTTGTTTCATTTGGGTGAAGGCTAGTTTCCTTTTTTGTTGTTTTTAAATCAAGGGATTTTTAAATTTTCATTGCATTTTTTTAAGTAGGCTCCATGCTCAACATGGGGCTTGAACTCATGACCCTGAAATCTGGAGTTGCACACTCTACCGGCTGAGCCAGCCAGGTGCCCTGAATCCTAGTTTCCGAATGTCTTTCTATAAAGATGAAACTGAGAAAATAAAATTGAGCATGGATTTAAAAGCTAAAAAAGCTAAAAACCCCCCAAAGCTAAAAACTCTAAGAAGTATCAATGAGGTCCCACAAATAGAAGAGCAAGACATAAGCACATCAATCCATCTCAGCCTCAGTTTCTTCTATTTAAAATGGGCATAGCCAAGTTAGGGATGGGTGGGAAAACACATTATGATGAGAAAATTCACACTTCGAAGCCACAATGTCCTGGGGGCGCCTGGGTGGCTCAGCCGGTTCAGTGGCCGACTTTGGCTCAGGCCATGATGTCTCGGTTCATGAGTTTGAGCTGCGTCGGGCTCTGTGCTGACAGCTCAGAGCCTGGAGTCTGTTTCAGATTCTGTGTCTCCCTCTCTCCCTGCTCTTCCCCCACTCGTGCTCTCTCTGTGTCTCTCTCTCTCTCAAAAATAGGTAAACATTAAAAAAAATTTTTTTTAACGTTTATTTATTTTTGAGACAGAGAGAGACAGAGCATGAACGGGGAGGGGCAGAGAGAGAGGAAGACACAGAACTGGAAGCAGGCTCCAGGCTCTGAGCCATCAGCCCAGAGCCCGATGCGGGGCTCGAACTCACAGACCGCAAGATCGTGACCTGAGCTGAAGTCGGCGCTTAACCGACTGAGCCACCCAGGGGCCCCAAACATTAAAAATATTTTTGAAGCCACAATGTTCTGCTTTGACTCCCTGATCCACCCTTTGCAAGTTATATGACCCTGGTAAGTTACTGAACTTTCAAAGCCATGATAGATGGTGGTAATTTAAAAGACTGTAACAGCATAAAATGTTTACAACAGTGTTTTGTGCAGAGTAGAAATTTGGCAGATGTTAGCTTGCACTCTTCCTGACAGACATTCATCTATGGTGAAACTAGACATTTTCCCACAATGAGTGGACATGTAGGATATTAGGCAAAGGCTTTTACTGATACATTTCTCCAAAACACTCCTTCTTCCTGCAAGAAAACTAGAAACAACAACAAAATTATATTAATTCATATTAACTGAGTGAAAGTGATGCTGAATCCTGTGTACTTGGGAAGTAAAGATAGATGCACAATAAAAACAAATGAGAATTTAATGATTTCAATGGAAATACACAGACCTGAACCCCACTAATAAGATACAGAAAGAATAATGAAACCCTGGATCTCCTGTTCCCTAATGGCTGGGGTATTTCCTCTGAGCTGTTCAATAGAGCATACTTGGTGATTTTGATGGTGTTACATATCTGTCAACTCTCTATATGCATGACAAATAATCTTTACATGATTCATCTTCTCTTCTCTCCACGGTTCATGATCTGTTCCAGACCACCGGTGCCCGGGCCTCTGTGACATTACACTAGAACCCCGCAAGCCTAAATCTTCCTCCACTAATTTTATTGATTTTTTACATGACATGCTTTGGCAAAATGTGCTACTTTGTGACAGGGCCATTTTTATGTTATTGAAATGAATTATCAAGGAGCACTACTATTAGAGAAAATATTTTTCCCCTTCCAGGGCAACTTCATCAATCATATAGAGTTAGTTTTGCATTCAAGGAAACAATCCTTAAAATCAAACGAGTAACTGAATTAACTTTTCCTATCCCACCTTATTCACATGTTTTTTTCTATCCCTCTAATTTCTCCTTTCTGTCATTCCATTTTTGATCTCCCTCTCTCTGTTCCTTTCTGACAACTAGAAGAGGAAATTCAAATGATTTCAAGTTGAGGCCTACTATGCTTGGCAGGTTATACTCTTCCCTCTTATAACTTCTGGCATATTAAATTAATTCTAGACCATAGTCCATTCTAATCCCTTCTCATTTTGCTTTGGAGAGTTCAGTACAAAAGCAAATAATGTTGTTTCAAAAATGTAAATTAGAACTACATACAATGATCAACTATGGTTGTTTTGTTAACAGTTTTATTAAAGATAAATAATACTGTTTGGTTAGGTTTATTCCTAGGTATCTTATGGTTTTTGGTGCAACTGTAAATGGGATTGATTCCTTGATTTCTCCTTCTGCTGCTTCATTATTGGTGTATAGAATTGCAATGGATTTCTTTTTATTTATTTATTTATTTTTATTTTTTATTTATTTAAGACAAAATTTTAATGTTTATTTATTTTTTGAGAGACAGAGACTGCAACAGAGCATGAGCAGGGGAGGGGCAGAGAGAGCGAGAGGGAGACACAGAATCCGAAGCAGGCTCCAGGCTCTGTCAGCACAGAGCTCGACATGGGGCTCGAACCCACGAACCGTGAGATCATGACCTGAGCTGAAGTCAGACACTTAATTGACTGAGCCACCCAGGTGCCCCTGAATACAACCGATTTCTGTATGTTGATTTTATATCCTATGGCTTTGCTGAATTAACATAGCAGTTCTAGAAGTTTTTTGCTGGAGTCTTTGCGGTTTTCCATGTAGAGTATCATGTCATCTGCAAAGAGTGAAAGTTTGATTCTTCTTTGGCAATTTGCATGCCTTTTATTTCATTTTGTTGTCTTATTGCTGAGGCTAGGACTTCCAGTACCATGTTGAACAACTGTGGTGAGAGTGGACATCCCTGTCGTGCTCCTGAACTTAGGGGGAAAGCTCTCAGTTTTTCCACACTGAGGATAATACTAGTTGGGAGCCTTCCATATATGGCCTTTATGATGTTGAGGTATGTTCCTTCTATCCTTACGTTCTTAAGGGTTTTTATCAAGAAAGAAGGCCATAGTTTGTCAAATGTTTTTTTCAAATGCTTTTATCTACTGAAAGGATCAAATGGTTCTTATCCTTTCTTTTATTAATGTGGTATATCCTGTTGGTTGATTTGTGAGTACTGAACGAGCCCTGCAGCCCAGGAATAAATCCTGCTGGGTCATGGTGAATAATTCTTTCAATGTACTGTTGAATTCAACTTGCTAGTATCTTGTTGATAATTTTTGCATCCAGTTTCATCAGGGATATTGGCCTTTTTAGTAGTATCTTTGCCTGGTTTTGGAATGAAGGTATGCTGGCTTCATAGAATGAGTTTGGAAGCTTTACTTTCATTTCTATTTTTTGGAACAGCTTGAGAATAATAGGTATTCATTCTGCTTTAAACATCTGGTAGAATCCTCCTGGGAAGCAATCTGGCCCAGGACTCCAGATCCGTATGCTGAAAACTATAGAAAGCTTATTAAAAAACTGAAGACACAACAAATGGAAAAACATTCCATGCTCATGGATCGGAAGAACAAATATTGTTAAAATGTCGATACTACTGAGAACAATCTACATATTCAATGTAAGCCCTATCAAAATAACACCCAGAATCCTTCACAGAGCTAAAAAAAAAATCCTAAAATTTGTATGGAACCAGAAAAAAAACCCCAGAAAAGTCAAAATAATGTTGGAAAGAACACCAAACCTGGAGGCATCACAATTCCAGAATGCAAGCTGTATTACAAAGCTGTAGTCATCAGGGCAGTATGGTACTGGCATAAAAACAGACACATAGATCAATAGAACAGAACAGAGAACCCAGGCATGGACCCACAAATATATGGCTAACTAGTCTTTGACGAAACAGGAAGGAGTATCCAATGCAAAAAAAGACAGTCTCTTCAGTAAATAGTGTAGGAAAACTGGAGAGCGACATGCAGAAAAATGAACCTGGACCACCTTCTTACACCATACACAAAAATAAACTCAAAATGGATGAAAGACCTAAATGTGAGACAGGAAACCATCAAAATCCTAGAGGAGAAAACAGGCAGCAACCTCTTTGATCTTGGCTATAGCAACTTCTTACTCGGCATGTCTTCAGAGGCAAGGGAAATAAAAGCAAAAATGAACTACTGGGACCTAATCAAGATAAGTAACTTCTGCACAGTGAAGGAAACAATCAACAAAACTAAAAGGCAACTGACAGAATGGGAGAAGATATTTGCAAATAACATATCAGATAAAGGGTTAGTATCCCAAATCTATAAAGAACTTACCAAACTCAACATCCAAAAAACAAATAATCCAGTGAAGAAATAGGCAGAAGACATTAATAGATACTTTTCCAAAGAAGATAACCAGATGGTGAACAGACACATGAAAAGATGTCCAACATCACTCATCATCAGAGAAATACAAATCAAAACCACAATGAGATACCACCCCATACCTGTCAGAATGGCTAAACTTAGGAAACAACAAATGTTGGCCAAGGATGCAGAGAAAGGGGAACTCTTTTGCACTGCTGGTGGGAGTGCAAGCTGGTGTAGCCACTTGGAAAAACAGTGTGGAGGTTCCTCAAAAAATTAAAAACAGAATTACCCTACAACCCAGCAATTGCACTACGGAGCATTTATCCAAAGGAGGCAAAAATGCTGATTCAAAGGGGTACATGCACCCCAATGTTTATAGCAGCGCTATCAACAATAGCCAAATTATGGAAAGAGCCCAAATGTCCATTGACTGATGAACAGATAAAGAAGGAGTGGTAGATATATACAATGGACTACTACTCACTGATCAAAAAGAATGAAATCTTGCCACCTGCAACCACATGGATGGAATCAGAATATATTATGCTAAGTAAAGTAAGCCAGAGAAAGGCAAATATCATATTTCACTCATATGGGGAACTTAAGAAACAAGACAGATGAACACAGGGGAAGGAAAGGAAGAATAAGATAAAAACAGAGAGGGAAGCAAACCATAAGAGACTCTGAAATACAGAGAACAAACTGAGGGTGTCTGGAAAGGTGTAGGGCAGGGGGATGGGCTAAATGGGTGATGGGCATTAAGGAGGGCACTTGTTGGGATGAGCACTGGGTGTTATATGCAAGTGATGAATCACTGGGTTCTACTCCTGAAACTAATACTATGCTGTATGTTAACTAACTTGAATTTAAATACAGAAATTTTTAAAAAGCAAAATAAAACACAAATATGCCCCTGCTGCAGCACCTCCTACTGTCTTTGCCACTTTTCATTATTAAACTACTGAAGTTTAAAATAAATAAATAAATAAATAGATAACACTGAAAAATTCTAAATAAAATCTGTTTTTTAATCTGTTATAAAAAGAACTTTGAGAAATAGTCTAAATTATTCTATTATTTTATCTATTATCTACCTATTCTATAGGTCAATTCTAGTCTGGACAGTTTGACACATAGTAAGTACTCCAATAATTGAAGAATAAACAAGTAGAAAATAACATCAACTGAAAAAAATACTTGATTTTTTTTAATTGATGCAGTATCATTATCAAAGGTACTAAAAACTAAATTTTCTGTCCTAAATATTTGGATATAAAAGGCTTAAGACCAATCGTAGCTAGTCTCTTACAATAAGCTAACTATAAAACTTTTATTAAAGTATTTTCTGAGGCTTCTAGAACTATCACAGTTTCATCTAAATATAGATCAAGCAAAGTTCATAGATTAAATCTATTATGACATAATTACTGCAGTTTTCATTTTGATGACAATAAAATGTCTGGTATTTTCTTTCTTTATGAGGCGTCAAGAGCAAGAGAGGGGCACCTGATAGCTCACCTGCCTAAGCATCCAACTCGATTTTGGCTCAGGTCAGGATCTCATAGTTTGTGGGACAGAGCCCCATGTCAGGCTCCATGCTGACAGCAAGGAGCCTGCTTGGGATTCGCTCTCCCTCTCTTTCTGACCCTCTCCTGCTTGTGCTCTTTCACTCTGTCTCTCAAAATAAATAACCTTAAAAAAAAGAGCAAGTGAAACTAATCACTCCTGCAATTTCAATGTTAAACAAAAAACTATTTTGTTGTAATAACAAGCCTAGGAAAGCATTAGGTATCAGTGGCCAAAATGTGGTCAGCTATACCAGTAACACGTATACCCAAAAAAATACCTATTAAAATGCAGGTTGGGGGGTACCTGACTGGCTCAGTTGGTTAAGCACCTGACTTCAGTTCAGGTCATGATTTTATAGTTGGTGAGTTCAAGCCCTGCATCTGTGCTGACAGCTCAGAGCCTAGAGCCTGCTTGGGATTCTGTGTCTCCCTCTCTCTCTACCCTCTCTCTGTTTCTGTTTCTCTCACTCTCAAAAATAAATAAACATTCAACAAATTTAAAAAAAATGCAAGTTGGCAACATTAGAGGAATCATTCCAGTTTGAACAGATCATCTTATGTAAATCACATTAAAATCAAACACAATCTTAGCTATGTTCAGTGTTGCATTATAGCTGGCATGAAAGTAACTAGGTATCCTTTTGTGGTAATTAAGGATATGTCACTTTTTGTTCACCTGGCCCAGTTTAATCTCTGTTTCACAGAATTTAGGATGTACCAGGTGGCACTTCATTCTAGAAAACCCTGTGGTCTCCCAGCAACTCAAAGGAAGATAAAAGTGTTATGTTGTTGGCTTTTAAAAATCACTCAGAGACAATCTACTTTAAAAATTAAAAACATAGATGACACTCAAAGAAGAAAAACCACCAGGCTGGTTGGAGCAAAAAAAAAAAAAAAAAACACAACAAAAAAACTGCTCACTTTGAAAATTTTGTTCTATAACTTTTACCAGCCTAGTGTCTTTTGATTTGCATAAAGACAAAAAAAAATGCAAGTCTCAAGATAGTCCAAAAAACCATCAAGTTAAGTGAAAGTAGTTATACTTCAAATGTCTTTTTGGTAACAAATATCATTTGAATATTGCATAAGTTTTTTTTTTAAGTTTATTTATTTGTTTTTTGAGAGAGAGAGCACGCATCCATAGGGGAGGGGCAGAGAGAGAGGGACAGAGAGAATCCCAAGCAGGCTCCATGCTGTTGGTGTGGAGCCTGATGCGGGGCTCGATCTCATGCACCATGAGATCATAATCTGACTGAAATCAAGAGTCAGCCATTTAAACAAGTGAGCCACCCAGGTGCCTCTTACTTAAATATATAGTGCTGTACCTTGTGGCTTGTAAACATTTTTTTTCAATTAATGGAATTTATTGTCCTTTTGACAAAATACTATAATCAATGGAAATGAACCAGGTGCCTGCTTTTAAGAAGTTTTTTGTGTTTTGGAAGACTGAAAATAAACATCTGCAAAACTCAAAATAAACTAATAAAGTAGCATATTAAAAATTTCTAATTATTTGGAGAACAAACTGAGGGTTGCTGGAGGGGTTGTGGGAGGGGGATGGGCTAAATGGGTAAGGGGCATTAAGGAATCTACTCCTGAAATCATTGTTTCACTATATGCTAACTAATTTGGATGTAAATTTTAAATTAAAAATAAAATTTAAAAATTTCGAATTAATAACAGCCAAAATAAATATAGAAGTACTATAATCATGCATGGTAGGTATTTTACAAATATTAACCAAAGCCTCCCATCTGCTTTGATGCCCACAACGTCTACTATTATTTCCTTCTACTGACTAGGTTACTATTGTCTTAGAGAAGCAAAGACGAGGCAGATCACAAGACAGGGGCGTGATAGCTCATTTTGCGTGTCAACTTGGTTGGCCCATAGTGCCCAGATACGTGCTCAAACATTATTCTGCATGTTTCCTTGAGGGTGTTTTTGGATGAGATTAACATTTAAATCAGTGATCTGTGAGTAAAACAGATTGTCCTCCATAATGTAGGTGGGCCTCATACAGTCAGTTAAAGGCCTGGTAGAAAAAAAGACTGATCTCCCTCAAGCAAGACTAATATCGAGCAGATGACTTTCAAAGTTGAACTGCAATACTGGCTCTTCCTGGCCTTCCAGCCTGCCAGGCCACCCTGCAGATTTTGGACTTGGTGGTCTCTTACACGAGCCAATTCCTTAAAATAAACCTCTTTCTATTTAAATATATATCTAATTGACTCTTTGGAGAGCCCCGACTAATACAAAGGGTCAGATTCTTGACTTTTGATTCAGGTAAAAAAAAAAAAAAAAAAAAAAAAAAGATTTAGAAGAATACAACTTAGTAACAGCTAAGCCTCCCCATCCCCAACTAGATAAAAGTTCCCTAGAATGGAAGAGGAAAATCCCATCAATCTTGATGAGCACGATGGGAGCAGTAGATATATCTGCGTGGTGGGCCTGGGCAGGACCTGTGACAGTTGTACAAAATTGCCTGTACAGAGACTGGTTTGGGAACAATACAGGGATCATCCGGATCTGAGAGCAGGGGAGATAAGGCACGGGGAGCTGGGAGATACGCAAAGTGCCGGGGGGCTGAGAACAAGGGAATGTGCGCGGGACCTGCCTGGACTCATGACCAAAGATCGGGTGGGAAGGAAAACACCACTGCAGACACTGAATGGAGAGCTGAACAGACAAACAGATGCCCCTCTTCTCTCATGATCTTGTGCTAGGTGAGGCGGTATACTCCTACACAAACCCCAGGATTGCGATTAAATTTCCACCACCCAGAAGAATGGAGGCTTGAAACAGAAATTAAGTTAACTTATAGGGAAAAAAAAAAAAGTTACATATCCTATTTCCCACCTGAGTTTCTGGTTCCTGTAAGTCAGGAAGCAGCACCAAATAGAAAGAGATAGGAATGGGTTCTGGAGACACGGGTTCTAACCCAGGCTGAGTCCGTCATTATTTTGGGAAGTCATTTATCTTCTTTGAACTCAGTTTCCTCAAATGTAAAATGAAAGAGTTAGACTAGGGTGTCCCTGAAGAAGCCACGTTTTCCTTTCCCTTGACATACATTGTCAGTGATGTAAAAATATGAAAGGAAACATCCTGCTCGGAAAGAAGTACTTCTGTCTAAAAATTATGCTAGATTTTGTATTTTTTTAGTTTCTAGCCCATAGCCAGTGCTCGATACAAATCTGTTTGAGCCAAATGAAACAAATCTCTGAGTTCAGTGTTGAAACTATCCTTGGGGTCCTGTCACCTAGTATGTCTCACTGTTCTGGTTGAGGAGCATGGAATAAATAGTTCTAACGACAGGCAACAGGGTCATGAAAAGTCACCAATTCACTTCCCTGCTACACACTAAAAAAATATTAAAGATTTTCCACTCGTGACCCTGTAAATCATAGCTGCTTCAGAAATTAAAGTAAAAGGGGCACCTCGGTGGCTCAGTCGGTTGCTTAAACGTCCCACTCTTGATTTCAGCTCAGGTCATGATCTCGTGGTTCGTGAGATCGAGCCCCTCAGTGGGCTTTGCGTTTCTCCCAAGATAAATAAACATTAAAAAAAAGGAGGAAATATAAAGAAGTACATAAAGAGATTCTTCCCTCCTTCCTTTGCTAGGGCAAGCGTCACTTACAACCCTCTTGGATATGAAGAGGAAAAGAAACCCAGTAGTAATCCACCCATTCAGCCAAAGGAATGATTCCGGAAGGGGCACAAAACAGCGAACTTTACATGTTGCTGTCTACCTGCATCAGCCATGTTCTAAGGCAGCTTCTCTAGCACCTGCAGTCACGTTACCATTAGGCCTGCCTGGAAAGTCCTTAGCAATTTTAGTACAGTTGAACGCACACTATAAAAACCATGTGTAATGTTCTGAGATCCACTGAGAATGACAATAAAGGAAGACTATTCCAGCCATCTAAATGTCTGCATTGTTTCAACACGGCAGCTTTACAGAGAATGTCCTACGTTGGGAAAGCCTCTGAGTGTGGTTAAAAGCTCTAGTCACGCACAGCACCGAGCTAGACAGCCCAGGACTCACTTGAAGAGCAAAGAGCTGTAGCAGACAAGCTGTTCCTGCCCACATAAAACAAACAGCAAACAGCAACCAGGAAGCCCACCCACACAGCCAGGCCCTTGAGAGCCCGCTGACGATTTTCATCTGCAGACAGCTTCTACGATGTGCAATGCGGCTTAACCAATCCTCCCTCTTCCCCAGCACTTGTCTTTAAGGGAGGAGAAACAATGGAAAAATTCAAAAAAGCAGTAACTTCGATCTATTTATTAGGCATATAGATTTGTACCGGATATAATTTCAAGCCCAAGGACAAAAGTGAACCTTTGAGATCACCATTTTAGGAGGCTCTCTGGGACCCACCCGGTGGAATTTTCCAGAATCTACTTTTGCACTGCATGGGGTCCTGACACTTAAGTGTCCCCCATTAACTCTCAGGCCTGAGCCACCTCTGGAGTACCCTTTTCTAATAATTCCTTCCAGGATCCAGATTGCTTTCCTTTCATTCCAAGCTGCCACCACCCCATTATCCATCAGGAGGTTCTTCTCTCTCAAGACAAACCCAGTAGGCTCAGCTCCCCCTCTCCATGCCGTCTTAGGCAACAAGTCTCCATGTCACTTTCACTGCTGTGAAACTTAAACACTAGGAGAGAGGGGGAAGCAAAGTCCCTAACGGGGATGGCATTTCCTAACTTCCTTTCCTTAGTGATACCCAGAGACTCAAGTAGCCTCCAATATTCTCCTACTGTTACAGAAGTCAAGGCCCTTTTGACCCTCATCTACCTCTATACTGTGCTCATCTCCTTTTTTCAAAGGAAGCCCATTTTCCAAGCTACTGTTGCCTCCTGAAGACATGATTAGGAAAAAAGCAATTTCTGTCAACTGGAGTTCGCATTTCTAAGGCTCTTCAGAAAGGGAGAGTTTAATCTCCGAAGGCTCTCTGCCCAAAATAGGTCATTTCCACGCACATCTTCTGATCAACTACTTCAACTACTTGGTCACTAAATTGATAGCTTCGCCACAAGTATTTTTGTTCTTCCAGGGTAACACCTCTTGAAATATTAGATTTCCATTCATCGAGGCTACCGGTGCCCCTGCCCTCCCAGAAGAGTCAGGACAGTGGGAAGAGAACGACCTGAACGGGGCAGCTTCCCAGCCACCCTCGCCTTCCCTGGTCCTGAACCCAGGAGGCAGCAATGAGCAAGCAATGGACGAGCTGGCGCGTCACGAATTCCCGCGCTGACAAGCACTGCTCACTCAAGTCAAACAAACTCCTCGTATTTATGTGGCACCTTCTGTGGTTGCCAGACTAAACTGCTTTTTAACGTTTGTTTCGTGAGTTTTCACAATTTCCTGCCAGAAAATATTAGTAGTGCCACTTAATATTCAAAGAGAGTAAAACACTGAAAAGTTTGCTTGGCCAAGTCCTTCAGAAACAGAGCGAAGACTATACCGCGCTGCCAGACACCGAGCCAGTGTACCGAGAATGACTCAACAGGCCGCTGTATAGAGTCGTGGTTAAGAGCCAGACTTCCCAGGCTTACTCCTTACCCTCTGGGTGTCTTGGGGAAAATCACTCAGTCTCTGTATTTCGGCCTTCTCATGCAAAATGGGCTCAATCATGGTCTGTTGTTAAGATTAAATAAGTTAATGATGGAACATTTATTTGAGAGAGAGAGAGAGAGAGAGCACATATGAGCAGGGGGTGGCTGGGACGGGCAGAGTGGGGGGTAAGAGAGAGGCAGGAACAAGACAGAGAGACGGAGACAGAGAGAGAAAGAGAATCTTAAGCAGGCTCCACACTCCTTGCTGAGCATGGAGCCCGATGCAGGGCTCGATCCCACAACCTGGGGATCATGATCTGAGCCAAAATCAAGAGTCAGATGCTCAACTGACTGAGGCACCCAGGTGCCCCAGTGATGTAAAGTTCTTAAAACAGGATCTGGTACATAAACTTTAACCATTATTATTGCTCTGCATTATCGGGTTACTGAGTACCTGACATCTTTCCAGATCAGAAAGATTTCAACCTACTCAAAGACTAGTTTTCAAAATGATGATTCAGATGAACCTTTTTTCAAGGATAGCCGAAGTAGCCTTTTAATTGGTCTTTCTGTCTCCAGACTTGTCACCTCTCATCAATCCTCTTTTATTTTGGGAAGAGCCATCTTTCTAAATCAGAAAACTAGTCCGGTGCCTTCCATGTTTAAGACCCTTTCGTGGCTCCACACTGACCTGAGGGTAGAAATCCGAATGCCCCACAGGTTCATAAGTGGCCTTTCACAAGTGGCCCTGTCTCTCTGGTCCCTCTCCCCATCACACTCTTAAACTTGAGCAGACTGCGTGCCTTTCAGGTCCCCCAACATGCCACCCTCCCTCTCACCTAAGGTTTCCCCATATGCCATTCTCTTCGACTAAAACTTTTCTCAGCTGCAGCCCCACTCATATCCACACCTCTTCTTGATAGTAGCTCATCATGCACTTAAAAGTCACTTTCAAGCGGTCTTGACTGTAGACTGGGTTAGTCCCCACCCCTAACTCCAAAACAGTTGTATCTCCCTGTCATAATTAATCAGGTTACCATCTTTCTACGTCCCCGGCCAAACTATAAATCTCTTCTTCACCATCATATCCCCAGCATCTAGCACAACGAGGTAAACACTAATACTTGTTGAAAGAATGGAAAGTTCAGTTTGTATGGGCAAGACAGAGTATTAGACACAGACTGAGCTCAAAGTTCCATTTATTAGCCTCTCTCTCTCTCTCTCCCTAATCTCTAGGATCCTCTTCCCTGGAATTCCCAAGAAACTTCAGTGGGTTTCTGTGGTAGCCTCTTACAATATTCAAGCTCTTTTTTTTTTTCTGTATCAGGGTTGATATAAAATTACTCATAAAAGGCCGGTGGGGGGCTGATTTAGAAGTTAAGAGGAAAGGCGAGTCTTGCGTAGTTGTTCTTTGCTGGTTTGGCACAGAACACTGAGTGTCTGATATAATGAATCAACCATCTCTCCTCCCTCCCCATCAAATTTAAAATATGTAATATCTATAGCATTTTATATTAAATTTCCAGGGATTCATGTTACCAGGTTAAGAAATCTTATGTGGAAGACTTTACATAACCACCGAAGGACAAAGATTTCCTGCGTAATCTAGGACTGTGAATGAGGGATTTCTGTCATGGGCTTTGAAATCTACATTACTTTCTTCACCCTAAAGAACAGTTCCAATCAAATACAGTGAGGATAACAATGTTTCATGCATTCATACTATGCTCTTTTCACTGGACTATGTCTCTCTGAATATACTCTATATTAAAGATAAAATCCCTTTGAGTTTTCATGAACCAGAAGTTAGCTCCATGGAGAATAAAAAGATTTTGAAATGTAAAATATAAAGGGCAAGGATCCAGGATTAGGGATTCAAAGTAGAAGCAGAAATGCAAAGGCAATTAAATAAATAGCAACACAGAAATTCAAAGAGTAGAGACCTCTTACAATCCATTTCAGTTTAAGTGACCCTGGTATAGACATAGTCCGTCAACTTCCAGTTTAGAGATGGATCAGTCCAAGAGAGTGACAGAGGGAGAGACTGTAAAAGAGAGTGAAAGAAACTAGATGCAGACAGGAGCTCAGAGACAGTGCACCCAATTCTATTACATAAGTAAGGATAAATGACTAAGTTCTTGGAAGCTGCAAACTCAACTAGAGTAACAGTTGTCAAGGTCAAATCTGAATTTTCACTTGGCAACTATACACGGTAAGGGAGAGAGCAAGAGAGAGACTCTTTGTGGCAATCTCAAGTCTATATTCATTTCAACCTGACGGCAGTGAGGATGGGAAGTGGAGGGAAAGTTATGTATGCAAATAATTAAAATCCTATGGTTTTCCACATGTAGAATTCTAATTATTCTAAAAGCAAACTATTTTAATTAAAAACAGATTCCCAGAAAAACCTAAAAATTAAGCCATTAAACCCTTAGTGAATGAGTCAAGAACAGTAACGTTCGGCTGATACCCAAGCTCAGCTTTCTTCCTATTACAGTTTGAGTTCACTACTAAAAGCTTTTGCTAATTAGTCTATTTTTCCCTTCTGAGAAACCTTTTAAGAACAGAAAAGAGAAGGCACGTCTGCGTGGCCTAGTCAGTTAAGCATCCAGCACTTGATTTTGGCTCAGGTCATGATCTCAATCCCTACATCAGGCTCCGTGCTGAGTGCAGAGCCTGCTTAGGATTCTCTCTCCTCCTGTCTCTCTGCCTCTCCCCCACTCAATAAATACATAAACCTTAAAAAAACAGAAAAGAGAACATAATATTCTATATAGTGGGAGCTTCTTTTAAAGCAGGGAAACTTTGTTTTATATATAAATGCAGATCCACTAAATATACTGGGACAAAGAGAAATTCTTAATTTGAACATATTTTCTGTCTGCTAAAATAAATAATCCACATTCACATTTTAAAATTACATTTCATGGCTTTTAGTTCATGGGCATAGAGAACTATTTTAAAAGAGACATACATTTCAAAAATTTAATTGCGAGTCCAAAGTCAGACTTATTATTTACTCGATTCCCCTCAAAAAGACTCAGTTATTATTTGACCGGATCTGTCAGTAGCATCATCCTTTCTATAATCAGTCAGCCAGGATCTCAACTCTAAAAATCACCAACAATGTGCCTTTGTATGCTTTTCTTACATCTAATCAATATACTCCATTCCTAGAAGAATTAGTCAACTAACCAAGTAGTTATTGAGTGTATTATAACACTTACTGGAAATAGCAGAAAACCATATTCTTGCCTGAAAGGACTGTATGATTTAGATTTAGTGACAAATTAACATGTTCATGAAACAATTAGCAAAAAATAACAACATATATATAATTAAATGGTACCCTATGAAAGCGTAAACTGGAATTACAGAAATGTGGACAAAAAAGACAATCAGGAAAAAAGAAAAGGTTGGTAAATACATCTTAACAATAATAATCATGATTATGATTTAATGGCAGGTGTTTACACATTATCGTTAAACTTCACAAAATGAGTCTTTACCTTGGATCTATTTTACAGCCAATAATATTAAGGTTCAATAAAGAGCAATGGCCATCCATAGTCCTTACTGCTAGATCGTGGAAGGAGGTAAGCCTAAGCTTGACCAGTTCCTGAGCTTTTTCCACACTGCAACATTGCTTTTCTGGAATTGGGTGGACTTTGACAGCTAGAAAACTTTACTAGGCAGAGGAGAGGGGCGAGGCTATTCAGGCAAAGTGCACAGCATGAGATAGGGGGAGGAAGGAATCTATCCCTTCTCAATGAGCTCATAACATATATTAGAGACTGTGCTAGGTCTGGAATCCATGGAAAGCAAAACAGTCATGACTTCTGCCTTCGTGTTGTTTAGATTGGGGAGGGCAGCATCAATCAAATAAACATGGAACAAGCATAAAATTGTAGTTTATGTAAGTGCTTTGGAAAAGAGATACACGCCACAAGGAGAAAGCAGAATGAGAAATGTAACCTAATAAGAAAAGTCAGGGAAGGTTTTCAAGAGGTGTATAGATATGTATATGATTATTTAAATATGGAAAAAGATAGAAGACCACAGTCTCAGTGGTAGAGATTGGTCATGTGGGGTAAGATAGGAGTGGATAGTAGGAAAGGAGAAAAATAGAAGAAAATAGCTTTCTGTGATTAGAACAGAATGCACACAGTAGAAGTATGGTGACCAAATGCTATTGGTAGTTAAGTCAAGGTGGTGAAATTTTGGGTATTTTTATGCTCTTTCTTATGATTTCTGTATTATTTGAATTCTCTTTTTACAGTAAGTATGTGGTATTTATATAATTATTATAGGGCAAAATATCTTCCTTAAGAGATTGCTCTTGACAAAATTCATTTCAAAAGGAAGCAATCACTTTCAGGTTATTTGTAATCTATACTTATTTCAAAGATTCTGAAACCTGGGAACATCATAGAGAAAAAAATTGCAAATACTCCACCAAAGTGACCATTTTGAGAACAATGCAGCTGTAAAAGAGAGAAAGCTTGCATTTAGGTAGGGGTAGTGACCATAAAGAGAGTTGATGGATTCATAAGATGAATGAGCTGGGGGTGGTGGGGGAAGAAGACAGAATTGGTTGGTGCATTGGTGGATGAGGGAGAGAGGAAACCATCCAAGAAGTAAGCTTCGTGTATTTTTAAAAGATTAGGGTTAACACTTTACTGATCTGATTTCGTCCATTTGGTGGATATTGGTGACATCAGAAAGAATACTGCATTTATATGAATAAAAAATTCATTTAGATTCCTCAGGAATCAACTTTTATTTCGAGTAGTAATCGATTTTTACTTTGCCATCAGCAACTGTGTTATGGCTGATGTGAGGTGAATTGAGTAAAAATCAAAAGAGAATTCACATTCTTTATTGGGAGGACAAGATGACAACCAGAAAAGAGTTCTCTAGATAAGGTTAAAACATAAGATGATCTGAAACAGCTTGAGAGCAGAGGCCTTTAACACAAATGATTAAAGGAAACAGTAAAACTCCGTGAGTGCTCTGAAGAACAATGGAGAAAATGAGGCAAACGTAAAGTGGAGTGGAGGGTGGTAACGAACTAAGTCCAAAAGTAGGAGATGAATTCCACATATAACGGCAGGGTGGAGGGAGGGAAAATGTGCAAGGAATGGAAATAATGTCCACAAAGAAAAAGAATAACACCTCTACATTGTGGTGACTCCCACACTGTAAAAGTCCTACATAATGATTATAAAAAGGGAAGAGATTAAGGCAGCAATTAAGGCAATTACCCCTATACTGTACATCCAAATATACTCTACTGCTAGAGAATGAAGCACCTCTTTATCAAAAGGAAAATACCTGAAAGCGATTTTTTAAATTGGCTTTGGGATATTTTGATTTCTTTCTTTCCTTTTTTTTTTTTTAATTTGAGAGAGAGAGAGAGAGAGAGAGAGAGCAAGGGAGAGGGGCAGAAGCGGGGGGGGGGGGTGGGGAGAGAGAATCTTAAGCAGACCCCATGCTCAGCATGGAGCCCGACATGGGTCTCAATTTCAGGACTGTGAGATCATGACCTGAGCTGAAATCAAGAGTCAGAAGCCTAACCAAATGAGCCCCCCAAGCGCCCCTGGAATATTTTGATTTCTGGTAGGACACAATAAGTAGTGGAAAATCTGAAAATTTACTGAAGTGGCATGACAATGAGCTGGAGTTTGATTTTTAGTTACCCCTGAGATAATCCTAGGCTCTTTCAAAATGTATGTGTGTAACCTTGGGCGAGTTACTCAACTTTCTATATCTGATTCCTGAACTGTGGGTTGTAAAGAGTAATAATACCTTTTTATGCGGTTTTTGTGAAGATTAAATAAGATGATGTAAGTGCCTGGCACATAGACAATAACTGTAATTTTTTTATTCCATTAAAAATTAAACATTTTTTTAGAAATTATATATGAACTTCCCTGACACAAAATTTAGCTTGTCTACCGTCTTGGTCAGAGAAAATGGAGACCAATTTCTTGTAGAAATTATAACTAAAGAGAACCCATTTCCACATCACTTGAAGAAAAATCTCCTTAAAATCCTCTCCTTTATAAATCCCCTAAACTATGCTAATCTTCTTAATTATAAAGTAGATTTGTTGAGTCCTCACTTTTCCTCCAGGAAAGAATCCTCAGCTCAATCAACGCTGCAGATTGTGGAATGGCCTGATTTGGGAGAAAGTGTTGGCAGTGTCGAGGAAATGCCTTCAGAGGAAAGTAAACAATTTTTACAGGAACTCACAGGAAACAGCCTGTCTTTTTCTCCTCATATCCTTATGAGCTAGAGATGCTCAAAGAAAGTAAACAGGTTTCAGAGATGATTGAAGTGAAAGGCACATCTGAAAAACAGGTGGATAATAAGTACATTTGATGGCCGCAGGTAGGTGCTAATGGCCAAATGGAACCAATAACTGGAGAGCGAGGTCTAGTAAGATTGTAAGACTTCAGTTTTTGGTCCCTGATAATGAGGCACAAAGTGTGCCTCTAAAGAATATAGTCAGAAAACGTTTCGTTTAGCCATGTTCATAGTTCCGATTTTTAAATTCTTAAGAAGTAAGGACAACACAATATGTGAGAACTGGTGGATAACTATGGAGAAGGACTAAAGGAATAAAGAACAGGTGTCACCCACGAAATCCGCCTAAGTTTTGGGAGTCCCTGAAGAGACAGAGGAGTTGGCAGGACCACAAGGAGTGAAGACACGGCATTGCATGCGTGATTCTAGTAATATTCTAGAGTGTGGGAACACAGGGACGCTGGGGGGAGACACGTCAAATGGTCAGGAAGGGAGCAGATGTAGGGAACTAGAACCCTGGACCAGCACGCTTGTTAACAGACCTCTCCCTGGCTTCATTCCTTTCCATTGTAGGGAGCTTCAGATTTCCCTGAATGACCCCACACTCAGTAGAAACTCTCTGGAGTTCAAACTGCGCCCAGCCTCTCGTCCTTTTAGGGAAGTGGATTATATTCCTCCAAAATATGAGAGGGGAGAGGAAAGTCTTTGGGACTGAGTAGGCAGGTGATCTACAAATTCTGCCTGCCCAGCACTATTCTGAAAATACCGTCCCAATTCTCTTCCACATCGTGTTTTCCCGGTAACAATGATTTTTTTTCAGGGATGTGCACGAGACCCAAGTCAAGCTAACACAGTTCAAGATCAGAATTTTGCTGGGACTACTGGGAAACGATAGCAACCTCTGAGAGTTTGCCAAGCTGGTGGCAATATGAACCTAGAGCTTCTAGTCTCTTCTTGACATCTCAGCAAGAGGATCTGTTCAAGAGAACAGCCAACACAGAGAAAAGAAGAGGTGGGAGTTGATGGAAGACTGATTGCTCGCACCACTGTTGGGAGTACTTGCTCGAGAACACGTAAGGCCCGTCTCTGGACTTTTCAGCTACAGGAGTCGGATGATTATTTTTCAGGTCAGCTTAATTTATGTTTCTGTCACTCACAACCGGTGAAGTCCTGCCTACTATATTCTCTTCTGCCTCAGTGTGACTTCAGCCAAGTACAGCTTAGGAGAAGTTGAGGAAAATCCGTAAAGAATGTTCTTCTCTCCCTTCTTAGCATCACAGTTCCTCTGACTCCATGACTCATTTGGCATATAAGCATTCTAAACTAAAATCATCGGCCATAGCTAACAGATAACTCCTGCCTCTCTCTGGGAAACAGCATACATCTGCTGGCCTTTCTCTGTTTATGCCAGGGAGGTTACTGAATGCCTCGACAGAGGTCAGCCCACAGCCTAGGTCTTACAGCTAAGTCTTGATCATGGAGCTGAAGGAAATGCTCTGTGTTCTCTGCTAGTTTGTTCTCTGGCCAGTTTGGGCCTTGTTGGAATACCTGGAACACTCTCTGGCCAGAGCTCCTTGGCCCAGTCTATATTGCTAAAACTCAACTCTGGACACCCAGTCTGCCCACTCTGTCTTACCCATTATACTCTGGAATTTGATTTTCTCTTCACTCTCTTGACATCCTGACATACGGCTACACCACTTTTGCTCTTTTCTGATTTCTTTCCTGTACTTGCTGAGCTTAGCACCTGCAATTGTGATCTCCCCCGTTCTCCAGGCACTTAGGTCTGGGTGCTGCTTTCTGAGTCTTCAGTTCCAGTAAAGATGGGACTGGTTATTTTAATAGGAAGATCTCTCTTGCCCACTATGGAAATGCTGGGAACTTTCCAGTCATAGTGCAGTACAAGCTGTGCCACATACTCTGCAGACCAACCCACTGCTTATTCCTTGGGTGCTGACACTGCCTTCTTTTCCTTGTGCCCACAATATGTGTCTACTTAAGCATGTGATGAATAACTCAAGGGAGAAAGTGGCTGCATCAACCAACTCATAAAGTTAGCATTTTGCTGTCACGCACAAATACAAGATGAACAACCTTCTGTTTCAGAAGGAACCAAATTCTACCATCTGGAACAAACCCTTTGATATCATTACTCTCCAATTATTATGGGATTTTATCTCATCATTGGTGCATGAAACTGTCTTCAAATATTAGAAAGACTTGTCATAACATCTTTGTATTCTGCATGTCCCCAAGGAACAAAACTAAGAAAAATAAGTGAAGTTGAGAGAGAAATTTTCAGTTTCGTTTAGGAAAGAGTTTTTTAAGCTTTCAGAGCTAGCTCAAGATGGACTATGCTCTTTTAGTAGGTGGTGATATTTCTGTCACTTTGGTGTGCTTCAGTGATTTAACAAGTATTGGGTGAAATCCCAGTAATTGGCACTGAAAAAATCATCTTAGCCTGGAACGAGGAATACTCGACCTGAAGCCGGCAGTTGTCCATTTCTAGTTAAACCCGCCCCCCAACCCCCCATCTGCAGGCCCTGGGAAGCTTTTCTGTGTGTTCACTCTCTGACCTAAGAGCAAAACTCCCATCTGGTCTACCATTTGGCCTATCTTAACAATCTGGAACTCCAAAGTGCAGTACTCTGAAAGAATCATTTTTGGTCTCTAGGGGATCTTTCCCCCGCCTGTGCTATGGTTAACACCACAGGGAATTATGTTAATTTATTCATGAGTTCCTCTGACTGAAAAATGTAGACAAGCTGGCTTTCTGATGAGTAAGAGCACTTCTGATGAACCATGGAAGTTTCCTCTTGACCTAATGATCTTCCTTCTATCTATTTCTGTTCTCTGATATGATGGTTTCAATTTTTAAATTATCAAAGCTGTAGATTTAGTTTTGCTAATATTGTCTTTTGCCAAACTTAAATGTTATGGGCTTTATGTATTCTTTACTAGATACTTTACTAGTAACTTTTCCAAATTTGAGAAAAACGTGTGTCCAAAACCTTTTAATGGGGCCGGAAAAGATGTAATAAGGCTAATTAAAATGAGAGATTAACAATTCTTTTTCTTTTTTAAAAAAGAAAAAAAGATTAGGCATATTTGACCCAGAAAGAAGACAGTTAAAATGAGGGTTGACAAAAGTCTGTGAAATCATGAAAGGCTTAATAAGGTGGCTATAACATTCTTCAGAATGTTTTGGAATATCAGATTGTGTGCACTTCGCTTAAAGTTTGAGAAAGTTAAAAATTTCAACAATATTTTGCCCTGTTGACAAAAACTTACATTTTGACCTTCTTTTTCTTTGCTATGCCATATATCCCAAGGATCATGCATAGGAAAAGCTGGATTTGTGTTCTACACTCAACCACACTACGCAAGAAAAAAACTCACGAAAATTTTCTAAATATCCAAACATAATGGAAAATGTCAATGTTAAAATTAATTTTTGGATAAAAGTGATGGAAATTTAGACTTCTGATGTCTTCAAATTTTTCCTACTGTCATTCAGGTTCTTTTCATTTCTAGTCTCTGCTCTGAGTGAAATCTTCAGGACGTGTAGATTAGGAATGTAATTGCTGGCAAATCATTCATTATTAAAATTCTAATCAAACAATTAGGATGATTCATGGAACTCTCATTAGAATGAGACTGTACCGAATTTTGAGCTTAAGCTTGCAACTGTGCAGGCCGAAAAAGTGACCAGAGCTCCCTAAACACTTTAACATAAAGGGATGTGCGGTTGACAGTTTCATTTTGAAATACACTAAAAAAGAAATTCTCTGTGATTCAAAACTATAGATATTTACAATCTTGGTAATATCCACGTATAGAAATCTTTGCAGTATCTCAAATGTGTAAGTTCTTAGGAGACCGTGTGTCTTCGGGTTTGTTTTTGTATTTGTTGGTTAGTCTCCTTGTATCGGGGGAGGAAATCTGACTGAAAAGACCCAAACGGCCGCAGGGCACACTTAAAGCTGCAGTGGAATCCGCGAAACATAATTTCTCAAATGAACATACTGATTTTTTAAAATAAGAGAGCAAAGAAATGAATGGACAAGAGGAAGGGAAAAAAACCAGGAAGCTTAATCTGTAAATTAAGATTGCTCCCTAAATGTATGTGGAGAGGGCCATATATATATTTTGAACTTGTCCAAACCTTTTGTAATCAGTGCACAGCTGTATGTGTGTAGTTTGTTCACTGAAAAGCTACCTATAAACACATGGTATCTGAGAATCTCTAGGTTTACCTGATAGGTTTTTTATGTCCTTTTACAAGGAATAATGCACTTATTTTTGATATTTAAAATATCTTAATGATGTGGTACTACAGGCACAGTTACAATGACATTTCTAAGTAATATCCGCTGTTCATGATCGAGCACAATGTTTTAGGAGCACAATATTTTGAGACTGTTCTTCATGAGAAAAAAAGGGGAGAATTCAGTAGCAAGACATGTTCTCAATATTTTCCTTCCTTATTTCCAAATATTTTCAGAGTGGACACGGCACTTTTAAAACACGGCAAATATAGGGACACCCGGGTGGCTCAGTTGGTTGAGTGTCTGACTTCGGCCCAGGTCGTGATCTTGCACGTTGTGGGTTCAAGCCCCGTGTCGGGCTCTGTGCTGACAGCTCAGAGCCTGGAGCCTCCTTCGGATTCTGTGTCTCCCTCTCTCTCTGCCCTTCCCCCACTCTATCTCCCCCAAATAAATAAACATTAAAAAAATTATTTAAAACATGGCAAATATAATATTTATAGCAAAGAGAAAAGTTTCCAGAGATGGCAGAAATGAGTGGAGGTAATACTGTGTTAGCATATACTTTTGCAAGAAAGAGAATCTTACTCAAATAAGCTCAAGAAAATGCAGTATATTAAGTGGATCGTGATTTAATAGACTCCAAGATGAAGTTAAACCACCAGACATCAGGAGGGGCAGGAACCAGGCACCGCTAGGGGCCTTAGCAGCAGACGTTCATTGTATCTGAATCTGATGGTTCACCATAAACATGAGACAGTGAGTCTGAATGACATTGTCTAGCCTATGTATAAATTGGCTCCTTCAGGCCAAGCTGTACCCTTGATCAAATTAGGATGGTTGGTGATGCTGAGCATACAAGAACATATTTTATTAGAAGTCATGTGGAAGGGGAAAAAAAATATGGCATATAGTACAATCACTAAAATAATTGAAACTTGGATCATGCAAAGACAAAAGTTATCACTTGCTTGAAATATAGCTCTGAAATTTCTCGGTCAATGTTTGAATTAATCTCCTTAAAAGATCAAAGCCTGACTGACATTCTTTTTTTTTTTTTTTTAAGGAATTTCATGAATACAATTCTGAAGTCTCTAACATATTAGAGACTCCAGAGGCTCCAGATTAGGTTGACCACCATTATCAGAAAACACTTAAGTGTTTTTACTAATGCATCTATGAAAGCAACTGGTAGTAATAATTACTCCTTTGGACTTACTGTATAAATCATTGCATATAATTCTTTAGCAATTAATGTAATCTTAAGGCTATGCCAAGTAATTTCAACTAATAAATATGTAAATAAAATAGCAAAATCAGGCCAATAAGGTTTACTGAAAACTTTAGTTTTCATCAATATGAATAAATGTGTTTTGAAAAACCTCTGTGACACCTAAGATTGCTATTATGACTCGCAATAATTGTTCCAAACCTGGATACTGTTAAAACTTTAATAGCAAGTATAACGAGGAATAAGTAATCAACATACATAATGGAGTATTAGCATCTTAATCTCCAACATCTGAGCCATAAAGGGAGCCTCTGCTCTTTCTTTCACTCAGGTATTAGTTCTCAGAATGGTTCACATGGCTTCCTTCCTTCCATGCATAAACATTATTCCCTAGCAGCAATTTAAGAATTGGGCTAACATTCATTCGTGGCCTTTCTCCACCTTCGGCCCCCCCCCCCCCCCCCCCGCCCCCGGCTTAGCTCTGTGCTTCAGGAGAACCACAATAACCTACAAAGATGTTGATCCCTGGCTTAAGTACTTTAAGGCCATTTCCTGGCCTGCAGTTTAAACTTGAAGCACTTTTGCATCTCAGAGCGCACACCCCTTCTTGCCTGGCCCATTCTTCCCTTTCCAGATTTTTCTCCTCCAGCTCTCAGCCTTACAATTGATGATGCTGAAAACATGAATACTTGTTACTCCCATCCACCTTGTACTTTCAGATCCTTTCTTATGCTTTTTCCTCTAGTTGGAATAGTCCCTCATTCCATTCTTTACCTAACTAGTTTCTGCCCTCCCATAAAGACTTAGCTCCTGGCTACCTAATCCTAGGAACATTCCTAGAGTTTATCAAACTAGGCTAAAATTCCCTGCCCCACTGTGTTATCCCACAGTGTCCTGTACATACCTCAGTCACAGTGGCTATGATATCATATAAAAATGACTTGTTAGTGGGTCTATTGTTTCACAAACTGTAAGCGGGTTCCATGTTATACCAACCCACACCCACTAGGGACTTAGATTTGTTGAACAGAATGAAACTTCTGACACAGTTATCAGCTAATGAAGCTGTTTCATAGGGAATTTGAAATTCCAACAGAAGAAACTTACAGACTGAGTATTTAAAAAATTTTCCACTGCTTGAGGAAAGTGAATTTAATCTTTTAATTTTTCTTATTAGTTCGCCACAGAAAAAAGTCTATGCCTCGATGTTGCCCAAGAGCATTTTCTTGGCAAGCTGGCTCACTGCCTGGAACCATCTCGACACTTTGCCTAAAGCAAGACAGTGATTGTTCAAATAGGAAACACACTGATGGGTCTCCAGGCATGGCTGAAATGACGCATTTTCCACATTAGAATTCTGTAATCACGACTGTTACAAATAACGTGATTTGGATCAATTACCCAAATCAAACAGCACGTTTCTGTTGTTCTATATCCTAAATCCCTCATTAGTATAGTAAGAATATAAATAGAAACTTTATAAATGCTATACTAATGAAAAGGAAGGACCTACATATGTAAGATAAATAAAATAGATTACTGTATACATTGACTATTCAGAAAAAAATTCTGTGTCCTGTATTACCGGCACGTCTGAGGTAACAGTGGTCTGGAGTTAAGCACATCTGAATTGTCCAGAAAATCACTGCAGTTCCGCATTTCACTAAGCTAATATAATGGCCTCAGGATAAGTTTTAGATGAAGCGAACTGAGATGAAACTAGAAAGAAGGTAAAATGCCACTTTCTTATTAATGACACACTTAGAATTATCTCTAATCTTTGCTTTTGTTTCACATTCTGCACACTCTAAAGCTACTTTAATTGGGCTCCCTACAGAAGATCACTGTTTTGCAATTCAGTACTCAGTTTTTCAGAGTATTTCCATTACTAAAGAGGGGGTACCTCAAAAGTAAACACACAGAGGGGTGTCTGGGTGGCTTAGTCGGTTAAGCAACCAACTCTTGATTTCCGTGAAGGTCACTATCTTGATCTCACCCTTCGGTTCCTGGCTGGTTCTTCAGACCCAGACTACATCCAGCTAGCTGTGTGCTGACAGCTCAGAGGAGGCTTGAGATTCTCTCTATCTTTCTGCCCCTCCCCTGGGCATGTGTGCACTCATGTGTGCACTCACGCAAGTGCACTCTCTATCTCCCTCTCAAAATAAATAAACTTCAAAACAGAGTCAACATACAGAAGTAAACATTACAAAATGTGCCCTTTACGTATTTCCTCACTCTCTCCTACATCAGTACATACTTGTTCACACCTTCTGTACATCACTTACAGAATCCAATGATAAAAAGTTCCTTACTTGGTATTATGTGTATCAATGGTATGGAAAAGCTCATGTAATTCTTCTCCACTCAGAACACCATCTGCAAAATATGCTTTGAATTCTTCAAAGGACAATTTTCCATCATCTGAAACGGTAAGAACACACAGAAGATAAGCAAATCATTTCAACTTTGTATACTGTTTTGTCTTTTAATTTTAAAATCTTGGCTCAAATGCTTATGCCGGTTTATTTGTGCATGCACACACATTTATTTAAAAAGAAAGAGGGGCGCCTGGGTGGCTCAGTTGGTTGAGTACCCGACTTTGGCTTAGGTTATGATCTCATGGTTTGTGAGTTCGAGCCCCAGGTTGGGCTCGGTGCTGACAGCTCAGAGCCTGGAGCCTGCTTCAGATTCTGTGTCTCCCTCTCTCTCTGCCTCTTCCCTACTCACAATCTGCCTCTCTCTGTCTCTCAAAAATGAACAAATGTCAAAAAGAACTTTAAAAAATAAAAAAGAAAGAATTGAAGGTGTTAAAAAGAAAAATAATTTAATACATTTTTATAGTACATGGACTTCAGACATTTACTCCCTGATGAACTAAGTCTTCATGGTTTTAAGTATGTTTGGGTTCATTTATTTTTACATTTAACAAGCAATTTAACTAAATATACCAAAAATATATCCGCACAACCAAATAAAAGCCTAATACAGAGTCAATTATTCAGATGTTTTGTCTTCATCTATAGGACCTAGCAGGTTACAGAATAAACAGATGTTTAATAAGTGAATACTGATTATTTAAAAAAAAATTTTTTTTAATGTTTTATTTATTTTTGAGACAGAGAGAGACAGAGCATGAACGGGGGAGGGGCAGAGAGAGAGGGAGACACAGAATCGGAAGCAGGCTCCAGGCTCCGAGCCATCAGCCCAGAGCCCGACGCGGGGCTCGAACTCACGGACCGCAAGATCGTGACCCGAGCTGAAGTCGGACGCTTAACCGACTGAGCCACCCAGGTGCCCCAAGTGAATACTGATTAAATAATCATGTAGATTTCAGAATTGTTACTGCAATCCAACAAACTGTGTTCATTCCTTTATGATTCAAACAAATGAACACGTTTAAACACAAACACATTTTACTTATTGTGGGATACAAAAGTAAATGACAGTCAAATCAGGGAGTCTAATAAAAAGAGATAAGAGGTGTAGGCATAAGCGTAAATATGTTAGACAGTAAAACACAGTAAGTGCAATAAGAGATACACTTTGGAATGTATGGGAGTCGGGGCAATACAAGATCTTTCATTTGGGGGCACGAGCAGTAACTTTTGCACGTGACTTTCAATAACAGGTAAATCTGGATAAGCAGAGATGGAAGAAACACATTAATAACAGATGAAAGTAAAAGATCTCTACATGATACAGCAGCACAGAATGTAAGGGAGTGAATGGACATGAACGAAAAGGAAAGCATCCTTCCTTCTGTGCGAGAAGCTGGTTTGCTAGTTATTTCAGGAAGCTGCCAGATGACTTACGTGATGGAACGATCCTCTCCCTTTACAAAGAGACAGCAGCGGACTAAGGAGGAGGAACTCAGGGTCACAAAACTCCTGCCGTGTGGTCCTACCAACACTATACTGAACAAAGTGGAGTTTGTCTTTGAGAAAAAGATGATAAGATTTAGTAGGATTGGACCTTCAAGACCCGCTGAGCTTATTTTTTCCTCTAAAGATGGCCCACAGACCATTTTAATTCAGTTAAAGTGTGGATTCCTGGGCCCTACTAGAGAATCCGAATCTCAGAGAGGGCATGGGGGGGTGAGGCAGCGAAGGAATCAGGATTTTTCGTGACCCGTGAGACTCTTCCCCACAGTAACGCTTAAAATAAAGGACACAATAGACTTAATCACTGAATGACCTTCTTTCTCAGATACACTTTCAAAAATCCTTATTTGCAAAATATAAATTTAAAGACCCTTGAGAGTTTTAAAATTGCGTATTATTTTACTGTTTAACTTAATAAGTGAATTAAACCAATCTTCTGGTTAATTCTTGGCGATAGCTAACTGGGCAGAAATAGCACGAGAGGTCACAAAAAACCTGATCTGCAAAATTCACAGAATGAGTTCCTCACTCCTAGAGGCCCGCTGGACCAGCCTACCTCAGTCTAGCTCAGTCATTCAAACACTGAAGCAATCCATCGTAAAATAAAGTTGAATCCACCAGGCTCATCAATTGTATATTTTGTATTGTATTGTCCACTTTTGTATTTATGCTTTTGGATGGGCTGTTTTAGTGTCATTGTCTCAAATGACTATTTTAAACTTTGGTTCCATGTAACCTGATGTACATTCCACACTAGATGGAAGAATAGTATCTCTACTGTGTATCTCCTTATTTTGACAAAAAATATGTCACCAGGTTGGGGAACTGGACACAAACCACATCTAGGTATATGTGAAAGAAAGGCAAGAAAGGTAAGAAAGGGGAAGGAAGGAAGGAAGGAAGGAAGGACGGACAGATGGAAGGAAGGAAGGAAGGAAGGAAGGAAGGAAGGAAGGAAGGAAGGAAAGAAGGAAGGACGGAAGGAAGGAAGGGGGAGGGAGGGAGAAAGACAGAAACCAACCCACTATTTCCAACTCTACCATGGAAATTTGTAACAAATGTAACACATACATATTCATAGTGGAATATGTTTTCCTTGGTGAGTATTTAATGGTTCTCAGGTGGGCTGAACCAGGCTATTAGAAAACTTAAGCTGCCTGAGCACCCTATGGACAGGGTAAGCGTCTGTAATACTGCTTTATAATCACCATAAGTAGGGAAGTTCCAGTGATAATGTAAACACTATCAAATAAAAGCACTGAACAAGTGCTCTGATGATTCTATGAGGGCTAAAAACCTTTTTGCTTTGTAATTCTTATTAGAAAAAATATTATAAGAAAAAGCAGTCACTCAATTATAGTCCTGACTTGAAGGATGGAAACTATATTTTGAAAGCCAGTTTTTGCCACGTTCAAGACTCCTGGAAGTCTTAAATTCAGGCTGCCATACTTTTAAATAAGGAATTGTAAAGAGTTACTTTGGAATATTTGTAGACTAATGCCTTAATGTCAGACAAAAGTATTACAGTTTTTTTTAAAGTTTATTTATTTGAGAGAGAGAGAAAGAGAGAGAGAGAGAGAGAGAGAGAGAGAGAGAGAGAGAGAGTGAGCGCAGAGGTGGGGCAGAGAGAGGGAGAGAGAAAGAATCCCAAGCAGGCTCCATGCCATCAGCACAGACCCCTATGCGGGGCTCGAACCCATGAACCATGAGATCATGACCTGAGCTGAAACCAAGAGTCGGATGCTTAACCAACTGAGCCACCCAGGTGCCCCTACATTATTTTTTTTTAAGGAAAAGGAGACAAAATACCCCTGTCTAGTGTGTTCTGCATTAACCAATTTTAATATTTTATTAAAACATCTGTTTTCATCTTCAATTTTCCTGCTCTTTTCTTTTGAAATGGAACACAATGAAACTTTGATTTATACTGGTTTGGCTCACAGACTAGCCAAATCTTGTGATATCTGATATACTATGATAATAAATCTTTTAACATTTACCACCAAAGGGTACAGGTTTTTCAGCTTTTTCTATTTGAATTGCATGCTTTTCCTGAGTTTATCGTGAGCACAGCTGGCCCCTCTCTGTTTTATTTTTAAAGTATTCTGGTCTTGGGGTGCCTGGGTGGCTTGGTTGAGTGGTTCAACTCTTGATTTTAGCTTAGGTCATGATGCCAGGGTCGTGGGATCAAGCTCCACTTCAGGCTCTGTGCTGACTGTAAAGACTGCTTAAGATTCTCTCTCCTCTCTCTCTCTCTCCTCTCTCTCTCTCTCTTCCCCCCCCCCGCCTGTCCCACACCCTATCCCCCATCCCCTACTCACACACTCTTTTTTTCTCTAAAATAATAAATTAAAAAAATGAAGTATTCTGGTCTTATACTCTACATTCCATTAATTTTTGAGATGGAGGTAGCAGAGTGCAACTGCTTACAGCAGTCTTAGAACAAAGAAACTCTTGAGTTTTTAACACAGATTTGGCATTTACTAGTATAGCACTTTCATCCATTCTCTCATGAGTTTTTTACTTAGACCCTACTATGTTCTCACGCTGTTTTATGCTAAGAATATAGGTAGGCAAGCCCTTAAGGATTTTGTAATTATGATGGATGTTATAGCAAATAAACAGCCAAATACCACATGATAAGGGCAATTCTAGGGGACACAGGATGATGGGGGACCATGTAGAAAAGAAAGCTAACCCAGATGTAAGTGTACAGGGAAGGCTTCCCAAACTGTATGACATTTCAGCTGAGATACAAACGAAAAATAGGGGTTAAGGGGGAAATATCTGTAAAGGGGAAGAATATTCCAGGTAGAGGAAATGCCAACTACAAAGCTAGGAGGCAAGAAACAATATAGGTTGGGACCTGAAAAGAAAAAATCAGATCTAATGTACAACAACATGACTACAGTTAACGATACTGTATTGCATACTTGAAATTTTCTAAGACTGCAGATGTTGAGTGTTTTTCCCATAAAAAAAGAGTAATTATGTGAGGTGATGAGTATGTTAAGTAGCTTTATTGTACCGAATATTTCACAACACATATGCATATCGAATTATCAAGTTGTATACTTTAAACACGTATAATCTTAAATTGTCACCTATGCATCAATAAAGCTTGGAGAAAGACAACATACTGAGGGAAGATGGAGAAGCCAGAGAGTTAGACATAGAGAGTCAATATCATGAAAAAACCACAAAGACCATGGCAATGATATCTGAATTTACCCCAAGAGGAGCCACTGTCTTATTAGAAACTTTGATGTGGTTACCAGTGGGTAGAATGGAGTGGAGAGGTGTGCCATCAGATGAGAAGACACATGAGAGGTCACTGCAGTAGTTAGATTAAGAATCAATGGTGATGTAAACTTCAGTAGAGACAGGACGCAAGGTAAGCAGCCAGATTAGTAATTTGTTTCAGAACTAGAATCAACAGCAACTGGTGATCAGTTAGAGGTGATAGATGAGAGGGTACAATAAGTCAAAAATGATACCCTTCCAGCACAGAGTAATCAGATGGTTGATATCTCCATTCATTGCCAACGCAAAAAGCATGGGGTAGAGTGCTCTTTGGCCTATTGAAATTAGATGTACCCGTGGAATAAGGAGAGGCATCCAGCAAGCAGGAGTGTCATATGGGTATAGAAAAGGAGAAGGAGATAGGGCGCCTGGGTGGCTCAGTCAGTTAAGCATCCAACTTCAGTTCAGGTCATGATCTCATGCTACGTGGGTTCGAGCCCCAGATGGGGCTCTATGCTGACAGCTCAGAGCCTGGAGCCTGCTTTGGATTCTGTGTCTCCCTCTCTCTCTGCCGCTCCCCTGCTCATACTCTATCTCTCTCTCAGAAATAAATAAACATTAAAAATAAAAAAATAAAAAAGAAAAGAAAAGGAGAAGGAGAGAGAGAGAGAGGAAGATGAAGAGATACTTGGGAATTATCAATACATACTAATTGAGGTCCTAGAAGTGAGTTCATGCTCCCAAGGAAAATGCTTACAGTGAGAAAGAAGAGGACCCAGAACAGAATTTGGAAATGCCAACTAAATCTTTTAAGTTTCAGATTTTATAAATGCTTGGTGACTGCAAGGATCAAGACGCTATAGAGAAAACACTTAGCACAGTACCTAGCACATAGTTAAGAGTTCAACAACGGTAGATACAATTTTTGGATGGATTTACGTGTTTGGTATTGCTAAGCCAAGACCATTATGTATTATTAATTCTCATTTTGTTCTCTTTCTTGAAAAGTATTTATTGAGAACACACAGAATAATGGGTATTTGATATGTTTATTTAAAAATAGAAATTTTAGGGGCGTCTGGGTGGCTCAGTCGGTTAAGCGCCTGACTTTGGCTCAGGTCATGATCTCGCAGTCTGTGGGTTCGAGCCCCGTGTCGGGCTCTGTGCTGACAGCTCGGAGCCTGGAGCCTGTTTCAGATGCTGTGTCTCCCTCTTTCTCTGACCCTCCACTGTTCATGCTCTCTCTCTCTCTCTCTCTCTCTCTCTCTCTCTCAGTCTCAAAAATAAATAAACATTAACAAAAAATTTAAAAAAAATAAATAAAAATAGAAATTTTCATTTACTTTCTTACGTAATAAGTTTTTATATATCCTAGAGCTGGTGCTTCTTTGAAAAAAAAAAAAAAGAGTCTCTTTAAACACTCATTTAATTTTGCCTTCAAGTTTTTTTTCTTTCACAAATATGCCAACAACTAGAGCATTGATCTCAGCATTTCCCGCCCCTGCCACTATCACAATTTTAATCTAGTTTTTGTGATCATTTAAATGGTTATTCTCTCAAAACACTGGATTTTCTCTCATGTGTTTAACATTTTTGAACTTTAAATATTGTAGTTTATCAAGATTAAAACACCAAAACGTCTACAAAACACCAAGACATCTTCAAACGTCTTCAGCAGCATCCTTGTACAAAATGAACCCCTGGAAAGCATTACTGAGTTTAGCACACAAAGAATAGCATATACTTCACATACACATGCAGATTTTTAGAGGCAGAAATAAAAAATATCAACCTTGTTTCTAAAATGATGTACTTAAATTGTAAATTAAGAAAAAAATAATATTAATATTTGATTAAATATAACAGATTAAACACTTTCTATTAAATGTACATATCACTTTATACATTGCTTTAATATTATTGTGCATTAACTTCCTTATCTCTACATAGCCCCCACCTGTCAAACTTACAATATTATAAATGTGATTTAAAACAAGTTACTGACAATATATGCATGGAAACGAAATAGAAACTCTGCTGATTTCAGCTCCGATATGTCAAGACCTTAGCCATTATCGCTTCCGTCCTTAGGACAGCAAAAATCTGAACAGACTGAAAATCACTGACTTTTCTTGGAATCATCAGAGAACTGAGGTCGCAGGGCAAACCACTCTCCAAAATCTGAGAAACAGGCAAAACCAGAGAATCCCGGCCAAGATCTGCTTACCCGGAGCAGAAGAGACTGGAGCCCTAAACTGACAGGAACACTTACATGGTCATTTTGATGGCTGCTGGAGGCTGGGTACAGACTAGCATAGGAGGGGGAAACTGCTTCAGTCATTAGGGAGCTTCCGCACTTTCATGGGTTTTACCCCCAGGAACCCTACCAGGTTCTCATAGTGAGGAGACAAAAAAAAAAAAAAAAAAAAAAAAAAAAAAAAAAAAAAAGAACAACTTGTAGCTCTGGAAGAGGGAAGAGCAAGGGGAATCATGAAACATACCCAGAGTGCTCTTCATGACAATGTCTACTCTTCAGGGGCAAAGGTTTTTACCAGAACCCTATCCCATTTGGGGAAAGGACATTTCTCTCACTGCAGACCTCTCTAGGCTTCATATCAAATATGCTTAAGGGAAGCTAAGAAACACTTGTGAAGGTCAGAGCCCAGAAACACAGACCCAATAAAAGACTGAGATTTAATCATAAGAATGTAGAACACATCTGCTCCTCCATTCCTTACCATCAAGCGAACATGGATCCCCTATAAATACAGAGGACTACAGGTGAAAGAGCTGGAAGACTCAGCTTCCTTTTCAGGAGGAGGACTTAGGGAAGCTCAAGTAAATGGGGGAGACAAAAAGACAAGAAATTTGAAGACTTTAGCAATCAGAGCAAACATTAAACACTGCCCAACTCCTAGCCAGCCAGATTAACATAATTTCTCAACCTAGAAACCTATTAATCTCATTTCCTATTACCTGATACGTCACGATTGGCTTTCACAAAAATATTATCAGGAATGCTAACATGCAAGAAAAAGCACAGTCTGAATATACAAAGCAAACATCAGAACCAGACCAGATCTGATACAGATGTTGGAACTGTCAAACAAGAAATTCTAAATAACTATGATTTATAGGTTAAGGGGTCTAATGGAGAAAAAGAGAAGAGATTGGTAATGTAAACAGAGAGGTGGGAACTCTAAGGAAAAAAAAAATCAAGAGATCAAAAACACAGAAATGAAGAATTCCTCTGATGGGCTCATCAGTGAACTTGATATAGCTGAGAAAAGAATCAGCTTGAAAAAAAAACAAAACCTCAACAGAACATCTAAGCACTCTGAGAAATTTCAAAAGGTGTTACATACATGCAACTGGTGAAGAAGAAAAGGGAGTACAGAGCAGAAGAAATATCTGAAATAATAATAATAATGGCTAAGAACTTTGGAAACAAAGTTAATGACAGAAACCAAACTACAGATCCAAGAAGCTCAGAAAGCACCAAATAGGATAAATTCTTGCCCTGACATCCCCCCACTCTGACCTAAGCAATTCTATACCTAGGCATATCATATTCAAACTACAGAATGCCAGGGGCGCCTGGGTGGCTTGGTTGGTTAGGCATCCGACTTCGGCTCAGGTCATGATCTCACGGTCCATGAGTTCGAGCCCCGCGTCGGGCTCTGTGCTGATAGCTCAGAGCCTGGAGCCTGTTTCAGATTCTGTGTCTCCCTCTCTCTCTGCTCCTCCCCTGTTCATGCTCTGTCTCTCTCTGTCTCAAAAATAAATAAACGTTAAAAAAAAAAAAAAACTACAGAATGCCAAAGACAAAGAGGAAATTTAGAAAAAGAAAGAAAAAGAATTAATCTACAATCTATATAAAGACCAAGAATACAAATTAAAATTACAGTGGACTTCTCATCAGAAACCATGCAAGCAAAAAGTGTGGAGTGAAATATTTAAAGTGTTGAAAGAAAAGCCCTGTAATATAGAATTTTATATCCAGTGAAATTATTGTTCAAAAACAAAGGCAAAAATTGAGACCTTCTCGGATGAACAAAACTGAAGAAATTCATCGCCAGTGGAACTTCTCTGTGAGAAGTGTTAAAAGAAGTTCTTAGGGAGAAGGAAAGTGATACAGATCAGAAACTCAGATCCACGTAAAGAATAGTGTCAGAGAAGGAATAAATGGAAATAAAATATTTTGGTGTTTTTTTTATTCTGAGTTAATCTAAGAGATAACTCTATAAAGTAATAATACTAACAACATGTTGGTAATTATAGCATATGGATAAGTGAGATAAATTATATCAGTTCATAAGGAACAGAAGGAAGCCCTGGAAATATTCCATTGTAAGGTATGTGTATTACTTATAAAGTGGTATAGTGTTATTTGAAGGTATATTTAGATTAGTAATAAATTAAATATTGCAAATTTAGATTAGTGAGAAATGTATATAGCAACTAAAATGGTTTTAAAATATATAATTGATTTGCTAAGAAAGTAGATAAAAAAAGAATATAAGGTATTGTTTAAAACTGAATAAGGTGGAAAAAGAGGGAGAAAAAAGGAACAAAGAAAAAGTGGAATAGAAAATAACTACAAATGTGGTAGATATTAATCCAAAAATACCAACAATCAATTTAAATGTGAATGATCTTAACACGCTAATTAAAAGGCAGAGACTGGGGTGCCTGGGTGGCTCAGTCGGTTAAGTGCCCGACCCTTGATTTCGGCTCAGGTCATGATCTCGCGGTTTGTGAGACTGAACCCTACATCGGGCTGTGCCTTGACAGGGGTGTCTGCAAGGGATTCTCCCTCCCCCCCCCTCTCTGCCCCTCCCCTACTTGCACTCTCTGTCTTTCTCAAAAGAAATAAACTTGAAAAAAATTCTTTTAAAAGCAGAGATTTTCAGGGTAGATAACCAAACAAGAGCCATGCTGTCTACAAGAAACCCACTTTAAATATAAAGATTAATACACGCTAAATCTAAAGAGATGGAGAAAGATATACCATAATAGCGTTCAACAAAAGAAGGCTGAGGTAGCTTATTAATTTCAGTCAGAGACTTCAAAACAAGAAAAATTATCAAGGATAGAGAGTGGAATTACTTAATTAAAAAGGGGTCAATTCTCCCAGAAGACAACAATTCTAAGTGTGTATGTGCCTAAAACAGGACATCAAAACACATGACACGAATACTGACAGAACTGAAAAGAAAAACAGACAAATCCACAATTACAGTTGGAGACTTCAACACTCCCCTTTTAGTAATAAAAAGGGGATAAATCAAACATGTAGAAAATCAGTAGGGATATATACACATATATTGATCTGAACACCACTATCAATTACTTTATCTATAGTCATTTATACAATACTTCTTCTAACAAAGGCAGAATATGTAACCTTCTTGAGATCACAAGGATTATTCACCAAGATATGTCGCATACCTTGTTTAGGTGTGGCCATAAAACACACTTTAACATATTTAAAGTATAGATGTCACATAAAGTATGTTCTCAGAACACAGTAGAAGTAAACCAGAAATCAGTAACAGAAAGATACTCAAAAATCCCAATATTTAGAAATTAAGGATCACTTTTCCAAATAACACATGACATTTGACACTCAAGTGTCAAGAGAAGTTAAAAAAAAAAACACAACATTTTGAACTAGATGAATATGACAGTACAACAAATCAAAATTTATAAGTGCTTAGAGGAAGACTTATATCTTTAAATAAATTTATATAGTCATATAAATATAAATATTTATATAAATATAATATAATTTAATTATATTAATTTAATATATTGTATAAATATAATTATATATTTAATTAATTTAATATATTATATAAATATAATATATAAATAAGTTTATATATTATAAAAGATCTAAAATCAATATCTAGGTTTCCACATTAGGAAACTGGAGAGAGAAGAGTAAATTGAGCCTAAAGCAAGCAGAAGAAAATAAATAATAAAGATTGGTACACAAATCAATGAAAGTGAAACCAGAAAAACAACAGAGAAAATCAGCAGGACTAAAAGCTGATTCCTTGAAAAGATCAATAAAATAGATGAAGTTCTAGTTGGGCTAAGCAAGGAAAAAAAGAGAGCAAATATGATCAGTATCAAAAATGAAAGAAAAGTTATCACAATTAATAAAACAGTACTATGGACAACTCTATGCCCACAAACTTGATAACTTACCTGAGGTGGAATAATTCATTGAAAGACAAAAACTGCCAAAAGTCGCACAAAAAGAAACAATTAATCTTAATAGGTCCATATCTACTAAAGTAATGTTATCAATAATTAATAACCTCACGAAAAATAAAGTGCCATGCCCAGATGGATTTACTGGTAAATCCTATCAAATATTTAAGGAACAAATGACACCAATTCTCCTGATGTCTTCCAGAAAATAGAAGCCAAAATAACATTACTAAATCATTCTGTGAATCCATCATTATCCTAATCCGAGCCTAGAGAAAACCGTTACAAAAAGGGAAAACTGTAGACCAACACTGTTCAGGAACATAGATGTAAAAATCTTCAACAAATATTAGCAAATTGAATCCAACAACGTTTTAAAAGATTATACACAAAGGCCAGTGGAATTTAGTTCAGTTATGCAAGATGGACCAATATTTAAAAAAACAATCAACATGGGGTACCTAGGTGGCTCAGTCAGTTAAGTGTCTAACTTTGGCTCAGGTCATGATCTCGCAGTTCATGAGTTCGAGCCCCGCGTCGGACTCTATGCTGACAGCTCAGAGCCTGGAGTCTGCTTCACTTTCTGTGTCTCCCTCTCTCTCTGCCCCTCCCCCACTCATGTGTGTGCGCGCACGCACACACACTCTCTCTCACTCTCTCAAAAATAAACATTAAAAAAATTTAAAAAAACAATGTAACCCACAACATAAACAGGCTAAAGAAGAAGAAATCATATGATCATATGAATTGATGAAGAAAAAACATTTGATGAAATTGAACACTCATTAATAATAAGAACTCAGCAAACCAGGAATAGAAAGGAATTTCCTCAACCTGATAAAGAACATCGACAAAAATCCCAAAGCAGAAATCGCACTAAATGGTGGGTAAGTAGAAGCTTTCCTCTTAAGATCAAAAACAGATCTTAAGAGATGTCTTCTCTTACCACTCCTATTTAACAATAGTCTGGAAGTCCTAGCTAGTGCAACATGACAAGAAGCAGGAATAAAAGGCATACAGACTGGGAAGGTAGAAACAAAACTGTATTTTTTCACAGATGGCATAATTGTCTATGTAGAAAATCATCCCAAAGAGTCAGCAAATAAAACAAACAAAACCCAACCCCAAACAAAACCTCTGAAACTAAAAAGGAAATATAGCAAAGTCACAGGGTAGAAGGTTAATATACAAAGTCAATTGCTTTACTATATATCAGTAACAAGCAACTGGAACTTAAAATCCAAAACAATACCATTTACAAAAGTACTCCCAAAATGAAATACTTAGGTAAATCCAAAAAATATAAAGGATCTAAATGCAGAAAGCTACAAAACTCTGATGAAAGAAACTAAGTAAGATCTAAATAAGTAAAAGATAATCTAGAAGACTCGATATTAAGGGAGCAATTCTTCCCATCTTTGTCTTTTGATCAATGCGACTGATATTGCAATCAAATCCCAGCCACTATTTGATAGTACAGACAAACTGATTCTCATGTGTATAGGGAAAGATAAAAGGCCTAGAATTACAAACACAATACTGGAGAGGAAAAACAAAGTTAGAGGACTTAACAGTACCCAATTTCAAGACTTTCTATAAGTTACAGTAATCACCCCAGTGTTGTCTTGGCAAAAGAACAGATGCATAAATCAATGGAACAGAATCAAGAAACCAGAAATATAACCACACTAATATAGTCAACTGATCTTTGACAAAGGAGCAAAGGCAATTAGAGAAAGGACAGTCTTTTCAAACAATGGTGCAGAAACAATTGGATGTCCATATGCAAAAAAAAATGAGCCTAGATACAGAGTTTATACCTTTGATATGATAAAAATTAACTTAATATCGATCACACACCCAAATGTAAAATGCAAAATAAGAGAAACCTTGGATTGCATGATGAGTGTTAGATACAACACCAAAAGCACAATCATGAAAGAAAAAAAAAAGGTAAGTTAGACTTTATTAGAATTTTAAAATCTGCTCTGTGAAAAAAATACTCTTAAGAGAATGAAAGACAAGCTATAGGCTGAGAAAGTATTTGCAAAACGTATCTGAATAAGGACTTGTATCTATAATGTACATAGAAATCTTAAAATAGCAATAAAAAGGCAAAAAGCCAATTTAAAAAAAAAGTGGGCAAACATCTGAATAGACACAAATCCAAAAAAAAAATACAAATGACAAATAAGCATTTGAAATATTTTCAATATTGACTGTCATTAATAATTTAAATAGTAATGAGATGCTACCACATACCCATTAGAATGGTTTCCCTCAAAAAAAAAACCCACAAAAACCTAGCAACACCAATTCCTAGCTCACATGTGGGTCAACAGGAACATTCATTCATTACTGGTGGAAAAGCAAAATGTTGCAGCTACTTTGGAAGACAGTTTGGCATTCATTTTCTTACGCAGCAACCATGGTCCTAGGTAGTTACCCAACTGCTCAAAAACTTAAGTCTGCACAAAAACTACACGTGAATGTTTATAACACTTTTATTCATAATCACCAACAATTGGAAGTAATTAAATGTCCTTCAGCAGGTGCACGGATCAAATAATTTTAGTACATTCGCAGAAAGGAATATTATTCAGTGATTTTTAAAAAGTAAGCTATCAAGCCAAAGAAAGTCATGGATGAAACTTGCCAGTCTGAAAAGGCTGTCTATGTAGTATATGATTCTAATTTTATGACATTCCAGAAAGGACAAATTTATAAAGACAGTCACAAGATGAGTAGATGCCAGGAGTTCAGAGCAATGAGGGTCGAAAGGACAAAAACAGGGGATATTTTAGGGTGGGGAAACTATTTTGCATGACGTGGTATGACAAATATATGGCATCATGCATTTGTTGAAACCCACAGAACTTTATAGCGCAAAGAATAAACTTTAAGATAAAAACAGAAAGGGAGGCAAACCATAAGAGACTTATATACAGCGAACAAACTGAGGGTTGCTGGAGGGACTGTGGGTGAGGGGATGGGCTAAATGCGCGAGGGGCATTAAGGAGGACACTTGTTGGGATGAGCACTGGGTGTTAAATGTAAGTGATGAATCACGAGATTCTACTTCTGAAACCAATACTATACTGTATACTAACTTGGATTTTAATAAATAAATTAAAAAAATAAACTTTAATGTGTGAAATTCTTTAAAAATCATTTAGGAGTTCAGGGGATTCCAGGACGGAATGGAGAATGTGACAAAATAATTTAAATGTATTAGAAACAGATGGAAACAACTTCACTGAAGGCAATGAGGGAAAACAGTGTTGACCTAAGTAACTTTGGAAACGAATGGAGTCCACATAAAGGCAAAATAAGGGGTACTTAAGCACTAGACCCGAGTTGATAAAGTTGTTTTCCACAGGGGCACAAGTAAAACATCCTGAGTACTATACATGCATATTGGAATTGAACAGTTATGTAAATGAACGGCTGACTGGGGGAGACAGGTATCCCACTGTTGGAGTGGCAGGTTACTGAGAAGCTAAAGGAGGAGGCTAGAATAATCCATATGGTAATGCTTTAAAGTCTGAAATACCACTATGACTCATGTTTAGCTTAATATAGATACATATGTGCGCATACAGAAATATTTGTAGAAATGCACACATACTTGGGTTAGTATACACATCTATATTTCCTTGCTCCATCAGCTGAGAGAGCTTAGAAGCAACAATGGCACCCCAGTGACAATGAACACGTCTACCACCCACATCTTGGTTTCTAATATCCATTCTCTAGTAAAAACAAAAAATCAAGAATCCCTGAAGAACTGACGGATTCTCATACTGGGGCAGGAATTATAAAAGATGAGTCTGAAGAGTCTGAAGGGCCAGAGAGTAAGAAAGTACTAAAAGACTCTCACAATTGTGAGGGTACGTCAAAGGCACGGAGGAGTCTACTGGAAGGGCTCCCAATGGCCAAAGTGGGACAAATTGAACAGTAAAATATATTGAGTAGTACTGGATTAATCATAGAATAAATATCTATGTGTCTGTAGTGTTATAAATATTGACTAAATAAATACATATATAAATGAGAGCATAGACAAATCTCCCATGCAGAAGAACTATAAATAATTCATGCACATACTCAGTTTTCAAGGAGGTGGACCATAACTCCCCACTCCTTAGGTGTGGGCTGCCCACGGTGACTTCCAGAGTCAAGTTATGGAAAGGGGAGGAAAGAGTAAATTCTGCAGTGCAGAGACCTGCCAAACACTACCTGAACCAGGTGATCAAGGCCAATGCCAAGAGTCATAAATCATGCTGGCCATATAAATCTTTGATACGATGGGGATGGCACTTTACCTTTGCTATCTTCCTCTCCCAAAGACATAACCCCAGCCTACACATGAGGAAAACATCGAACAAATCCCAATCTAGAGACATCTAAAACACCAGACTAGTGCTCCTTTAAACTGTCAAGATCATCAAAAACAAAACAGGCTAAGAAACTGAGCCTAAGAAGATATGATTACTAAACACAATGTGGTATCGTGGCTAGGATCCAGGAACAGAAAAAGAACACTGGGGAAAAACTAAGGAATTCTAATAAAGTACAGACTTTAGTTAATTATGAATCAATACTGGCTAATTGTAACGTATGTACTACATTAATGTGAAATGTTAATAATAAGGGAAACTGGATGTTAGGGATATGGGAATTCTCTATAGCAGCCTCACAGTTTTTCCAGAAATACAAAACTGTTCTAAAATAAAAAGTTTTATTTAGGGGCACCTGGGAGGCTCTTTACCTCTGGTTGAGTGTCTTACTCTTGATTTCAGCTCAGGTCATGATCCCGGGGTCTTGGAATCAACCCCGCAACGGGTTCTGCTCTGAGCGTGGAGCCTGCTTGGGATTCTCTCTCTCTCCTCTTTCTCTGTCCCTCCCACACTCATGATTGCTCTCTCGCTCTCATTCGCTCTCTCTCTCACTGTCTTTCAAAATAAATAAGCTTTTTAAAAAATTTAAAAATGTATACAATAGCATGTAAAATTATATAGAATAATATATTAAAAACTGATTTGCCATGTTATCAACATGGTAAAATCAACTATATCTATTCATATTATATCTTGAAATCTAATACATTAAATTCAATAATCAACTCAACAAAGTCACTTTCTTAATCCCAGACAAGTTACCCTGGTTCTCGTGTTTTCTACAGACCATCTGGGAGAACGAAATGTGTTTCAGGTATTGGCGCTTATACAAGTAAAAATACATTGACTTGTTATTTTTTGAAGCATTTCTACTTTAAATTTTATCGACCATAATCATCACAATAATGACGTAAGTTATATATTATTACGTTTCTTTCCAGGAGTAGAAGAAAACTGAAGTAAATTCAGATGTGGTGCTTGAAAGCATGGGGACATATTTTTGGAAGGTCATTAAAACTGCAATCAGTTTAAAATTTGCCAAGTGCCCAAAACTCAGGTAGAAAACTGAGTAATTCAGTGAAATGCTTGGCTCCTCACTGACTTGATACCAAATATTTAGATTCTTTTTTTTTTATATTTTTTTAACATTTATTTATTTTTGAGAGACAGAGCATGAGTGGGGAGGGGCAGAGAGAGAGAAGGAGACACAGAATCTGAAGCAGGCTGCAGGTTCTGAGCAAGCTGTCAGCACAGAGCCTGATGCGGGGCTCGAACCCACAAACTGTGAGATCATGACCTGAGCCGAAGTCGGATGCTCAACCGACTGAGCCACCCAGGTGCCCCCCTCCCCACAAATATTTAGATTCTTTATCAGGAAAGCTCATTTCTTATATCAAAATAATTTTGTCACTTGAAATTGTATTGGGAATATGAAAACTGTCTTCATCTTGAAGTAATGAGTATATATTAATTTTTCATGGCTAGAAAGAATGTGCTTCTAACTTAGTAAGAAATATATATCTGTTTAATGTCACTTCCACAGAGAAATTAACAGCAATGTTTTAGGTGAAACTGGGAGAAAGGCAAGAAAAACAACCCCCACCCCCACCCCCACCCCATATACTCAGTCTTTTGTAGAATGACAGATGAAACTTTTGTTGGAGGAACATTTAGGCATTTGTAGAGAATATGGATTCAAAATTAGCAATGTAAGGAATACCCCATTTGTAGGCCAATTTTACTGCAAGATGAAAAACTAAATGTTTTAATACAGGTGTTAGATTTAGAAAAAGGAATACAATACACAATTCAATTGCTTCTTCCGCCCCTCTTTAAACCTTTGTTTCTAATAGATAATAACTCTTTTCCAACTAGTTTACCTTTTCAAAAAGGAATATGGTATTTTTGCTCGGTCAACGTCTACTTTCCTTTATTTTGGTAAAAATACTTTGGTTTTCACTTGACAGATTACCTGCCCACTCTCTCATTCCAAGTATTTTAGGTGAGGCTTTATGCAGCTCACGCCGCTCTGGAAATGCACGTGTAATCCAAGCCTGGAAAAATCAGTTCATTCCTTCCCTTGGTTATTGCTTCAAGAATGGGCATGTGGATAGAACTGGAGCATGTTATGCTAAGTGAAATAAGTCATACAGAGAAAGACAGATACCATATGGTTTCACTCTTACGTGGATGCTGAGAAACTGAACAGAAGACCATGGGGGAGGGGAAGGAAAAAAAGAAGTTAGACAGGGAGGGAACCAAACCATAAGAGACTATTGAAAATTGAGAATAAACTGAGGGTTGATGGGGGGTGGGAGGGAGGGGAAAGTGGCTGATGGGCATGGAGGAGGGCACCTGTTGGGATGAGCACTGGGTGTTGTATGGAAACCGATTTGACAATAAATTTCATATTTAAAAATAAATAAAAATAAAAATAAATAAATAAATAAACAAATAAACAAATAAAAGAATAGGCATGTGACTCTAGTTGATCAACCAGAGAAAATATTGAGAGGTATTCTCTTTTTAGTCTCATTTGTTGAACTGGTAGGATGCATTCCAGGAGTCATCTTGCCTCTCCTGGTAAGAAAGCCTACCTGAAAGTAAACCAACCAGAGGAAAACCAAACCTGAGATGGAGAGAGAGGGAAGGAGGCAGGAAAGGAGAGTGACTCCTGACACCTAAGTACAACCGTGCCTCTATACCATCCCTGCAGTATTTCGGTCATAAGAATCAACTAACTCCCTATTTCACTAAAACGAATCTGAATTGGGTTTGGAGCACTTTGAACTGACTTGGTCCTGATGGCAAGCATCTTTCTTTTTTCCCAGCTGTCTCAATTTTTTCTCATCTTTAGAGATCTAGTTGAGGACAATTATTCTATAAGCTTACCTAGGCAAACCCAAGCCAAAGAACTCTTCCTCCTCTGAACTCATACATTAGTATATTTAGCATCCGTTTGCCTTAGTGATACCTCTTGTGTTGTTGATGACATTGTTACTCAATTTTCTCTGTGTATGACTTTTTTTTTTAATCAATAAGATGCTAAATTCCCAAAGGACAGCATTGTCCAATATCCCTTCGCTACTTCAAGTCCCAAATTGTTGAGAAGTGATTGACCAAGTTTTCTCCAAATCTATGTGCCAAAATCCAAAAGGAGTTATTTTCCTTACACAAATATATAATTTGTCCTAGCAACATAAAGCCTTTGTAAGAGCTCACAGTTCCCAGTTTGCTTCCGTAATTAATTCATAGGTAATTTCATAAATTATATCTTTAGAACCCATATGAAATTAGTGAAGGTAGAAGGAAACTGACATGTTTTGAATATTCACAATATACTAAACAAAATCCTTGGGACTCCACATATATTTACCTGGCATATATCTCACAATAGTGCTGCTAATTAAATTTTATTATTTTTACTTTACAAATGAGGAAACAAGCTGAGAGATGTTAATTTGTTCAAGACCACACCCTAGTGAATGTACACTCATGTTTATGTGTTTTTGAATCTTTGCATTACCACCACCTAGCACGGTGTCCAGCATAAAAAGAAGATTCATAAAATATTAGGCAAATGAATGAATGAGTGAATGAACAAATAATACAGCCACGATCAAAGGTGTCCTTTTTGGTTCCAGATCTCCACTATACTATGCCACCTACAAACAGAATCATCACCAAGATAATCCCATACATTTTTGTCTCTTGTTTTTAAGTTACAATGAATCACTTAGCATTATGCATGTGGAAAGACGGATATTTCAACAGCTTCACCCCACTATGGAGGTGAGTCACAGTAGATGAAGCAGCTTGGGCTAAGTACTAGGACTTTTAGGTTAGAGGGGAATCTGAATATAAATTGTATTTACTTGTTCTGTGACCTTAAACAAGTTACCTATGTCTCTGATTACTTATCAGTAAAACTGGGATAATATTATCTTCCTTGTAAGACTGTTATGAGATGAAATAAAATTATGCCAGCAGAGCATCTGACATATAGGCATCTTTTTTTTTTTGCTGTTATTACTATAATATTTTCTTTGAAGTTCGAACCAATTCTCTCATGGCCATCTAAGTCTTAGTAATGTACAAGTGTTTGATTTTTAATAATTTAGGCATGACTTAGAACATTGAGAAAAAAGACATGTCTCTCGTTAACAGCAACAGATATTCATAACTGAGCTCTCATAACTAAAAGTGACGCCAATATTACAAAAATTTTTTTTTAATATAGAAGACACTCTCAACATAAAGAACAGTCTCATTACCCAAGCCAGAAACTACAAGTCTGCCTTCCTGCCCTCAGCCATAAGTATGTACTATTAAATACCTTCCTGCCCTCAGCCATACTATTAAATACCTTCATCTGTCTTAATGTTTTCAACTAATTACCAACTCTTTGCTAATAATACATTCAAAAATATCAAGTTCAATTTCTTTATTACCTTTACCATGGATTTATTGACGCTTTCAACAGCTCTAATCTGGAGGGTTTTGTGGCAGCCCGGCTGTAAAATTCTGGCAGCTTTAACTAGGGTAGAGATTTGGAAGTAGTGAGAAGTGACTTCATTTTGAATGTATTTTAACGGTGGAGCCAACAGGGTCTACTAATGGATTAGATGTGGGGTTTTTAGAGGCTCAGAATCATGGAAGCCTCTGAAACTTCTGGCTGGAGCAAGTAATGAATAATGGTAGCATTTCCAGAGTTGGGAAATGCTACTGCAGCAAGCCGGGCAGCTGGGATGGAGAGTGTGCTTTCAGACATGAGCATGGGAGGTATTCAGGATAAAGTTTTACAAACTGAGAAACTGTGTTCAGCAACTAATTCCTATGTACTTTTCAAGTGTGTGTGTGCCTTTGTACTTGCTTTTCTTTTTACCTGGGATTACCTGTCCCCCATCTAACCTACACTCGCATGAAGTACACTCAAGAGGCGGCTTTCCCGGGGCGCCTGGGTGGCTCAGTCAGTTGAGCGTCCGACTTCAGCTCAGGTCACGATCTCACGGTTCGTGAGTTCGAGCCCCGCGTCAGGCTCTGGGCTGATGGCTCAGAGCCTGGAGCCTGCTTCCGATTCTGTCTCCCTCGCTCTCTGCCCCTCCCCCATTCATGCTCTGTCTCTCTCTGTCTCAAAAATAAATAAACATTAAAAAGAGGCGGCTTTCCCAACACCCCCAGCAGAATTAGACTTACCTTCCTCTATGGCCCAATAGCAATTTAGTAATGTTTACAAAATACTAATAATACATCAAGCATTATACTAATTACTAGGGATACAAAGATATAAAATTCCTTGCGTTCAAAGAGCTTACAATCTAATAGGGGGTAGGGGAACCTACCCTAACTATTCAGTACAATGTAATAAATGGTATATACAAAATGCAATGAAACTATAGATGAGAGAATGGTGGGTAGTCAGGCTAAGGCACTAATATTTACTGAATGTATATTTGCCATATGTATGGTACTTTAATTATTATTTCATTGAATTCTCACAACAGCCCTATAAGCCAAGCAGAAATCTTTAAGTACTTACCCCAAACTACACAGTTTGCACGTGGCAGAATTAGCTTACAAATCCACCCCTGACTCCTAGGCCATTTTCTATCAAACCAAATGCAGAAGGGGCTTCATGGGAGAGATAAACTTAGGCTGAAACCAGAAGGATGAAGGTCAGAGGAAGTGGTGCATGTCTAGACGCTGGGGGCTGGGGGAGTTACGGGCAGTGTCCTTCAGAGAGAATGGAGGGAGAAGAGGCTGGGTAAGTGGTACCATGCTTAGGAGTCTGGGTTTTATCCTGGAACAAATGGGATATTCTGTTTATTTTTTTTTAAGTTCATCTATTTACTTTGGGAGAAAGAGGGAGAGAGAGCGCGCACGCAGGGAGGAGCACAGAGAGAGGGAGAAAGAGAGAATCCCAAGCAGGCTCCACACTGTCAGCACAGAGCCCCACACGGGGCTCAATCTCACGAACCATGATATCATGACCTGAGCCAAAATCAAGAGTCGAACGCTTAACCAGCTGAGCCACCCAGGCCCCCCCTCTAATAAAACATTTTTAAAAGTGTAAGTAATAAGCAGTTGGAAGAAATCACAATATTTCTACTTTGAAATAAATACACTTTGAAATAAATAAATAAATAGATTTGACATCATGAAGACGGAGCCAACGAAATCCAGCATCGCAACACATTTGATACCTGAGAGAACCTCAGATGCTGAATGGATCACATACATTTCAGTTTTTCCCAATGCTTTCACTATTTTCTTTAAAAACCATAAATAAAAATGAATTCAGTTTCCCTAGTTTTCAGTGTTGGAGTATAGAACCCAAAGGGTGTCTTGGGCATACAGGGCCAACTCTAAGCACACATGAGAAATTATATTAGGATTATTGATTTACAAACAGTAGGCAAAGCTGAATGACCATGGCAAAGGTAGGGCAACAGCCAGGGCAGCTATGAGGGCTCAGTAAGGTCATCATGGACAGAACATCTAGGCACTGACAGGAAAACAATTCAGCACCAATGGGAGGGTGGGCGGGCCATTGTAATTGTCCCACCAAATAAGAATAAGCAGGATGAAAAAATAAAAATAGGTAACATTTATTAAAAAAAAAAAACTTTTTAAGGGACAGGCACCTTTCAAAAAAATCTGTATTATTTCTTTTAATCTTTTAAAAAGCCTGTGTGAGAGGCATTGTTGTTGTTGTTGTTGTTTAAGTTTATTTATTTTGAGAGAGAGAGAGAGAGAGAGAATGAACCAGGGAGGGGCAGAGAGAGAAGGGTACAGAGGATCCGAAGGAGGCTCTGGGCTGACAGCAGAGAGCTCGATGCAGGGCTCGAACTCATGAGCCTTGAGATCACGACCTGAGCCGAAGTCAGAGGCTTAACCGACTGAGCCACCCAGGGGCCCAATGAGACCTACAGTTTTTATCTCCTTTTTATAAACGAGGAAGTAAAATAATTCGCTCAGATCACAGAGGGAGAGAGGAACGGGAATTTGAACCCAGGACATCTGACGACAAAGCCTAGCTTAACTATAGTTACAGTTAACTGTAACTAGATGGAGTAGAGGAGATGATTCACCGCAGAACAGAAAGAGAAAGGAACTCTGGGCTGCTAACCAACAGATCCAGATTACAGACAGCACTTATGGTAGAGGCCACATTTTAGAGGGGACACCTTGCACTAAACACTGTAGGATTTGCTATCAGAGCAGGTTCTGACTTCTGAACCTCTGGCTGCCCATGGCATTCATGTTGTGGGCTCAGTAATTTGAACAGAAATTCTCTGTTTGTTTCTATGACAGCTGATCAGCCCAGCTAAGTAAAGATAAGAATTTTCACAGTTTTCTGCTTTTGGCAGAAAAGCAACACATTTATGAGAGTGAAACTGCTTTGTATTTTAGAAAAAAAAAAAAAACCATACTGTGGAAATAGAAAATTTGTTTTTCCTTATTTTGTGAAAAAATTATCGTAGTCGGAACTTGCACTCATGCACTCCCACATGTTGTATTGCCTGATGAGCCACTTCTTCCTGGGTCGTTGTCCGGCCGTGAGATTTTATTTATTTTTTTAGATAGCTCTTACTAGACTTTGCTTTGACTTTCAAGCTGGTAGGTGTACAATTGAAGGGTTTGCAAGTTTGCAGACGCCTGAGTGTAAATATAGTATAGTGCCATATCTGATCCCTACTGCTCTGCAATTAGTTACTTGATTCTCAGTTACACCGATGTTCCCAAAACATTTTGAGAAAATAGTGAGAGATTATGAAATAAAAATCGGCCTCATGCCAGTAATCCTGATTTCCAGGGCCCAGCTTTTAATCTTTTTATCCTTGTTTGGGGCTAGGATCCCCGATTAAAATATTGGAGGGGCAGGGCGCCTGGGTGGCTCAGTCGGTTGAGCGTCTGACTTCAGCTCAGGTCACGATCTCACGGTTCGTGAGTTCGAGCCCGAGTCCGGCTCTGGGCTGATGGCTCAGAGCCTGGAGCCTGCTTCCGATTCTGTGTCTCCCTCTCTCTCTGCCCCTCCCCCATTCATGCTCTCTCTCTGTCTCAAAAATAAATGAACATTAAAAAAAAAATTTTGTTTAAATATCGGAGGGGCTATAGAGCTCCCTGTGTGGCCGGTGATTCTTAACTAACTAGCTCATATCAAAAGAGCCTTGTTAGCAAGATAAAGGAAATAGAACCACAGACCTCTGGATGGTACTCTCAAAGTTTCCCTATCTTCAGAGAAAATATTCCCATTTATCAAACCTGTGTTTTACCCCTCTACCTGAGGTCATATTTACACGTTAACTGAATAAACCAAACTATGGGCGGCCACGTTGAAAAGCTCTTACCAATTCTTGCTAATCTATTAACATTGGTTACATAAGGATCCAATGAAGTCTTCACAATATTCCCAAACACACAAATTCAACCTGAACTTCTTATATGAGTGTTTTTAATGCCAGTAGTAGTTCTGTCCCAATTTTAAGGTTATTTTTTTCTATTTCTGAAAAATGCCACCAAAATTCTGAGAGGGAATGCTTTGAATCTGTCAATTGCTTTGGGTAATATAAACATTTTAACAATGTTAGTTCTTCTAATCTATTAGCACAGAGTATCTTTCCATTTATTTGTGTCTTCTTCAATTTCTCTCATTAATGTCTTTCATTAATGTCTGAACAGGTCTTTCACCACCTTAGTTAAATTTACTTTTAGGTATCTTATTCTTTTTGATGCACCTGTAAATGGGATTATTTTCTTAATATCTTTTTCTGATAGTTCATTTTCAGTATATAAAAATGCAACAGATTTTTGTATATTGTTTTTGTACCCAAACTTTACTGAATCCACTCCTTAGCTCTAACATATTTTTTGGTGGCAACTTTAGGGTTTTCTATTTGTAAAATCATGTTGCCCTCAAATAGTGAGTTTTACTTCTTCCCTTCTGATCTGGATGCCTTTTGTTTCTTTTTCTTGCCCAATTTCCCTGGCTAGGACTTCCTACTATGTTGAATAAAAGTGGCAAGGGTGGATATCCTTGTCTTGTCCTTAATCTTAAAGCAAAACTGTTCAGTTTTTCACCATTGAGTATAATGTTAGCTGTGGGCTTGTCTTTGTGGACTTTAGATATTGAAATAGTCTACAGTCCAACTTTGTTGAGAGGTTTTGTCATAAATGGATGGTGAATTATGCCAAATGCTTTTTCTGCATCTATTGAGGAGATAATATGATTTTTATCCTTTTGTTAAAATTGGATATCATGTTGATTGATTATTTGGGTGTTGAACCATCCTGGAATCCCTAGGATTAATCCCACTTGATGATGGTATACGATCTTTTTAATGTATTGTTGAATTCAGTTTGCTAATATTTTGTTGAGAATTTTTGCATCTAAGTTTATCAGGAATATTGGCCGATAATTTTACATCTTTGTGGTGTCTTTGTCTGGTTTTGGTATCAGGGTAATTAATGCTGACATCATAAAATAAGATTGGATGTAATCCTGCCTCTTCAACGTTTTTGGAAGAGTTTGAGAGGAACAGATATTAAATCTTATCTGAATGTTGGGTAGAATTCACAAGTAAAGCCACCTGGTTCTGGACTTTCATTTGTTGGTAGTTTTGGTTTGTTTTTTTTTTTTTTTTATATTGATTTAATCTCCTTTCTAGTAATCAGTCTATTCAGACTTTTCTTTTTTTCATGATTTAGTCTTGGAAGATTGTATGTTTCTAGGAATTTATCCATTTCTTCTAGGTTGTCCAATCTGTTGGTATATAATTGTTCATACAGTCTCTTAGGATCCTTTGTATTTCTTTGGTATCAGTTGCCACTTCTCTTTCTTCAATGCTGATATTATTTATTTGAGCCCCCTTTTTTCCTTACTGAGTCTAGCTAAAGTCTGTCTTTTTATCTTTTCAAAAAATCTGTTCCTAGTTTAATCAATCTTTTCTGTTGTCTTTTTTGTCTTTATTTCATTTATTCCAACTCTGATACTTATTAGCCCCATCCTTCTACTAAACTTGGGGCTTTATTTATTCTTTTTCTAGTTCCTTTAGGTGTAAAGTCAGATTGAGAATTTTTCTTGTTTTCTGAGGTAGGTTTATATCGCTATAAACTTCCCTCTTAGAACTACTTTTGCTGCACCCCATAGATTTTGTTATGTTGTATTCCCATTTTCATTTGTCTCAAGGTAGTTTCTAAGTTTCTTCTTTGATTTCTTTGTTGATCCATTGGTTGTTCAGTAGTGTGTTGTTTAATCTCCATATATTTGTGATTTTCCAGTTTTCTTCTGGTAATTGATTTCTAGTTTCACATCACTGTGGTCATATAAGATGCTTGATATGATTTCAATCTTCTTAAGTTTATTTAGACTTGTTTCGTGACTTAACATGTATATAATCTATCCTAGAGGACGTTCCATGTGCACTCAAGAAAAATGTGTATTCTGCTGTCGCTTTCGGAACGAATGCTATGTATACATCTATTAAATCCATCTGGTCTGTTGTTTAAAGCAGAATGTTTTCTTATTGATCATCTCAGAAAATCATCAACATCATTGATGTAAGTGGTATATTAATGTTCACTAGTATGATTCTATTGCTGTCCATTACTCCATTTAGGTCTGCTGAAATTTGCCTTATATATTTAGTTGCTTCTATATTGGGTGCATAAATATTTTAAAATGTTATAGCTTCTTAATGGATTGATATCTTTGTAATTACTATGTACAGGCAAAATTTCATTTACTATTCACAACAGCTTTCTGAGAGAAACAATATTATCTATCCCCCCTTCACAGCCGAGGAAACGGAGGCAAGGGGAAATTGAATGATTTGCTCTAAGTCATTAAACCAATGCCAGTGTTCTTACCACTGCTCTAAACTATTTATTCTATAGACTTTTCACAACAACTGAAGACAATGTATATAAAGCACCTGTAATCGGACATAGTCTAAGACATGTCCTCAACAAATTTTAGCTAATACTATTAATTAATAAACAACAGATAAGTAACAACAATGCTTAGTTTGATGGACTGATCTATAAGGTTGTGTTTCTTGTTCAGTTTTCAGTATCATATCGTTGGATATGCACCTTTTGCAAATAGATTTGCAAGTACTGACTGAGCACCTATGTTGCAGCAGGCATTTTACTCCCCGCGGTGGGCCTGGTGCTATGTGAAATAGAATCTGTGGTGTTAATTACTATGAGCCTTTCCATTTTGCCTTTTTCTAAGGTTAATTTTTTTTGTGTGTGAACTTTGCAAATACCCATGAATCATTTCCATTTTCATTCTACCTGCATATAAGTAAGCCTTCTCAGGAGCTTTGCATTTCTAGATTTAATTCTGGGCTCTTTAGATCAAAGCACTCATATCTCTCCTATCCTATTTTGAGGTCTGTCTTTATGTCTAGGATCCTAGCCTATGATTTTAAAACAATAACCAAAAGCAAACAAATCTCTCTGAGACACCATTATTATAGCTAATTGCTATCATGTATTTTTTCCCCATTTCTCCAGCAGCTTCTCTCATGTCAGATAGATCCCAAAAGCTAAATCTGGTAGGCTAAGTATCATATTAAGCTGATACTGAATAACACCTCTTACCCCCTTTGTTATTCCATTGCCAATTATGCAGTCCATAAGGGATTCTGTCACATGAGGGTCTGTTACCCAGAGATCACGTACATGTAGCAGCTGTTTATTTGCAAATACAGAATGGGATGAACACATGGTTCAGAAAGATGGTTTTTTAATGTTGGTATCTTCTCATTTACATTAGATTATCCACAATTCTTTTTCCCTTTTCCAATTCTGAATATATGGTAAATAGTCTCTCTTTTTTTTTTTCTCACTAAACTCCACTGAAATAGAAATGACTGGAATGTCACCAAGTGTCTCCAATAGCTAAGGCATCACAACCTCAAAATAGCTCAAGCTTTAAATAGTGATACTGATCACATTGATCATAAAAATAGTGGCAAAATGAGCAGGTATAAGTTATTACTATGTACCATGCACTTCCCTGGGGACCTTACATATGTGTGTCACTTACTATTCATAATAACCCCATGACATAGGTAGGTGCTATTATCTCTATTCTGTAGATGAGAAAGCAGAGGGTGAAGAGTTTGTTGCTTACCCAAAGCCATAATGCTACTAGGTGTCAGAGCTGTGACTTAAACCCAGACTGTCCTGTCTGTGTTTCCCCTCACTTTACACTGAGAATTAGGGAGAAGAGCAAAGCAGGATGAAAGGCAGGGGAAAGAGTAGACAGAGAGGCAGGAGATGGGTAATGGAGAAAAATGTCATTAATCGTCGTTAATTTGTTAAATGAACATCCACGGAGTCCCCAGGACTGGCTGGGCGTGGTATCTACACCTAAGCCAAGTTCCTTGTCCAAGAGAGGCAAGCTTGGCTTAGAGAAGTAGAATCGCCAGCAAACAACTGTAGTCCTCACAAAAGGGAATAAGCAATACAAGCCAAAGTGTGCAGAGCACAGAGAGAGAGAGGTTGGGGCCCTGCAAGGGGGAGCTGGGGAAGGCTTTTCAGATAAGGTGCCTTCTGAGCAGGAATGACAGCAATACAGGAGAGTGTGCAAGCTGGCTAAGCACGGAAAGGGCAGAACAGGTGGAAGTCAAAGCAAGGACGCCACCACAGAAGGGTGACAGATGGAGCGATGCTCAGAGAATCCCTAGTGCTTGGGAGGGCTACAGAAGAGGACGCGTGGTGAATATGTGGGAATAAGAGCGGAAGGGCAGGCGGCTTTGAGAGCACATTAGGAGAGGGAGCAAGGAGGCAGATGAAAAAAACAGGGGACCGAACAGGACCACACCGGGCTTTTAGATCAAAGCACTCCCATCTCTCCTGATCTATCCTATTTTGACCGAGTGACCATTCTTCATAGCAGAACATATGAGGTTATCATAAACTACAGTAAATCATGAACTGGTTTTTCAGGTGCTTTTTATTATGACTACGGATTATGACAGCAAGCCACCAAAAGAGGTGAGTTGTAATGGAGAGAAGAGTGGTATATACAAAGGTAATAAGGACCCTCCATGAGAGCTGGGGGTCCAAGGAAAGGAAGGTGTAGCCTGAGAAAACTAGGAGCCTGGGTAGAGAGAGAGAAAAGGCATATCTGAACTAGAAATGGCTGCTAATATATGAGGCAACTAGCGTGGAGCCATAGGGACTATTCAGTCGTGCTTCAGGCATCACTGGGTTTGGACGTCAGGCATAAGGCCAACAAGTGGGATGAGAAGACAAGATAACAGCATCGTTACATCCGTCTTAAAAATCAATCAAGTGATTCAGGTGGAAAAAAGCCCCTCTGAATTGATAAAATATTAACCAGTGCACCCTAATTTGAGAAAACATTCTAATGGACAGGCCCAATGAAATATCCGGGTTGGGGAACAGACCCTCATATGACAGCAACTCCTGGGGTGAATATCTTTTCTGTTGTGTGAAAAGCTATCCAGTACAATCAAGCTTTTCTTGATCTGGCTGCTTAAGGGCTAACCAGACCACAACAAATGTTTTTAAAGTGTCAGACCTGGACTCTGCCTGTAATCCTTCCCCACAGATAAGAAATTGGATTTCAAGAAAAGGAAAGGACTTTTTGTATCCTAAATTTGTCACAAAAGTCTTGTCAAGAATATAACTCTATACTATACTTGTACTATACTGTACTTATATTACAGCAGCAAAATAAACTCAATAAGCTCTAATTTGGCATTCCATGGAACAAAATTTGCAGTGGGATAAGAGTCAAAGGATATTGCTTATGACAGCTTATAATCGGACTTTGTGCAAGCATCATTTAAATCGTAGTTCCTCTGACAGAACAATCTTTTTATACTAGTTTCAACCTACTGCTCTGTCCCTATAGATTATTACTTCTAGTGCATATAATTCAAATGCAAGAGCTATGGCCAAGAGCCAAGGAGTGGAGGTAAGTCTGGCAATGCAGGCTTGTAGGTGACTAGCTCAGAGCACAACAGCAGCCCCCAAGGCCACTGTTCAGTGTGGACAGCCAAGATTTTGGTGCCACACAGACCCAAGTTCAAGTCCCAGATCTATATGTTGTTAACTCTAAGAAATAACTCAAAGCACTTGGCCCAAGGCCTGGCACAGAGTAGACACTCAATGATTAGAAGCTGTTATTACTTTAAAATTAAAGCATAAAAGGGAAAAGCCAGAGCTATGACAGCTCCTCACTTCAAGGCATAAATTCCGTCTTCCTGTCAAATGTACGTATCTCTTTCAGCTTCCCATGAATATCTGGAGCCATAAACTTGGCTAAAATTCTTAGCACAAGAGGCTGACGTTTTATGTACCATTTTCTTGGGTTCTCCTCTCTTTTCCATATTATTCTTTATAAGGTGATCTAAAAGGCAAGAGATTAATAAATAGAAACTGCAGATTTTTGGTCTTACCATTTTTATCTGCTCTCCTCAGTATCTGAAAAAGAAAAAGAAAAAAAATTATGACCATTTTTGCAATTGCAGTGAACATCATATTCATACATAATTCACCCACCATTAAATAAAAGAAATTCCAATTTTAAATAAAGGTTTCCTAATTGAGAAGTTTCTTTATAGTAGTCAAAAACTGAAAACAACCCCATGCCTTTGCACAAAAGAAATCTGTGGCACATCCACTCGACGAGTACTACTGGGCAATAAAGAGGAAAGGGTTCTTGAATACACACAATAACTCAGACGGATCACAAAGTGATCATGTTGAGTAAAACCCTAGGACAAAAAAGAATACCTGCTATATGATTCCATTTATACAAAACTCTAGAAAATGCAAACTAATCTATAGTGACAGAAAGAAGATTAAGGGTTGTATACAAATGAGCAGGGAGGGTATTATAAAAGGACATGGGAAAACTTTTTGGAGTGGTAGGTATATTTATTGTCTTGACTATCATAATGGTTTCACAGGTATGTACATATGTAAAAACTTATCAACTTTTCACTTTAAATGGGCGCAATTTCATGTAAGTCAATTGTATCTCAATAAATGGGAATCCATGGAAACAAAAAAATAATAAATCATGGATAAACAGAGCTCATGTGTCTATATTGTATCTGACTTTACTTCTACACATTAATTACATTATCTTTGGTGGATAAGAACTGCTTGGCCATCAGGTATCTTAAGTCATGATTTCAAAATTTGCTTCTGGGAAATCGATCTTTTTTCTCTACTCTCGAGGATTGGGCAGAGCCTTCAGGCCTGGCAAACAGGGTGTCACATCACTCGGTCCACAGTGACTACTCAGGCATGAGCACAGTAAGGTCATGGTTTTGCTGGAATTATCATAAGAGACACGCTTTCTCTTCTGCTGACTCTGAACTTGGGACGATATAGGTAAGAAGCTGCTGTCCACCCTTCTATCGTTATATACGTCATGGGTTGAACTGTGGGCCTCAAAACAAACACTGAAGTTCTAACCTCCAGTAACTGTGAAGGTGACCTTGTTTGAAAGTAGTCTTTGCTTATGTAATCAAATTAAGATAAGATCTTACTGGGGCTCCTGGGTGGCACAGTTGGTTAAGCGTCCAACTTGGGCTCACATCATGATCTCACGGTTTGGGAGTTGGAGCCCCACGTCGGGCTCTGTGCTGACAGTGCGGAGCCTGCTTGGGATTTTTCTCTCTCGTCTCTCTCTGCCTCTGCCTCTGTCTCTGTCTCTCTCTCTCAAAATAAATAAATAAACTTTAAAAAAAGAAGGTAAGCTCTTCCTGGATTGGAGTGGGCCCTACATCCAAAGACTGGTGACGTTATAAGGAGAGAGAGATTCAGAGATGCAGAGACAGAGGGGAGACCACATGGTAATGGAGGCAGATACTGGTGTGGTACAGCTGCAAGCCAAAGAATGTACAGGAATCTGACCCTGGAAGCTAGGAGACACGCATTGAGCAGACTCTCCCCTAGAGCCTTCAGAGGGAAAGGTCCTCCCCATACCTTGATATCATCGACCCAGCCTCCAGAACTGAGAAAACAAATGCGGTTGTTTAAGCCACTGTGTGTGCAGTATACTGTCATAGAAGCCACCGAAAATTTATACAACCTAGAACTGGACATAACCAGTCCTCAAGACAGCAGTGTCCATCCAGGGACTGAAAGAAAGAGGACTCTGATGACACTCTCTGAGCTCCTGATCAAGCCATTCTGATGAGAGTCTCCACTTCTCATCGCAGGAGCCAATAAATTATTGTTTTAAATCTTAAGATACTTTAGGTTATTTTTTTTTTTCTGTTAGCAACAATCAAATCAGCCCTAGCTGGCACTGTCTACTAAGGGAAAAAAAATCCGGGTAACATAGCACACCACAGCTATGTTATATATACTACCAGAGAAAATGTCCCTTTATCATATTGCAAAGATACCCTTGAATCACATGAAAGGGGCATTCGAGGATCATTTTTCTGAGCAACAGACAGTTATGTGAAGTAACCAGAGCCACTCGTACATTTAGGTCATCACTTCTTGGTGGGCAGCTCGAAAGATTAGCAATAGTTTTGATTACCAAAGTTTTCAGTTTTCCTGCTTTCTGCTACAGAAGTATTATCTTCCTTTCCTTCTGTTGACTTCATGAAGATGAAGTATGGCTAAATCTAATCATTTTACAATCTTATAATAGTTTAATATTATTACCCAAAATCTCACTTATGACAAATTTCCAACAACAGATATGTATCCCCCCTGACTTGTGTGCATAAGAAATTGGTCCCCCTTTATAAACTAAATTTATTTAACGATTGCAAGAAAGCTGCTTGTAGTAGTAAGAACTGTGCTTAGAGCAGAATGGGACACAAAATCTTTTTACTCCACGAAGCTAATTTCTAGTGGGGATTTGGGGAATCCTCCTCTCCATCATAACCAGCTTCCTCCCCCTCCTTGAAACTATGAAGCCCCAGCGGAGAGTCAGGGAGACATGAAACACAGCCTAATTCTTACCTTTACTATGCTCGGAAGATTCTATTTCAAGCTCTATTGTGTCCTTAAGAGTTCGAAGTAACTAGAACAGGAATAACCACATACCAGAGAGTTGGGCCCAGGACGTCCATCATTTCATTTCAGAAAGCAGTATCTTAAATAGCATTCAGCCTCTTAGCAATGAAATTAAGACAGTAGCTTTATTAAGACAGTTCTTTGTAATGAAATATGAACAGAACGGTCTCTGCTGCAAATTTTGCCTCTGAGCCCACAGACTAATAAAAAAATGTACTGCAGGGGCACCTGGGTGGCTCAGTGAGTTAGGTGTCGACTTCAGCTCAGGTCATGATCTCACAGTTGGTGGGTTCGAGCCCCACGTCAGGATCTGTGCTGACAGCTCAGAGCCTGGAGCCTGCTTCTGATTCTGTGTCTCCCTCTCTCTCTGCCCCTCCCCTACTTGCACTCTCTTTCTCTCTCTCTCAAAAATATATAAACATTAAAGAAATTTTTTTTAAATGTACTGCAGATGAAAACTGGGTTCATTACACTATGCTACCATAGTAATCTGGATGGGCTAATCTTACCAGTTGCTACCACAAGATACATGGTAAATAGATGCAAATATTAGGGTCAGAATTAAAACTCAAATGTAGGCCATGCTGTGTTTTTGCAACAATCTACGGATTATCAAACAGCATCCTTTACCCTAAAGGCTACTCTTTGACGGCCTTCATTAAAATGTCTCATTTCTCACCCGAGGTTATTCAAGGCAGGTGTTAAGATGCAAATATTGTCGTCAAGGCCTATTTGTCACTATTTACTGAACTAATATCTGATAAGTGCTTTCTACTGTGTACCAGGTTAAAATTAGGTAATGACATAAGCCAGGAAGACTCCTGAGAGATGAGGATATAGGGCAGGGAATTTGGTTCTCATCCAGAACACGGGGTACCATCCAGAAGGGAAGACCTATCAGGTAAATCATAGCCTGTGGACCTGGACCTCCAGAAGGAAGGACCTCCACGAAATAGGATGCAGGGAAGTGGCCACGGAATGGATGGAGCAAAGGTAATCAGCACAAACATTTTTATCGTCTCAATTGTGCCTGGAGTAGGGCTTGTGTGAGAAAACAGTTTTAAATGTATGGTAACACTAAAACGAAGTTTCCCTTACTTCTGCAGCCTCTTAAACCTCGGAGAGTGATATCTGCCTTACCAATTAGGGTTAACTGCCATCCTCCCAACGGAACAACCGCACTCAAATTATCCAGGGTGCGCTAGACAAGATAGGAGGTATATGGCTGTAACAGAATTCGGTCACAGAACCGTTGTACCTGGAAAACTGTTCCTGCTCTGACAGTCCTCCGTCCATCTCACCTCTTAGACAGATATTCCCATCCATGTGTAGAGACAGGGCTTCAGGATTAAGTAGCTTTGCAAAAGAAGACTCTTCCTTATTTTCACCAAGTCCCTGACCAGCCAAGGCACTGTGCATTTTGTTCAGTGGGCGTCAGTGCGCATGCCTGGCCGGGGGAAGGAAGGGAAGACAAACAGGAAGATCATCTCTCTCCCTCACAGCCTTCCAGGCCCCACTTCTGCCCTAGCGACATGAGGAAGGGCCACTTCCTTTCCAGCTAAAAAGCAAACAAAACTGTTGGGGAGAAGGCAGTGGCATCAAGCGGTGGAATTATAACTAACTTCACTTCAGATTTATCTTGCTTCGGGGGATGATGTGAAACGCTTGATTTTCTCCCTTTGCACAGTAGCGGAGTCGATTAATAGAATGATTCCAAAGAGGGACCACATGCTTTATGGACTAGTATTCTACATCAGAGTTTATTCCCTGTCAGCTGGAATGAAATAACCTGGGGACGGACAGCATTGCAGGTGTTAAGAAGGAAAAGAACTGTCATCCTCCTGGTCCTCCCATGTTGCTATGCACGGAACCCAGTGAAGCCACTCTCCTGTGGGTGGCAGGGGGGCACAGCACAGATGCCTTGGCACCAGCCCTGGGTTTCCTAAGCCCCCCAGTGGGCACTCAAGAGTATTTATGATGAATATATATAATGTATATATAACGTATATATTCTGCCATTTTTTAGACAGAATCGAATAAAATAAATTAGATTTCTAATGAAACAGTCTCTGTATCCATCTGTGGATTTGGCAACTGTGATCCAGGCATTCAATAGGGAACAATGATCTAGCAATAATGGTGCAAATTTATATAGCACACTTCCTTTATCTGTTTTCAGTTTTCTTATCCTATGCACTTGCACTGAAGGCAACAACTTCTAGAATTAAGCGGCATACTCATCATGATTGCTGATTTGGACATGAGGAAAATGAAGCAAAAGCCAAATAGGTATGGTAAATCCCTCTCTGGTTTTCTGATCTGCGGCTAGTTTCTTACCAGCTGGATATATCTAGTCATGTCAGCAAGGGTAGCCTCAAAATCACTCAGAGGACTCGTTAGTACAGTGGCCTTGGAAGACAAACACTAAAAATCAAAGTTTTCCTCAGATTCAGAAATCAGTCCTGGTGACGCAGGTGACTCTGACGGGTTTCATTCCTGTTCCTCTTTGGAACAGGGAATCTCTATTACCGACTTATGATCTGCATAGAATTCAAAAAGCAATCTTTCTTAGCAGTGCTACTGGAATATATGAAAACAAATCGAGTAAATTATGTATTTATATTTCACATTTTATTTTTGCTAAAAGCAAATGATCCAGAAATGAATAATTCAAAAATCCTTAAGTAACAAATCCTTTCTCATGTCACATATTTCACCAGAGTGCTGGATTTTTCACAAAACATCTCAAAGAAAAAGTGTAAACAAAATCTCTTCTACTCGAGATAAAATCCAGTGGCAGTTTTTTTGTTTTGTTTTTTTTTTTTTATATAGACACTGGCGTTTTCCTGACAAACAAGCATGTCAACACCTCTTGTGTGAAATCAGTTTTGTACTCTTATTTTTAAATTCTAGAAATAGATACAAGAAGGCAAGGGTATCCTATTCATAGAGCACATGTTCCTTCAGGACAGGGACCTGATGCTGTTTATTTACAGAGCTTGAGAACAATCATGTATATAAAACAATAAACAAGATTTTCAGGGCGCCTGGGTGGCTCGGTTGGTTAAGCGTCCGACTTCGGCTCAGGTCACGATCTCACTGTCCGTGAGTTCGAGCCCCACATCCGGCTCTGTGCTGACTGCTCAGAGCCTGGAGCCTGTTTCAGATTCTGTGTCTCCCTCTCTCTCTGCCCCTCCCCCGTTCATGCTCTGGCTCTCTCTGTCTCAAAAATAAATAAAACGTTAAAAAAAAAATTAAAAAAAAAAGATTTTAATTTCCTCTGTTTTCTTTTTCTTTTCTTTTCTTTTTAAGTAGCAGTTTGGACACTTGGGCCAAGATTAGTGTGTGTGTCAAAGAGGACGACTTCCATTTACACAGCTCAATCCATTCATCTCCACAGTATCGCCAGGATTTGTTAACTGCTTCAAAAAAAGTCATAGAGAAGCACTTGATATCCTTGGGGGACCCAGTGAAGATCAGGCCAGTATGAACGGAGGGTCCCTTGGCCCTCTTTGAATCTCTTTGATGGCAGCTTAGCCATCAACCTCCTAACAGACGTGAGTTCCTGGAGCCCTGATGCTATCCCTGAAGATCCCCTTCTCCTGTGTGCAGTGTGCCTCCTTCTCTCAGCCTGGCTTCCTCACGGGCTTTTTGGCCCTGAATGGCAGGATTTAACGAATAATTTAATGAATAATAGCAGCCAGTTGGACCACTAGAGCCAAAACATCACCTGACTGGCCAGAGCTAAGCAGAGATAAGGGCTCAGAAGAATAAGGGACTTAAACTGGAGAGAAAAAATGGGAATCAGATGGTTTTGGTGGGAAGAAGATGGCTGGCCACAGAGGCCTGGATCCCCACCTGGAACTGCATGGTGAGGAGGGGAGGAGGCTGCCAGGAGATGCAGCTGAGTCTCACCTATGACATTTGCCTTTGACCGGATTTAATGATCAATATGGTTTTCTCTCCCAATTAAAAAATCCCAGCTAATCCATTCAAAGACACTTGGGAGGGCTCCTCACTCTGTCCCCCTTATCTTCATGACAACCGCTTCACCATAATAAACGTATTTTCATGTTAAATACACCTGGATTTTAATAAGAAATGATCTCAGGGAACAGTAAAGAGCTCGCAGCACTCCTCAATGCCTTTTGCCAATTTTCTATCATGTCTAAATAAGTGGCCAGAATTATCCCCACCGACTACCTCCAGGGGACAGCATATATGTGACAACGCAGAGGCTGAGGGAGCCCAAGCCGGCAGGCAACTGAGGGATAGGAAAACCACTAATCCTAACAGCAAAGAGCTGGGTGAAAAAAAAAAAAATAATAAAGAACAGAAACAACAGAAAGGGGCAGTAACGCAAAATTGAGAAATAAATAAGAAACAAAACTGCTGTACAGATAAAAACCCTGGCGTGAGGGTAGAAAAAAGAAAACAAAGAAAGAGAAAGAACGATTACAGTATCAGAGAAATGAAGGAAGGGCATCAATACCGAAGGGAGGGAGAGGCCCCAAGGAAGAACATTCAGATGCTTGAATTGATGAATAGCAATGAAAACTTGGAGAGGTATAGGGAAGAACAGGAGAGAAAAACGGAAAAATAGGAGGTGGCAGTGAAAAAAGTAACAGCATGAAAGGGATCTTGGCCACCGCTTTAAAAACGAAAAACAAGTATGTTTTCAAAGTAATTGTTCTCCGTGGGGGCTGGGGAAGGGTGGCGAGGCATCGCAATCCCTAATGCTGTCCCCGTCGCCTAAGAGCTTCAGGGAGATGGGGAACTGCAAACAGGTCACATCAGAGATGAGTTGAGTTAATGATGTTCCCTCCCTCCCTTAGCCCCTTTAAAACGCTCTATTCACCTGAATGGAGATTGTTGTAGCTACCGATCTAGTCCCCAATGAAACCCACGCCGCTGGAAAATTTAACTTCTGCCATTCATTCAGGGTTGTTAAGCCCCGAGCTGCAGGTGCAGGACAATCCTTTTTACAAGTTGGGTGGTAGTCATTCTCCCGCATTTTCCTCGGTGCATTTCCAGGGGGACAAGGGAGCGAGGTAAGGAGGTAGTTCTCGCTGGTGTTCGGGGGGAGGGGGGGTGCAAAACACCTGCTGATCAGCGCCTGGACCGACCACCCTCCTCCAGGGGAAGAGGAAAGCCGCGACGAGGGGGTGGAGGTCGGGGACCGCCGACCCAACTCCTTCGCCCGGTACTTACGTCCAGGAAGATCGACATGCCCTTGGACAGCTGCAGGGCAGAGCTGAGCTCCTCCGAGGAGTTGTTGGAGGACGGCGACGTCTCCCGGGAGTCCTCCATCCTCGGGAGCCCAGAAGGCGGCGGGCGGAGCGGGGCTGGGCGGCCGCACTGGCTCGGGCAGGGGCGCGGCCGCACTGCCGCGGGGCTCCGGCTCCCGAGCGGGCCTTCGCTCCCGCGCGCCTCCCCGGCGTCTCTCTCGGCTCGCTCCCCCTCCCGGCTCTGGCCTCCGCGCTCCCACGCGCTCTCGCTCGCGCCTCCCCCTTCCCTGGGCTGCTGGCGCCGGATCCGTCTCATCGCTGCGCTTAGCAACCGCTGCGCCCCTCGCGGGGAACCGACTCTGACCCCCTCGCTGCCATTGGCCGCCGCCCCCTGGAGCCCCCGCCCCACCCACGTGCCGCCAGGGAGGAGGTGGCCGAGCGCCGGGGTGCGAGGGCGCGTGTCCCGAGAGCCAAAGCGCCGGGTGCGGGAGCCCCGAGCCTACACCGCAGCGGAAAGCTTAGGAGTTAAAAGAGACCCGCGGCGGAAACCTTACGAGTTAAGAGACTCGAAGAGATTTTGCCAACTTTGCTTTTCGTCCAAGCGAACCTGTCCGCCCCACCCTCCTCAAAGGTGGGTGGGCTTAATGGACACCACCGATTAAGGGGGGGGGGGGGGCTGATTTGGTGTAGGGGAGAAATCATCACGTTTTGGAATCTTCGAGGTCTGGATTTGAAACCTGCCTCAGTCGCTTTGTTATTCTGTGATCTGGAAAGTTGCTAAATCCCAGTTTTCTTCATCACTACAATGGTCACGAAAATGGGGTTTACCTCAAAGGCTTATGAGGTTTGCATGTGGTATTGCCGTCCACAAAGGTAGTGAGTGGTAAGGACTCTGCACAGAGTGAGCCTCGACAAAACCCTTTACTATGCGGAAAAGATGGTCAGGTAAAGTTCAAGCAAGAAATTTTCCAAAATAGAAGTCACAATAAAGGATGCAGTCCCTATCTATGCTTAAGCATTTCAACTAGGGTAATTACTCAATATTTGGGGGCTTCCGTGAAGGATGCAGAAATGGGAATCCAACCTTTCATCAGGAGAGATATCCACTGTTTACCGGGCATCAGAAACGTGCCAGGAGCATGCCAGCTGTTGTGTGGATTAGAACAATCTGGGAGCAAGATGAGTCAGAGAATGGTACCATGTTTTAACAAGACTTTACCTATGAGAATTGATGGGGTGGATCCAGATCTCCATTTTGTAGCCTCCTAGGAAAGTAAGTTCTTGCTAGATGTGTGTGTCCACAAACCATCCTAGACAAAATGTGTCTTAAGGCATATAAAAAAAGTGCTATGGGTTTCTTAGGAGGAACAGTTTATACTCTGGCTGTTGGGACCTTTGCTTGATAAAAGGGGCAGTATTTGAAATGGATCTGAAATCCCATTGGTAGATAGTCCAATTGATAGATAGGCCATAGTGGATAGAAATAGAAGGAAAGGACATTCAAGGCAGAGTGAATAGCGTGAACAAAGGCACAGTACCAGGAAAGCACACGGACTCTGTAATGGATCCATTAGGATTCTTTGAAAACATGCAGAATCCCAACAGGGACCGGGCTTACTGAATCAGAATATCAAAGTATGAGACTCAGGAATCTGACACCCATTCACACTCATGATTCATACACAAGCGCTCTGTAGCAGGGCCAGGACTGGATGAGGCCAGGAAGGCGCCTTGGGCACAAAATGCAAGGAGATGCTCCCCTGCAGGATCCAGAGAGTGGCTGCCTTCTTCAATTTTGCACCCTAGGTGTCTCATTTGCCTCAGTCAAGGCCCAGCCCTGCTCCGCTGGTCAGTATTTGAAAGATATGGGTCCAGTTGTTCTCCACTCTGGCTCGACAGTGGACTTAATTAACAAGGGTGTATGGCAGCTTAAAAATGTGGCTACAGATTCATTGACACGCTTCCTATAGAGAGGCGGGTCCCCTCCCCTGAAGGTTCCTGCCTGCTTCGGTGAATAAAATGCAGCAGAAGCAATGCTATGTGCCTTCCGAGGCTAAGTGTGTAAAAGGCCCCAAGATTCCACCTTTTTCAGCGGACTCTTTGCTCCTGTGCTTCCTGTGGGAGATCTGACTACCCTGAGCCACCACGCTTTGAGGCTATATGGAGAAACATATGTAGACACCCTGGCCAAGAGTACCCGCTGAGCCCAGCCTTTGATGCATCCCAGCCTAATCAGCAAAAAAAGTAAATAGAGAAGCCTCCAGATAATTCCAGCACCTACCTATTTGATACACGCCAGATGGATGCCTGTGCTTCACCCCCCAGGATCATATTCAGTTAGCATAGTGCGGGCCTTGGGCCTCAGTGGGTTTTTTTTTTGGGGGGGGGGTTTGTTTTTTTTTTTAAAGTGTCACCTGTAATTTTGATCTGCAGCTAGGATTGAGAACCACTGAGGTGGTCTATACTATACGCATAGGAAAACAATAGAATAAAACATCAGAAGATAGATAAAGGTCATCAAGTGAAGACACTTGAAGTCCAGGGGTAGAATTCTGGACTTCATTAGGGAGGGAGTTAGAGACATTAAATTAATCAGGGTGGATGTTAATTGGAGCTGTGCTTGAGAAACATTAATCTGGTGTCGTTGTGTGCTTTTTACCTTATTAACGGCAAATCTCATTATCTGAACTGCTGGAATAGCCCCTTCCCTTTGCCAACTGCTCACCAAAAGAAAAGACAAAATCATAACAAACAGACTGTCCAACTCATCAAATGGGCACTGGTCTTCGAATTACCGTAAAAGAAAAAACCAGAAAGAAAGGAGGAGCGGTGCTGCTCAAGAACATCAAGCTACAAAGTTTAGGAAAATAGGATGTAATTCCTGCCATGCGTGGAGGAGTGAACAGATTTTTCTGCAACAAGCTGAAGTCTGGACCCTGTAACCCAAGCTGTGGGTCCCTCAGCCCTTAAATTCAGCCCTGCAAGTGTTAATATTTTGATGCCAACCCCACAGTAACAAGAGCAGGTGACAAAGAAGAAGATATTCTCCATTTATAAATGAAAAATAGGAGAGTAATCAGTAATCATCACTCAAAACCAGGGAGCTATTTGTAACACTTGAGTAAGAATATTCCTTTTACCTTTGCCAACCCCAGTGATATTTTCTGTACCTGTGGCTTTGCTTATTTCTTCTAATGGGCTGCAAAGAAGAAATATAAATTATTAACCTACCAACCAGTCATTAATTTTTTTTTATGATTTCAGCATCCACATCATAATGCTATAGCTGACTTCTTTTTTTAATGGAAATGTCATGTTCATAGAAGGCTCCAATAGAAATGGATGGCAATTAGATTCCCATTCACAGCCAAATTCAATAGGCTCTACCAAGTGGTAACCAAACATATTTTTAGTTGTTTTTTTTTTAATGTAGAAAGCATGCATTTTTGAAAACTGTTTTCACACATCATTTTTCTGAAACACAGATGCTTCCCTGCTGTATGTAGTATCAGTTACAAATGGAGACAGCCGACTTGGGGGAGGAAATGCATCTCCTTACCAAATCTTTGTAGCAAGATCCTGGGGGAAAGAAAAAGAATTGTAATTCTAGATTCCAGCTCTCAGGCTTCTTATGATAAGACATTGACACGAAAGTATTTCTGGCATTTCAGGAGATGATCGCAGTGCAGGAACGTATTGTATTTCAATCCATCTCTGTTTCACAGAGGAACTGTTATCTAAGCATTTCAGACAGCCAGGAATCTATCTTATTTATAGTCTAAAAATTCTGTGGAAGGTTGCTCTTTAGAGCAATGGTTCAGAATCCTTCCAGTCTGTTCAGTGGACATTTTCATTGCTTTGGCAGCCTCAGATCCAAACCTTCTTCCTTATCGAAGGTCGTGTCTCCATGGTGAGGATCCTGATCAGAGGGGGGATGCATCTCTTCTGAGGAAGGAAGATGGTCCCAGGGGACAGGGACAGATCACAGACCTGTCAGCAGAGACAGATGTGGACTCAGTTGACAGGATGCTTTGCTTGGGACTTTAAGTCTGCAAGGGACATGATGGGAATTTTATTAATGGTGATAGACAAAAGCCACACAGTGTTGAGTGACCACAATGGCAGCAGAGCCCTTGAAGACAACTTAACCATATGATAAGGGAATTTGACTGTGGTTTTGGTAGCCTTGATCCCTAGCTTTCCTATCCACTTCCCATAAGACCAGGCGTCCTTCAAAAATTTTCTTTTCTGTTTTACATTGGTCAGCTAGTGTGTGTATGCAAACATTTAAGTCCTATTCTCTTAGAAAACTTCAATGATATAACACAGTGTTATCAACTATAATTCCTTTGTTTTACATTTCTTCATCCTGTAGCTCTTCATTTCTTCATCCTGTAGCTAAAAGTTTGTACCCGTTAACCCAACTCCCCCTACCTCCCCTCTCCTTTGCAGCCTTTGGCACCTACTCTTCCACTCTCTGTTTCTTTGAGTTCAACATGTTTTCTTTTTCAGGCTCCAATATAAGTGATACCATGCAGTATCATCTGTCTCTGTCTGGTTTATTTCACTTAGCATAATGCCCTCAAGGCTCAGCCATGTGGTCTCAACTGACAGGATTTCCTTCTTTCTCATGGTGAATAATATTCCATTTATATCTCTATACCACATCTTCTTTATCCATTCATCCATCAGTAGATGCTCAGGTCGTTTTCACATCTTAGCTACTGTGAATAATGCTATAAGGAACATAGGAGTGCAGACACCTCTTCAAGATCCTATTTTCATTTCCTTTGGAAATATACCGTGAAGTGGGATAATTGGATCTTTTGGTAGTCCTATTTTTAATTTTTGAGCAAGCTCCATACTTTTTCCCATGGTGGCTACACTATGTAAAAGTGCATTAGAAAACTCTGAAAAGTTAGTAAGGGTTAGTTTTTGATGTTTGAACTATGACAAATTCAATCTAAATTTCTTCTGTTACAGAGAGCCATTTGTGAAGTCATTGGGGAAAACATCGGCTAGAAAAAAATAATTCTATTCAGACATTTGTTTAATGTCTGCTTCATGTGAGGCAACTGACAGGCAGAGCTGGGGAAATGTTGAGAAAGGCTGGCCCTTGCCCTTGCGAAACGTATGCAACTTAAAGAGACGTTTTTATAATGGATAATTTTAAAGCGGTGAGACAAGAGTTAACACCAGAGGTTGGCAGTGAGCACAGAGAGAGGACAGCGGAGGGCACAGCTCCCTGTTAGTACCTATTCTGCATGGCCATTTATGTAACTGTAGATGGCAAAATTAGGACTCAGAAATAGTAAGTACCATGGGCCAAAAATGATTAACAAATAATGGCTATTTTCCTACAAGCTATTTTACCCTGGGGATTTTTTTTTTTCTGTTATACTACTGTGTGAGTAAAATAAAGTTGCCATCTATTGGTTTAATTGACTTACTCTTCTGTACAAACAAGGTTGAGGTATTGCGTGCAAGGGGTTGAGTAAACACTAGGGACAGAGAAAGTGCTCAGCAAAGATAATCATTGTTATCCCCACCAGCACCACTACCTTGCAAGCATGTTGGAAGGACCAGAGAGACTTCACATAAAATGTATGGTAGGATGTCCGGCACATAAGGGCATTATAAACAAAAAACAAAATTCAACTGAGTAAATTTGAAGATCAACTAATTCTTCAATTGGGCAGTATCCCAACTAGCAAGTAGAAGGGAGCTTCATGGAGCTAAACAAAAGAAAGAGTTTTAAAGGCAGAAGGCAGAGAGAGGGCATTGGAAGAAGAAGGATAAGGAAAGGGAGGGAGAGGGAGAAGGAGAAGGAGAAGGAGAGAAAAGAAGGAAGGAAGAAGGGAGGGAGAGGAAGAAGAAGGAGAGGAAGAGGAAGAAGAAGGGAAGGAGGAGGAGGAGGAGGAAGAAGAAAAAGAGAGGAATTTATTAGCAAGGAATGCATTATTTAGGAAAGTCTGCCCTCCTAAGGAGAAGAGAAGGGGTCTATCAGTACGTTCCCTAGTGCTGACCAGGAAATTCTAAGTTGACTGTTAAAGGTTACATTCTCTGGGGGATTGAAACTGCATTTAGGTTAGGTGTTAAGTCTTGGCTTACTGACTGGGGGGCCTTGGTTTACTGTCATGACACCATTTGGGGCCTGTGGTTTTCTTTTTAACGGGGTTCTGGTAAGCAGTGGTGGTCGCTGTTACTATAAGATTGTTATCCATAGCCTTGGACACCACTGTTTGCTCCCTCCTTGAAACTCTTATCCTGGCTCCCTGATCCTGTCCCTCCCCGCTTTAGTCTTCTTCTTGGCATCTTCTAATTCTTCCAAATGTTAGTGTTTTCTAAACAGTGTCCCTGTTTCACCTTTTCCTTTCTTTCTTTCTCCCATTCTCATCTCCTTTCTCTCCCCTGCTTACTGACAATATCCGGTCCCATGGTTTTCATTGGTCTTTAGGCTGACGACTTTGTAACCAGCAGACCTCTCCCCCTCACCTGTAGATTCTTATTTCAGCCTGTCTGGTTCACGTCTCCTTATGACTGTCACTTAGGCATTTTGTATTCGACATGTCTCAAAATGAATTCATCATTTTCTCATAATTATCCTATCTTCCATATCTTGTTGAAGAATGTCATCCTTCATCCAAAAAAGAAACCTGGGAATAGTGTCAAACTCCTTCCAGCACTGCCTCTCACCCTTCCTCTGTCTCAGCCTCACCCCATCCAATCAGTTACAAAAGTTATCTTGGAATCTACCCTCTCCTTCCATCCTGATTGCCACCGCATGAGACCAGATAACTGTCATCTCTCATCTGGAGCAGTGTCCCAGCCACCTGCCTGGTCTCCTTGTCTCCAACCTATCCTCCCACTAATCCATGCTTTCCACCTTCTACAGAGAGAGACTTCTAAAATGCACATCTCAGAGTAGCACACACCTGCTTAAAATCCTTCCGAGGCTCACTGGAGCCTTCAAGATAAAATCACCTTTGCTTCTGTCACCTCTTGCCATTCTCCCTCTGCCTCCTCCCCAGCCTCAACATTCTAACCACACAGATTTACTGGAGTGGGATGGAGTGGTTAAGCAGACAAATTCTTATATCTAAAAAACCTGGGCTCAAATCCCAGCCTACCTTCTTATTACCTTTGGATAACACTAAGGCATTTGACTGAGCCTCTCTTTTTCTCAACTCATAAATAGAAATAAGAATGCTACCTAAGGAGCACGGTTTAGATATTCAGTTAAATAATGCATGTGAAACACTTGGCATGGTACCTTGCACAAAAATAATGGCACTAAAATGTGGCTATTTATCATTACTTGCAGATACTTGGATATGCATTGCTCTCCCATGCTCCTGGGCTGTTGCCCTGGGCATTCTCTGCTGAGAATAAACAATCTTCCTTAATTGGCCTGCCCATCATTTAGTTGGGTTTTAAGAATCAGCTGAGACATCATTTCCTCTCCTCCCCCACCAATCCCCAGGGCTGGGTTGTTTTTCCCTCCTCCTTGTTTCCATAGCACTCTCTACCTACCTGGTTCATGTCCCTTATCACATTTTTTAAAAAGTAATTTTTTAGTATCCTCTTTAGTTGCCTGCCTGCCTAAACTCTGAGGTGCTAGAAAGAACTGCATTTTTTGTCTGTATCTTGTGTCTGATAAATTGCTAGACACGTGGTGGGCACTGAATAAATGTGGAATGAATGAATAAAAGAAAGATCAAATAAATCTTACACTCAACATGGGAATTAGAGTAAGAGAATGAAGGATGTTATCTGCTTCCTTGTCATAAGATCCAATTACATGAACTGATGATAAAAAGATACAGAGACAGGGGCACCTGAGTGGCTCAGGCAGTTGAGCCTCTGAGTCTTGATCTCAGCTCAGGTCGCGATCCCAGGGTAGTGAGATCGAGCCCTATGTTGGGCATGGAGGCTGCTTGCAATTCTCTCTCTCTCCCCCCCCCCCACCCCGCCCCTCCCCTCCTCATTCTCTCTCTCTCTCTCTCTCAAAAGTAGATATAGACACAAAGAAGAGGGACTTCAAGATCTGGAAGAAGAATTATAAGCACGGACCACTAGGCTGACTGGAGCTGTGCTGGGTCACTAGATGGCAGAGGAAGGGAAACGTAGCAGGGGCCCCCCCTCACTCCTCAAAATGTCAAATGCTGATGAACTTAGCTACCGTATCACAAATAGAAAATACTGTGTAGGCAACAGCTATCATAATTTGAATAAGCATCTACCTTTACAAACATTCAGGCTCCCAGAGAGGTGGGAGAGCGGATCGGACAACTCTGTGTAGATGCCTCAAGAGTCTTATCAAGGCCCCAGAAAGAGGCTCCATTCCTTTCTGACTAAGTCTCTTCATACAAATGTAGACATCTGGGAACCACACAGTGAAGTCCTGGGCATGTATCACTGAACCTGGGGACCCAGGACGCAGAAAGGGTAGCATTAGGGGAGCCAAACCCAGCTCTGAGGTTATCAGCAAGTCGCTTAGCCTGTCCGAATCTTAGCATCCACTTTGTAAGATTTCTGTGGGGTTACAAGAATGGATATAAATTTGGCTGTGAGCACTTTGTGGTAGACTTGGAACATTCTGTTGATCACTCTGCCCCCAGCGCTTAGTGCTGCCTTGATGCAGGGGAAGTTTCCATTGATACTGGCTGAATAAGTCAGTAACCAGTGCACAGTAGGGTCATCACTATGGGTGCAGTACTGTGCACGTTACCAAACTCAAATAGGTGTTAAGCGATAATGTGAACAGTAAGAATGTGCCCACTCTCTACCCCAGTACTGTCCTAGAAATGACTTTCTCATATGCCTGCAATTATGGAGAATCTGAAGTGCCCACCTCCACCCTGCTTAGCATTTTTCCCCTCCTAATTGCTCCTTTATATAAGAAAAGTTGTAACATTTCCTTTAAAAATGCAGATTAGCCTCTAATTAGGGACATATGTAAAAACAGACCGACTACTTGTTTTCTCCAAAAGAGAACCCCCAAAAGCTGAAATGTTTCCTAGTTTGTGAGTAAGCCAAGGTTATGTGAAACACTTTTTCAAAAGTGATTTTCTAGTAAGTTTGTTAAGCTACTTTTCACTTTACAAGAGTCGGAAACCACATTCTAATCATATAGTCGTTCTAGTGAATGTGTCAGAACCCCAAACAGGCACTTACCATATGTTTTTATGAAACAACTAGTCCCTTTGGACTATAGTACATCCTTAAGGTGAGCTGACTCCATCCTATTAAGAACCATATAAAAATGCAACATTTTATTTACAATTTTAGAGAAAGATTTTGAAGGTGCATAATATATTAAAGTAATTTACAGATTGAAAAAACAATCTTTTGAATGAACTGCCCGTTTTCCACCAGGTACAACTGTTTTAGGATTTTGTTTGTGTTTTTTGTTTTTTAGAGAGAGCACAAGCATGGGAGAGGGGCAGAGACAGAGAGCGAGAAGATTAAGCAGGCTCCACTCTCAGCATGGAACTTGATACAGGGCTGGATCCCACAACCCTGGGATCATGACCTGAGCCAAAATCAAGAGTCAGATGCTCAACCAACTGAGCCACCCAATCATCCCCAAATTACTTTAGGTTTAAAAGAATTTCCTAACTTCACTGGGTTCTCTTTCATTTTTGCCAATGGAAGTCATCATAATAATATTGACAGAGAGAGAGAGAGAGAGACAGACAGACAGACAAAGTACACGCTGGGTCGCACAGTCTCCCAGTTTGACCTATGTGTCCTTGGGCAAATCATTTAACCTACCTGTGCTTCAGTTTCTTCATCTGAAAGAGGGAATAATAATAGCACTCACCTCATGGAGGATTAAATAAACGATTCCACGCTTGGCTCAAAATAGTTGTTCAATGAATCTAATCATCATTAATTTATATAACAAGCAGTTATATAAATCTTCTCATAGCTCCTTGTGAATATGGGCAAAGAAAATGACATGCTTTGATGGAAATTTTTAATATTTTTTTAAGAAGGGTGGGAACGATCTCAGCTCCCTTTACTCCTCAGAAATCCAGTAATTCACCTGGGCTTAAGAATTCTGACATAAACAGTTCTGGAATCCATTGCCCTCCATTTGTCTGCATTTCTGCCTCGTCTCACTTCTGGAGCATCTCACCCCTGATGCTAGAGCCTCTTCCCAGAACTCCTTACCTCTCACATTTCCCTCCCCTGTTAGTTCTCCAACCCACAGAGCAATGATCTTAGAGACCTGGGATTCCAATGTTCTCCCTGCTCACAGATTGTCAGTGGCCACCATTGGCCCTGGGATTCAGTGCAAAAGAATCTTTGTGTCTTTCATGTCGCTCTCAAGACCCTGCAAAATCCAGTTTTATCTCTCCCCAGGAGCCCACCATGACCTCCCCATAAGTACATACATATGCACATATACTTGCATATGCATGCACACACATGCACTAGTATTTGTGTATACACACACACACACAGAGTTCCTTCATTTCCTGACCTCCATGCTTTTGCCTCCCCAACCCCTATTCATTCTTTAGGTTTCAGTTTAGAGGTCACTTCCTCTGGGAAGCCTCAAGCAGCCCTTCCATGACAATTCAAACCATGCAAGCTGCCCATTGTCATGTCTGTGGACCGTACACTCAAAAAAAGGCAGAGGCCAACGTATTTGGCTTACTTTCCACTGTGTATATTAAGCGCCTAATGCACTGCCGTGGCTTAGTAAGTGTTGTTGAATAAAAATCTGTTACATGATAAATTGCCATGCTTATTCTGCTCTTTTAAAGTTTAAACTTTGGCAAATCACTACCTCATATAAAAAAGGACTATTTAAATTAGATGAGTTTTCTATTAGTTTCTTTCATGGAAGTAGTGCCTGAGAACAACTGGTAAACAACAGCAAAAAATGTTAAAATGTACCATTAAACACTTTCCCCCAGGCTGAATTGCTTGGAGCTATTGAATTTTTCTTTCAGAAACAGCATGAATTTAATGTTCATTTTAGCAAAAGACAAAAAAGATTAAAGGTGAGGAAAAGAATTCATTTCACAGTCCATCATTTTCTGCCTCAAAGAGAAATTAGCATTCAATTGATGGGAGGGAGGTAAACGAATTCAAGTCTCTGTGGAGGGTAGTTAGCCAACTCCTATTCAAGTTAAAATTATGTCTGCCCTTCAACCCAGCAGTTTACTCCCAGGCATTTTTCTCTAAGGCGATAAAGGGACAACATCACAAAGAAGATGGCTTAGCCTGGATTGCCTAGAAAAGAGTCTGAAGCAAAGCTTTGTGGACAGGTTCAATCCCAGAGCTGTAAAAGGGATGGAAAAGGGAAGCCAGGCAAGAAAGAAAGAAGAAAGAAGAAAGTGGCACTTAGTGAGGTGGCCACAATGTTACAAGAAAATAAAGCCAGTCCCTAGCTAGGCCACATTTCTCTGGTCTGGCTGTGTAGACCCACGGCACCTGGGAAGCGTCCTGGGGTAAAGGAAGGAAGGGGGACATCCACTTGTCATCTTTCCAAATCTTCTGTCTTTCCCCAGTCAGGGTACCCTGCCCCCTACCCACCTGTCCCTCTGGCTATTAGGGACCCCTGCATTTCCAGGTTGTGCTACCTGGTCCATCCAGGCAGCCCTGGGAAGTCAGTCCCTCCTCCCACAAAACAGGGACCCAGCGCTCTGCTCCCTCTGAGCTGGGGAGTGGTGGGAGGAGTCAGAACCATGGGTCCCTTTGAATCTGGTCGGGGCTGCAGCTGCCCTTCCGGAAGCTCTCCTGTATGACCCTTATCTTTGGGGGAGCATGAGACAGCCCCCAGAGCTGGGAGATGGGGCCAGTGCCAAGGCAGTACTGCTCTGCATTGAGCTTCAGTGCGAAAGCGGCGGCAGGCCTGGTGGGCAGGTGGGGCCGGGAACACCTGAGGAAGAATATAAATTGGATCAATATAGATGTACGCTCTACATTCACTGTAACATGGCTTATGAGCCCCACTTTTTATACCGCTTAAACTTTCACGAATAGAGGGTAAGCCCAATAAATTTTAATGTATTCAAAATTGCATTAAATCTGGTTAAAAACAATATTGAACATATGACAGAATGTATGCCATGACGTAAAGAGAATGTGACTGAATATATGTGTGTGTGTGTGTGTGTGTGTGTAAGCCTAGAGATAGTAGGAGGAAAGATTTCCAAAATATAAAATATTAGTGGTCATTTCATCTGGGTGGTAATACTTCGAATGGCTTTCATTTTTACCTTAATATGTCCTTGTGCTTAAAAAAATGTTTACTAATGACATCTTATTTTATAATCACAAATATTTCAAAGTTATTCGCATCACGAGCGATGTTTAAGAAATGATATCATGGCACCCGTCATAAATAAGAGCAGAGGAGTTTCCATTCTGGGTCTGCCAGACCACTATGACTCTGACCTGGAAAGGATTAGTGTGAATAGCACTAATCCATAATATCACCTATGGCATTATTACCAAATATGAATTTACTTAATGAAGATTTAACTCTGGAGCAACAAGGCTGAAGCAAAGATACACTGAAGCCCACCATTCAAGGACTTCCATACATGTGCCTCCTCGCTATCTTCATAGCCACTTATTGGGACCCTGTTTCAACCTGGACAATAGGTCCTCACGACCCTGCCTTTCCCTCTTCCACAAGTTTGCTCCTGGAGCCCCATCTTTGTCCCAGCACAGCAACTGTCTGCTCCACAGGGGCTGGGCAGGGGGATGTGAAGGCCTCTTTTGGGCCTCAGCGCATGTGCTTCCTTCCCTGGTTACCTCATCAGAGTCACAAACCCACTTTGCAAATTATTGTGATTCTTAAAAACTCCTCTTCGACATCTCAGTAGAATTCAGAATATGAGATATTGTCAATAATCCCAAAGAAAAAATTTAATTTGCTTACCCAGAGCATGAATAACTAGATTTGCAGTTCTAAATGGACAAATTGATCATTTCACGTGACAGGAACAAATCCTGCTTGAAAATGATACTCCGTTGCAAAATGAGATGCAATAAAAATGTATTCCAAAGCACCAAGGTTGAAGAAATGAAATGACAGTGTTTTCTTTAAAGATTCTTACAATCTCAGGCTGGCTCTGGCTTCATGATGCTATTAGTTCCAAAGCACGGAGAGGTGAGCCAGTACATTCCATTGCACTCCCTCCAGAGGCAGGCTTACCTCCTGCCAGTGCAGAGTAGAAGTGAGGGGTGGGTGAGACCAGCCTGCTGGGAGCGGAGGCGAGCTGGCTGGGTCCCGGCACCCAGACAGCATGGCAAGCAGTCCGTGTCTGAGGAGACCAATAGGTAGGAGGTTTGTAGGGGAAAACACGGGTTTCTAACATGCAGAATGAGTAAAGCCCTGGGGAATTTAGTGTCACTAAGAGAGCCACAGACCCAAAATGGCATCGCTTAGGTTAAGGCCCCCAGTCAGTAAACCAAGACTTAATACCTAAACTAACTGCAGTTTCAATGCCCTAGAAATCTGACTTTTAACCAGTCAACATGGGAATTTCTGGTCAGCACTAGGAAATTCACTGATAGGCCCCTTCTCTTCCCCTAAGAAAGGCAACCGTGCTAAAATAATGGATTTTTTGCTAATAATATCCTTTTTCCCCCCACTTTATCTTTACTTTTGAAGACTTTACCTTTTATGTAGCCCTTTGGAGCTCCCCTCTACTTGCTACATGGGATGCTACCCGAGTCATGACTCATTTAATAAAGCCAATTCAATCTTTAAAATTTACTTAAAATATCTACAAAGATAGCTCATAAAAAACAAAGCATTCTTAGAGGCCAGATATATATATACGCACACACATACACACAGATACATACACATATACATACATACGCACACATACACACACACACACACACACTGTCCAATAGACAGACATGATCCCTTGTCCAATTTTCATTTAGACTTGAGCCCATTCTCAGAAGAACTCTTCAATAAAAAGAGAGGCTGCTGAGTCCCCATGAATAAAGACCTCTGCAGTACTACAGCCAAGTTGTAATTCTTTAGTCCTATCCCAAATTGACCCACAGATATTTCCTGGTAAATTATACACTGAGATGCTGCTGGACACAAAGTCTGAGCTGACACTCAACTTGGACAACTAAGTGCCATCATGAGCCCCTCCCCACATTACAGGAGCAGTGAATGGAAGTCAGGTGATAAGTAGAGAACTGTCCTGTGTATACACAGTTGGTTCACCAGGTCCACAGACCCACCCAGTGGTCATTTCCCCAATTCTCAAATGTAAAATAAGAATGAACATATTTGGTAAGTGGTAGACTCTTCACATTAGTTTCTTGACCTGTGGAAAAAAAGCTCCTGGAGTAGGAAAGGTCAAGTAAAATCCCTTGAAGCTTCCCTTTTCAAGCCAAAATAACAAACCAAAGCCAATGTCACACCTTGGATGGAATGGCAGAGATTAGTGGCGTTTTCAAAGACAAAGGCTATAGGAATCATATCTTCGTATAATCTGTCAGACTGGCCCCTGCAAGAACTGAATAGATTATAGTGGATAACAGTGTACAATACAAATTTGGCCCAACAGCCATCTGTGCCAAATGTTGTCATCAATAAGAGAGATCAATATAGCTTCTGGTATGTGGCATGTGGCTATTGATCTAGAGAATGCATCCTTCTCCAGCTATCGACAGAAGGAATAAAACTGTTCAAATTCACATGTGGTATAAGTGGGATACATGTGGATATGTATTCATGGTTTCGCTCCAGTGCTAGTTAACTGCTCTGATATCTGTTACAACATTGTTGAAGGGAGCCTGGATTATTCGGATATCCCATGAGCATAATATCGGCCTGTTATATTGTTGACATCACTTTATTTAAACATAATGAGCAGGAAGTGGCAAATATTCTCCAGAGGGTGAGAGTGAAACTCTGAAATATATCAGAAGGCTGTTATCGGGAAAATTTTGAGGCATGACATGGGGGCATGTCAGTCATCTTCTTAATGGTAAAGGGCAAGGCATCTTACCTTGTCCCTCCTACAGCTAAGAAAGAAGCACAATCCTAACTTGGCTTCTTTGGGTTTGGGAAGCTTCAACTCATTCATCAAGTTATATGAAGGCTATCAGTTTTGAGTGGGATTCAGAGAAAGAAAGGATTTTGTGGCAGGTCTAGGCTACAGTACAAGCAGCCCTACCAACTGGGCCATATGGCTCAGCAGATTCCATGGTACCATAGCTATCTGTGTGGAGCTTCTAGCAAGGTTCAGTAGGAGAATTATAGAATAGACACCTAAGGTTCTGGGGAAAGGTTGTTATCTGCAGCAGATAAGTATATGAAGAATTGAAAAGCAATTTTTGGCATGTTTCATGGACCCTAGTAAATACTGAGCTTCTGATGATGGAACATTAAATGACCATCCAGCCAGAATTATCTGTCATGAGCTGAATCCTGTCAGACTCACTATGTCATATGATCAATAGAAATCCATTATAAAGCGAAGGTGGAATATCTGAGATTGATTTTAGTCATTCCCAGAAGGCAAGAGTAATATACAAGAACAGATGATCCATACCCCATATGCTCAGCCCCCTTCTGGGGCTCCCTGAGATCAGATGATGGAGGAGGAAAAAGCCCAGGCTTGGTTCACAGAGAGTTTAGCTCAGTATGTTCTACAAGTTGAAAATGGACTGATGAGGCAGGGGTGACTCTGAAAGACAGTGGTGAGATAAGATCTTCCCAAGGGATAGCACTTTTGTGCAGAGAACCTCATACTTTGTTTGTGTAGAAAGAAAAATGGCCTGAATTAAGAATGTACATAGAATCATGGGCAGTAGTAAATGGCTTGGCTGATTGGTCAGAGTCCTGGAAGAAACAGGATGAGAAGATTGGGGACAAGGAGGTCTAGGAAAGAGGTATGTAATATAACCTGGGGGAAGGGGCACAAAGTGTGAATATCTTTGTATTCTACATTAATGTAACCCCCTGGAAAGCATCCAGTGCAGAAGAAGTACCAAGTGGATAGGATTATTTACCTATCAGCGTCTGTCCTTATCTACTTCTGTGCTTCTGCAATGGGCCCATCAATGGAATAGCCATAGTTGCAAACATGGAGGCTATGCATTGCTCAAAAAGTACACCAGATCTGATCTAGCTAATACCACTGCTGAATATCTGACCTCCCAATAAGAAAGAGAAATCCTGAGCATCCGATATGACATCATCTCTTAAGGAAATCAGACAGTTGGTAGCAAGTTGATTATATAAACCCTTTCTACCCTAAAAAGGACAGAAATTCATCCTGAGGTAGGAGTACAGGTTTACTTTTCCTTCCCACAGTGTATCAACCAGTATTATAACCAAAAGAATAGGATTTCTCTTTATGGGATCTTATATAACAGTGACTTGGGACAAGAGAGTCACTTTACAACAAAGGAAGTGTAGCAGTGGACACATGATAATGGGCTCCACTGCTCCTACAACATGCCAGCTTACAAATTTACAGATACAAAAACAAAAACAAAAACAAAAACAAAAAACAAGCCTGTGATTGTATATCAGCATCTATTATATGGTATTGTATCCCCAGTAGATATAATACACCTTATTCTTAGAACTTAGTCTTAGAACCTAGAAATGACTGGTCACTATCATTCCCAATCACCCTCTTGGAAAATTTATGTTTCCCACCTCTGTAAGTTTAGGCTCTGTGGAACAGAGATCCTCATTCCCCCAGAAAGGTAATATTCCCACCGAAGAACACAGTTAAAGTCTCACTAAAGAAAAGTCTCTGGCTACCACCTGTTTATTTGGGATTATTGTTCCAACAGACCAGCAGAAAAAGAAATGACTGAGGAGGTAGGACTGGTATTAATTATATGAGAGGCAGGGAGAAATATACTTGGCACACATGTCTTCGAGCATCTCTAGGTATGTAGTCCTATGCCCGATTTTAATTCAAATGGGCAAATGTAACAACTATGATCTGATTAGGGAAGGGTAATCAGAGGCTCAGAGCATTTGGAAATGTGGGTCTAGGTTAGCTACCAGGCAAGCCGCCTAATATGTTTATTTTTTAATTTTCTTTCAATTAAAAGTTTTTAATTTTAGAGAGAGAGAGAGAAAGAGAAAGAGCTGGGGAGAGGGGCAGCGGAGAGAGGGGCAGAGGGAGAGAGAGAGAGAGAATCTTTTTTGTTTAAATTTTATTGAAATTCAAGTTAGTTAACATACAGTGTAGTCTCAGCTTCAGGAGTTGAACCCTCTTACATATGAACTCAGTGCCCTCCTTAATGCCCATCACCCATTTAATCCATCCCCTCACCCACCTCCCATCCAGCAATCCTCAGTCTGTTCTCTGTATTTAAGAGTTTCTTATGATTTGAAAGAAAGAATCTTAAATGGGCTCCACGCTCAGCATGGAGCCCAACATAAGGCTTGATCTCAGGACTGTGAGATCATGACCTAAACCCCAATCAAGAGGCAGACACTCAACCAACTGAGCCATCCAGGTGCCCCCAGGCAAGCCACCTAGACCATCAAAAGTATGAGCTGAGGATGAGAGAAATATTGAAGAGTAGTAAAGGAGGGTGTTAGATAATGAGTTTCAGTTTCTTCATCTGTACTAACGGCAGTAGGGTATTGTTTGTCTTAATAAGACTCCTTTTGGAGGTTTACACAGAAATTATGAGTGAACAGAAGCCAGAAAGAGCTGTGAGTGTACCATGAAAACTTAATGCAGGAAGTAAGTAGATCTGAGTGGTACAAGGAGACTGCCGAGGAAGTTGCTGGTGCTCTGCCCAGATCCCCTTTCCCACACCAGTCCTGGGGGTGGATCCCCCAGGTCCTGGGGGTGTCGACTCCTGACAAACTTTTTTGCAAGGCTGATGAGTGCCACCTCACTTAGAGATATCCCAGTTATGGACCTGGTCCCTCTTTGAAGGTGGCTCATATCCAATGACTGACTTATTTGGCCATATACGAGCCTAGCCCCCTTGCCTCTGGGAGGAGAATTGCAACCCCAGTGGTAAGTAGATGAGGCAGAAACCAGACTTCTTAAACCATACTTCCAACTCTCGTGCTGTCCTGATTTTCTCATTCCCTCCCTGGCTCCTCCCGAGAACATTCCCTCCATAAATCACTTGCACCAGTGTCCCCTTTCAGAGTCTGTTTCTCAGGAACCTCATCCAAGACACAAGCCTAGTTTTCAAAAAGTGTTACTAGACGAACATTCAGTGCTAGACTCACAGAAGACTGAATGCTGAACCTTAGATTTCTGGACTAGGAATGCTTCCTTCTTTCCAGACTGTAGCTGAGAGTTGTGAGTGGTGCTGGAGACTAGAACAGGCCTGGAAAGGAAGCAGTGAGCAGTCATTAGCTACGATGACTAAGACGTGCAAGCACTGGAGGCTGCGTGACAAGTTCAAGGCAATCCGTGTTCTGTAGCCAAACCAGAAATCAACTCTACAGGGTAAGAAATGTGAACGGAAGGAAGAGGAAGTCTCTGCACTTTGGGGAACTACCCTCGTAAGACCAATTCTGTATCTGGGGCAAAGACGTCAATAGGGATTTGTTGTCTTTTCTAAAGAGAACATCGCACACTCACAATCTCTGCTGCATTCCACCAGTCAGACAATATCTTACCTCCTGAGGACATCAGTCCCCCAGTTAGAGATTTCTAGTAATGACACTACATATATATTTGCTTAGTGAATGAGTGAATCCTAATATCCTCAATGTCAGCTTGTGTGCGTCTGAAGTGCCTAGAGCCTGCTTATCACTGTATATAATATTCATAAAGCATTTTCAGTCCCATGACAGAGGCTCTTCGCAGACAGAGTACAGTTATCTCTCTCCAAAGGATATGGTGAAGATTAATTAGTTAATTTCATAAAATGCTTCAGGGATGAATATTGCTTTATAAGAACTAATTATGAATATCACACGGTGTGCATGCCATATATTTATGCCTCTGAAGTTGAATGAAACTTGGGTGTTTTTTTTTATTGCTATAAGGAAGTTATTGGAGTTGATATACCATTTCTTTCTTATACTAAGGCTATTTTGTAAGGTTATTTTGCGGTTCAAAATGTAGGTTTTGTGTATCATACCACAGAGATAGCTGCGTCCGGTTATGCAGCCAGGGAATTGACACTAACTACTTCTTGTTTTGGTTCATTCAAAACAACAGAGCCCATTATAATCTAAAATACATAAAATGTAGCAGAGCTCATATTCCTCCTCTACTGTATCCCGCTAGGAGTTTTGGGGAACACCAGTAAAACTCTCTGTGCTACAGTTAATCTGTCAAATTGGGCATATCTCATGGAACGAAATGATACAATTCAGGTATAGACTTAATTAGTACACAGGAATTGCCATTATAAATACTAAGTTGAACAATCATGACTATTAAGTGTGTAAACCAAAATATTTGATTTATGTCTCTCATTGTCCCTTCAAATAAATTTATTCAGTAGAAGCATTTTCTTAAACCATGCCACTGCATTAAAACTCTTGGCAAGCCTCATAATTTTTCTGCTTATTGTTGGGTTATGTCAGAAGACAGTCTCAACCTGACAAGTAGAATGGCCGTTGCTGGAATAATAAATCTGAAGGTAAATCCTTTTTCCCAGCACAGTAAGGGCTGGAATGCCTACTTTTGGCACAGGGACTCTGGCCTTCCAGCCATGCAACCGGAACATTTAGGCTTTGAACTTGGTCTTCTAGGCTTGGAAAAGCATGGCTCTTCTTTTTCTTTTTCTTTTTTTTTTTAACGTTTATTTATTTTTGAGACAGAGAGAGACAGGGGAGGGGCAGAGAGAGAGGGAGACACAGAATCTGAAACAGGCTCCAGGCTCCGAGCTGTCAGCACAGAGCCCGACACGGGGCTCGAACTCTCGGACCGTAAGATCATGACCTGAGCCGAAGTTGGATGCTTAACCGACCAAGCCACCCAGGCGCCCCGCATGGCTCTTCTTTAATAGGAACCTGGTTCTTAAGGCATGGAATGTAGCCCTGCAGGCATGGAATGAGCCCTCCCCGCCCTTTACCCCCAGGCCTGAAACTTGGTCCCATGCTTTGATTGTGTCCCTCCAGTGTGGAAGTGGAAAGTTGCATGCAATCATGAAATATGCCCTCCAAACATGGATTCAGCACTTCCAGGCCTGAATTCCATCCTACCATGTATGAGATCTGGTCTTCCAGATATGACCCTACAGCCATGTAACCTGCCTTTGTACTTGGAACTATATAGTATGTCCAGGGAGGCTGGCACACCAGGCATGAGGCCCGACTTCTAGGCACATAACCCAGCCTTCCTGGCATGAACCATGGTCATCTGGTTGTGAAACCTGGCCCTAAACATAGGATTTCACCCTACAAATAAGGAACTCTGTGTAGAACATGAGTCTAGAGGAATGGAATCTGACAAACCAACTCTGGAATCTGATGTTTTGGATATTGATTTAAAACTTTTATGTTGCCTTTCCAGGCATAAACTCTGATTTTCCACATGAGACACAGCCTTACAGGTACGTAGTTGGAATTCCAGTGAAAACTAACACTCTGACCATGAAATCTGGCCCTCCAGGTATAGAATGTAGCCTTTCGGTCAGGGAACTTAGACGTCTAATTATGGAATTGGACTTTCCAGTTACAGAAAACTAGTACAAAATGTGAATCTTGATTCTCTAGGCATAGAATTTGGTCTTCTATGTGTGGAATTTGGACTTCTACATGTGGCTCCTGGGCATAGGCATAGATGTTGACTGTACTAGGAACCTGGTGACCTGTCGTGGAACTTTGCACTACACGTATGTGACCTCAGTTTGCAACATGGAACTCAGCACTACAAGCATGAAAGCTGACACTCCATTTATGGAATCTCAAACTCAGAGTATGAAACCTCTGTCATTTCATATATAGAGGTACAATCTCCAGTCATGGTACCAGGCTCTACAAACATGCAACTTGGCATTCCATGTGTGGAATCTGAATCTCCATGGACTTACTGTGATGAATGTGGTAAAGTTGGAATCTGGTATATAAGTCATAGAAGTTGTCCTTGTAAGACATGATCTCGTGTTGCCCAGGTATGGAATTTCATTCTCAGTGAATGCATGCTCAACATCCAAACATGAAAACTGACCCAGAAAGCATAGAATCCAGTCTGCCATATATAGACCTTTGAATTTCATGCATAAAAACTAGGCTCTATAGGCTTGGAACTTAGCACTTCATGTGTGGAATATCGATCTCAAAGCATGGAGCTTGGCTCAAGTGTGGAACATGACACTACAAATATATAACCTTGTATTTCAGTCATTCACATGGGCTTGTCAAAACTTGCAAACTGATCTAGTCATGGATACTGGAACCCCACGTTAGTAATCTTAATGTCAATGTAGCAGTCAAAGCCTTAAAAGCATGGAGAATGGCAACACATGTGTGGATTCTCAATCTCCAAACATGAACAACCTCAGGGTGTGGATCTGGGTGCCCAATCTGTATTTCTGTCATAGATTTTGGCTCTCTATATATGGAATTTGGTTTTCTTGTCAAGGAACTTGAAACTCTATGTGTGGAATCTCAATATCCAGGAGGTAGAATATGGCCCTACGAGTACAGAAACTAGCATTTCATGCTTGATTTCCAAGCATGGAAACTGGACCTATAATCATGGATATTGGCACTGGAGGTATGGATTATACGAATGAAACATGGCCAGACATGTTTGAAGCCTCATATTCCAGACATGGAAATTGGCATTTCAGCCATAGGCATTGGCCCTCCAAAACAAGGAAACTGATCTCTGAGGCACTGTATTTGCCACACTATGTGTTATGGACTGAATTGCACCCTCACTAGTTCATGTCTAGAAGTCCTACTCCTCAGTGTGACTTATTTGAAGATAGCACCTTTAGGGAGGTAATTAAGGTGAAATGAAGTCATAAGGCTGAGGCCCTAATCCAATAGGACTGATGTTCTTATACAAAGATAAAGAGGCATCAGAGATCACTCTCTTGGTGTGTACACAGAGGGAAGGAAGACCATGTGGGGATATAGCAAGAAGGTTACTATCTGCAAGCCAGGAAGAGAGGCCTCACCAGAAAGCACATTTTCTAGCACCTTTATCTTGGACTTTTAACCTCTAGAACTGTGAGATAATACCTTTCTATTGTTTAAGACATCCAGTTGATAGTATTTTGTTACGGCAGTCCAAGCAAACTAATATACCATAAGGAGTTTCAATCTCCACACTGTAAGCATAGAACGTGATATATATTATTTGTGTAATTTGAATCCCCGAGCATAAAACCTGGCCTTACAAACAAAGGACCTCACACTTCCTGTGAGAAATCTTTATTTCTGAGCATGGAACCCGGCACTCCAATGTATAATCACACACGCACTGATGGAACACGTATCTACAAGCACATCTGGTGTTGTATGTGTAGAATCCCAATCCCCATGCATGAGACACAGCACCGCCTTACATGCACCGAACCTGGCTCTCAAGACATGAACCTGGCCCTCAAGGCATTTAAGTCACAGAGGTTAACACTACAATACATGAAACTATGCATAATATTTTTCAGTACATATTTAATACTGCAATTTCTAAACATTTAAATTCACTGTACAAGCTTAGCATCTCCCATCATATGTGGAACCTAGATCTCCACACATGGCATCTGGCCCAAGAACAATTTAACTTGTCATTCCATGTGTGAAATCTCAATATTCAACCTAGCCTTAAAATCATGCCAACTAGTACTCCGTGTCTGGAATCTCGATCATTAAACATGGCGCCAGACTCTATATACATGATACTGACACTCTATGCATAGAATCTCAATCTCCAAGCAAAAACTGGGTTCCATATCCGTGGCACTTGGCATTTCATGCCTGAAATCTCAAACTCTATGCATGGCACTTCGCTCAACTAGAATGGAGACTAGCATTTCATATACGGAACCTAGATCTACAAGAAATTCATCTGGTCTTAATAATGTGGAATCAAGCACTCCATATATATAATTTCAGACTGCAAGCACAGAACAGTCTTATATGGGTGAAACTTGGCATTTCAGACATTGGACATGGATGTGAGTTATGCCTGTTGGCTTTCCAAGGCAAGGAACCTTTAACCTCAGGCATGGAACATTAAATACACGCATATGTTCTCAATATCCAAACATGGACTTGGCCCTAAAAGCATGGAAAATAGCATTTTGTGCATAGAATTTCAATCACCAAACACAGAACCAGGCCTTACAGCATGGAACCTGGAACCTCATATGTGGATTATCAATCTCTACACATGGAGTCTAGCCCCCAAAAGAATGAGACCTGATGCTCCATCTGTGAAACTTCAATCTTGACATTGGACCTGTCCCTGAAAGCTTTCAACTTGTCATTCAATGTATGGAATCTTAATCTCCAAACATTTAACTTGGCTTCATATATTTGAAATCTGTAATCCAAACAAGGAACATGGGCTTTCACTGTTCAAATTTATATTTCCAAGACATGCAAACTTGTCTCCCAGTATGGAACTTGTTACTATTCAAATAGATTTTAAAGATTTGTATCTTTATGTGAAATATGGACCTAAAGCATGTCACCTTTCTCCCTATGTGTAGAATATAACATTCATGTATGGAACATGGACCAACAATGATGGAATGTGGCACTCCACGTGTGGATTTCAACCTCCAAATGTAGACTTTGGCCACAGAAGTATGGGTTCCAGCATTTACATTTGCTTGTCACTCATTGACCTATACTCCTTAAATCATAGAACCTGGTCTTCCAGGCATGAAATCTGGAACTCCATGTATGTAATATTAATCTCCACGTATGGAACCTGACACACAAAGTATGGAATCTTCATGCTGTCTGTTTTGGATATAACCCTTCAAACAGGGTACCTGGATTTCAGTTTGTGAAATCTCAAGTTACAAACATAGAACATGACTTGATATGTTTGCAACTCAGAACTCCAGTCATGGAACCTGGTGTTTCAATCACAGACCTTGACTCTACAAAAGATGGAACATTGATTCCAGACATAATACCTGGCATACCATGTATGGATCTCAATCTCCAAGCATGGAATATGACGCTCCATTGTGGAATTTCAATCTCTGTATGTGGAACCTGGCTCTAAAAGCATGCAATCTGGAGTACCGCATTTGAAATATCCATCTTTAAGCATGAATCTGAACCTATAAGCATGGTAACACACTATGATAACACACCAAGTGTGTTATCTTAATCTCCATGCATGGAATTTGGAACTATTAGCAGAGAACCTGGTTATGTATGTGTGGAATCTCAGTCTCCACAAATAGAAACTGGATCAACAGTCACGGACACTGTCACTTCTTGTTAGGAGACAAAAAATGCATCATGGATCATGGAGTTCCATGTTAGAATTTCAATCTACTAATATGGAATTTGACCTGACATGTGAGGAGTCTTACCTCATATTTTAATCGTAGACTTCAGCTTGCCAAGTCATGGAGCCTAATTTCTTAAGCTACCTATCACATCATGTATGGAATTTTGATGTCTAGAACCCAACCCTATGAGTATGGAAACTGACACTCAATGTACGGAATTTCAATATCTGAATAGAGAAATTAGCCTTACAAGCAAAGGACATGACATCCCATGGGTGGAAAATCTGTCATCAAGTGTAGAACCTGACCCTACAAGCATGGAATATGACAATGCATATGTGGGAACTCAATCTCTAAGAATGCACCTCAGCCTTACAAGCATCAAGTCTGATATTCCATGTGTGAAATCCCAATCCTCAAGCACGGAACACTGTCTTAATGTGAGAAATCTGGCATTCCAGATACAGAGGTTGACTTTTCAAGATATGGAACCTGATTTTCTAGGCAGCAAACTTGATACTTCACCTTTGAAATCTCAATATTAAGCATAAAGCCTGACCTTACTGGGATGGAAATTGATGCTCCATCTGTGGAATCTCATTCTTGAAGCACAAAACATAGTTTTACAAGTGTGGAATGTGGTAATCCAGCCTTCATACCTGACATTTGAGTCATAGAAGTTGATACTATAAGGACCTAGGTCTCCCAGGCTTGGAATCTAGTACTTCATGTGTGAAAGCTAAGCTTCTGGTCATTGATTTAGTTCTAGGTGTGAATTATGCCTTTCCACACATAAAATTTGGTTCTCCATATAAGACTCATTCTTACTGTCTTGGCATCTAAGCTTCCTTGAGGAACTTAGCCCTCGGAGGATAAACTTTGGCCCTCTAAGTGTTGAATGTAGTTATTCAAACATTGATCCTTACACTCCAAGTAGATAATCTAACTTTATAGGCATGGGAAGTCTATCCAAATGTGAATCCTGCTTTTCCAGCCATAGAATCACTTCTTCTCAGTGTGGAATCTGGGCTTCTATTGGTGGATCAGGGCCTTCTAGCCATGGAATTAGGCCTTCTAGGCAAAGCATGGCCTCCTATCTGTTTGAGATCTCTTTTTTTTTTTTTTTTTTTTTTTTTTTTTAGGCTTGGAACATAACCTCTTGGGAGTGAAACCTGAACTTAGAGAAATAGTATCTAATCCATCAAGAGTGGAATTTACTCAACTGGACCTGAAATACTGAATCTAGACTTCTTAGCATGACACAAGTTCTTTCAGTCTTGATAATTAACTCTAGACATGGAATTTGATTATCTATGTTTCAAACCAGCCATCAATGGGTAAAACCTGGATTTCTGAGTATGGAGAGATAGCTCCTCAGGTACTGAACCTAGTCCTCCCTTTACAGAACTGCCTCCAGGCACAGAACATGAAATTCCATGTGTGGAATCCTAACCTCCAAATATGGAACCCTACAGGCATAGCACCTGGCACTTCCAGAATTTCAAATTCCATGCACATTTCATGACGCTTGACCCTTGGCAAACTGTATGTGGAAGCTCAATCTCCAAGCATATAACCTGATCTTACAAATGTGGAACCTGGCACTCCCCATGATACTGGGCAGTTCAGTCTCAAAATACTCTACAAGATATGAATCCTGGCATTACAAGCAAGGAATCTGGCACTCTATGTCCAAATCTCTATCTATCTATGTCTATGTCTTTTTTCAAACACGGAACATGGTCTTACCAGTGTGGAAAGTGGCAACCCAGACATAGTACTTGGATTTTAGTTATATGCTATATTATGTAAATAAGCCAAAATGGCCTCTCTGCATTTGTCCCTAAATTGCTTATTCTTCACTACAGGCTAAGAACTGTCAACTCAGAAGCCCACAGACATCATACACAACTTTATATATATAAAATATATATTACATTATATATATTATATGTGTATATTATATATTATTGTATATTATATTGTATATTATGTATATAACATTATATATTATAATATATATAATTATATTTATATAACATTGTATATATTACATATAAAAATAACCCAAACAAGCAGAATTTTAGCCATTTAGAGCCTGTCTTCTTTACAGACTTTATGAAACTACACTCAGATCTTCTGGTCATTGATAAGATAGAGCCTTATGTTTATAAGATCCCAAGCTATCAATGCCCTTTGGAGCTCTGTGACCCAGAGATTCCCTGCCATGCTGTTGAACAATATCCCCTAGACTTAAAAGCTCCCACTTTTATCTCCCTCTCTCCTAGGAGTTCCTTTACCTTCAGCCCTTTCTGAATGGTCACACACTCACCATAAGTCTCTGAATGGACTCATGCTATAAGGGACAGTCTCCTCTCATACAACTCTGTCCAAGCACTATATGATAAGCTTGTTGTGTGTTATTTCTCATAATCATATCTATTTCCTTGATCAGTCCCAAATCCTTTAAAAACATTTTTTTAATATTTACTTATTGTTGAGATACAGAGATAGAGCATGAACAGGAGAGGGGCAGAGAGAGAGGGAGACACAGGATCGGAAGCAGGCTACAGGCTCCGAGCTGTCAGCACAGAGCCCGACGTGGGGCTTGAACCCACGAACTATGCGATCGTGACCAGAGCCGAAGTTGGACGCTTAACCAAATTAGCTACCCAAGTTCCCCAGTCCCAAATCCTTTAAGTGAAACCCATGTACAAGTAAAACATGGATCCTGGTCTCCCAGGCCTGGAACCTGGTACTGTGTGTTTGTCCTAATTCCCAAGCCAGGAAACTGGCCCTATAACCATAGGATCTGTCACTCCATACCTGGGATATCATTCACCAAGAATAGAATCTGGTTTCTTTGACATGAAAGTAAGAACTCCATGTATAGAATATCTGTCTGCAAAAATGGAATATCAATCTGCAAACATGGAACCTAGCTATACATGCAGGGAACCAGCACTCTGTATATGAAATTTGTATTTTTAGAATTGATTCAGGTCTTCTGGATATGAATCATGCCTTTCCAGGCATAAACTCTGATCCTCCATAGGAGAACTGGCCCTAAACACATAGAACTTGGACCCCAGGCATAAAAACATAGCCCTCTAAGGCATGCACATTACCCCTATCCCCCAGGTGTTTAATGTGTTAGTCATAGTTGTTTCTGAATTATGAGGTTTGAGTGGTTTTAATTTTGATGTGTGTGTGTGTGTGTGTATGCGTGTGTGTGTGTGTGTGTTTGACTTACATGTTTTTCTGGAGTCATTATGTAATTTAAAAGGAAGTATAAATTTTCACAGGATAAAAAATGCTTTCTTTTATCAGAAAAAAAATAATTACATAACATATATACTAGTTTATAATGCAATCCTTTAAGAAAGTCCACAATCTGTTGTGTGTAATTTTCCATTGCTATAGCTCTTATGCCATCTTCTGGTCTAAATATAATTCAACTATTTGGAAATGTCTAGCATCAGTGGTTAGTACCTTAATGTTATTTCAGAAATTTTACTCGTCCCGCAAATACCTATTTACACATCAAGTGTAAAACTTTAAGTCAGCAACTTAAAATTTTATGACCACATAAAGAAAGTTTAATAGAGTGGGAAGAGTACATTGGGAAATCTTGTCAAAATCTAACTTCAGAGATAGGTTGAAATAAATACATTCTTGGATAAACCTCCATAAACCTAAAAGACAATATAAATGTATTTCCAAATACTGATTTAGGTACACTATAGAAAAAGCATAGGATTTAGAGTAAAAAAAAAAATGGGTTTGAATACCATCTTTTCCAGTAATTTATGATATAACCTTTATAAACTCACTTAACTTCTCATTTACCTTATTTCATCCCTATTAAATGAAGATAACACTATCTGCCTTTCTCTACTACCTCTAGCCCTTCTTCCTGCTTATTCTTGAACTTCTAAATTACTACAAATTACTATGTATTGCTATCTGCACACTAAAGGCATCAGACATCTTAATTCAGAAAAAAAGATAAACCAGTAAATTTCCATGATAGACAAATAAAGCTATTCAGAGTTCTTTGACATTCTATGACATTCTAGTTTATACTCTAGAATTTTGAAAAATATGCTGAGCATGTGCAAAGATACAAGGGTTGAGAGGTAGTGAAATAACACCATCATAGCCAGACATATGACGGATTTTCACAGATCCAGAAAGAATAAAGCTCTGAGTGCCAAAATGGATTGAAAGAGGTGAGTGAAGACTTAAGGAAATATAATACTGAAGGTTAGGCTCACTAATCACAATCAAAGATCATTCATCTACTGATGATGACTTTCAGAGTCAAATCTTTAAGTGCAAAAGCTGGAAGCTCCCAGTAGTTCTATGCCTGGTCCAAAACCAGAAGCCTAAAACATATCTGTTCAGTAAATTCTCACTTCCTGCTCTAACTGGATCCCCACTTTCTGTTATGGACTATGGTGTCATTTACCCTCTTGCTCCCTGTATCCCCTGTTTCCTCAGGTGGGATCATAGATATCACTGCACATTTATTTTGGAATGTGTGATAACTGATTAACATCTATCCATTAGTCCAAATCCACCATCACCACAGGTCAGGATCAGGAGAATAGGGACCCGTGTTTTGGTTCACCATTAAAATTCCAGAATGTACGGATGTCGAACGTAGAATATGCGTAGCATATGCTTTTGAATCAATGATTAGATAAATGCAAACAAGAAAAAGGGTAAGAAGACAAAACATAGGAAAGAGGTAAGCGTTTCTGCATTTGGTTCATATTATGTCTTCCTGGTGGCCACAAGGCTGTAAATATCTCATTCCATTCTGCTTTTGTGGCTAAATAAGGGGATTTTCCTTTTTTTACTTTTTAAAAGTAAAGCTATATATTTTCTAGGGGAAATTTAAAAGTATAAGGATTACAAAAAAAATGTAATAATTACCATCCTTTAGAATGGTTCCCCATAATATCTTCACATATTTAACCCCAGTATGTTCTGTGATTGTGCCTTAAAAAAATAAGTATTATTTTAAAAGTTAAAAAAATAAGTATTATATGAGTGCAGTATTCTGTTCTTCCCTAAATATCTTAGAAAAACATAATTATTAAAGTAACGTATGCTCATTAGCTGAATTTAAGTTTTGTTTTGTTTTGCCTCTCTATGTTAAGGGATATATAAAATTTTTCTTTAAAAATTTTTCTGTTGCTATCAATGCAATCTCATTCCTTTCATTCAGAGGAATAAAGAGCATCTGTGTCTCTATTTAAAAAAAATCATGTCACCAAAGTGCGGAGATTTAAAAGAAGATAATAAAATAAGGGACACTGAATAGAGAAAGGATTTAGTCCTGATTGCTTTAGACATAAAGATAAGAGAGGCAGCTATTTGGGGCTCCTGGGTGGCTTCATCGGTTAAGTGTCTGACTTCGGCTCAGGTCACGATCTCACTCGTCCATGAGTTCAAGCCCCACGTCGGGCTCTGTGCTGATAGAGAGCCTGCTTTGGATTCTGTGTCTCCTCTCTCTACCCCTCCCCCGCCTGTGCGTTCTCTCTGTCTCTCTCTCAGATATAAACATTAAAAAAAGAAAAAGAAAAAAAAAAAAAGAGAGGCCGCTATTTGAGGTATTTTATTACCTTCCTTTAGGTCAGCTTGTCCTAAACCCCCAATTCCTACAAACTTCTCTCCATACCTATCTTCTTTGTTATTATTAAAAAATATTCTTTTTAATGTTTATTTATTTATTTATTTTGAGAGAGAGAGACAGAGAGAGCGAGCGAGCGAGCGAACACATGAGTGGCAGGGCAGAGGGAGACAGAATCCAAAGCAGGCTCCAGGCTCTGAGCTGTCAGCACAAAGCCCAACACAGGGCTCGAACTCCTGAAACGTGAGATCATGAACTGAGCTGAGGTAGGATGCTTAACCAACTGAGCCACCCAGGCGCAGCCTCAATACCTGTCTTCTAACCAATCACCACACCCATGCTGATTTACTTCTCCCCTCTGACGTTGTCCGTGGCACCAGAGCAACCAAAAGCAGTCCCTGGTCGGCGATGAAGGCCTAGCACAGCAGTTCCTAAATGAGGAAGCGGCATAGACATGCATCTGAATGGCAGTTTAGGACTGAACACGCTAGACCGAACAGCGCCCTCCACTGTAATCGAGTGTACTGCCCTGTACATAATTAAGCCCACCGAGATCCATATTGCTTTTGACTGGACCCCACTCCAGATTCTGCAGGACTGGCCCAGGCTACTGGGTCCGCAGACTGAGCCTTTCTCTCTCTCTCAGAGCAATGAAAATTCCAGAGCAGGATCTGCAACCAGCAGTGGCAGACCCCAGCCTGAGGGCTTGCCCTGATGTAATAAGGTCCTTTTGCATTTGGGAAACAAACACGGCAAAGGAAGCTGTCATCACTGCTTTAAGGGTGATGTCAACAACTCGCATTATCCAGAAGTGGGGTAAAATCATAAACCACACAGTAAAATTGTGGTTAGAATTTTCTTGCCCGCCCCCCCCCCCCCCCCCCCAGCACAGAACTCGTAGGCGGGTTAAGCAGACTCAGGCATGCCTGGAGACTCTGGACACTTTCCCACCCACTCTCTACCCTCTCCCACAGAAGCTAGATTGTGCCCTACGGTTCAGCGAGTTGCTGGCTGAGCTTCTGTTCTAACCCGAGGGACCTCCCTGAAACCTCTTTATCTCTATGAGACCTGCTATGGCCCACAGGTCCCACTGTCATGCCCCACTGATTAAATCAGTTTGTCTGACTATTGGAAAATAGCACTGGGCAGAGTTGGATCTCTCCTTTCCTCCCCTCTCCCAGAGGGGCTGTGCAATTGCTTTTCTTGCCCGTTATGCTTGAATTCTGTCTCCCAGCTCCCAACGTTCTCAAATAGAGGCTTGGCCAAAGGACCAGTCTTCAGAGGCCAGTCTGTCCCAGTCTGACCCTGCCGTCTTCAGCTTCTTCTCCATGGATCCTGCATGTGGAGTTTTTTCTACCACTTAACAGAACTTAAAGTGACTTACTGAATAGTCTCCCTCCAAAAACAGCAGTCACATTATAATGAAAGGATCTCCAAAGGACAGGATGATACATCCACCAGTAAAAATGTAACCTAAAGAGGAAACAACAGAAAAAAAAAATTAAAAGCAAGAAAGCAGAGACACAGTGACAAGTGCTTCGGCAGTCCAGAGAAAGTTGAAACGTCACCTTGTGTTGGGAGAAGCCAGGATTCAAACAGAATCAAGCATATAACTGCAGAAAAGCTTGAGAACTTAAGCCACTGGTAACTCTGAAAAGTAGGGTGATGCAGATCCAGCTGAGACTGAAGAAACACTTGAAGTGTGATTAAGAACTCCCTGGGTTCCCAGATCTCCCTCCCCTCCCCTCCCCTGTGCCACAGGGTGACTGCAGGGTAATGACATCACCTTCCTCCAACTTAGGACAAGCTGGGAGCTTTATTCTTTGTGAAGAGGTTGAACCAGATAGATTCTGGACTCATGGACACAAGAAGACATAGATGTGGGTGCTGCTGTATTATATACTAGAAGAATAAGTGAAAGGCTCTGTTCTGAATTATAAAACTCCTCTCTTCTTTTCCTTATTTGAGTCCTAGAATGCTACACTTTAAGCTTATATCTGCTAAACAGGAGAATGGAGGGTTTTTCCTTCGGGCCAAAGTCCTACAGATGATGAAGTTCTGCCCACTGAAATAATGTAGCCAGGTTACCTTTCAGAGAAGCCTACTAGACAATAAGCACCCATGCAACTATTCCAATCACGTATAAATATGATCAGTAGTCAAGGGTCAGCAGATATTAGAGGAAAGCCACAAGCATGAAATGCCAAAGCAAACATGAAAAAAAAAAAAAAAAGGAAAAAGAAAAAATTAGGAAAGAGACCAAAAACATCTAAAACAAAACAAAACAACCCATAAAGATCTCTGGTCTGATCTCTCTTGGTGTCTGACCGTGCCCTCAGTCCTGCACCTGGGGAAATGGGACAATCGGGTGGCCTATATGCACCCAATGGCAATGCCCAGATCCAGGGGTCTGAACCAGTCTTCAGGGTCAACGATTCAAGATGGCCTGAATTCACCAAGGCCTCCCTGGGAAGAAGGGAAAGAACAACCAGGAAAGAAAAAGAAAGGCTCCAAGGCATTGGCTGAATGTGAAGAAAAAAATGAATGAGAACTGGAAGAAAGAAATAGAAAAACACAGAGAGAAATTGTCAGGGGGACAAAGGGCTCATCCAAAAAAAAAACAAAGGCAAAGAAAAAAGAAAAGAAGAAATCCGGTAGGTATTCATCTTGTTCTTCATTAAGCTCTGACTCTCCTAGCAGATCTTCAGATTCTGAAGATGAGGATAAAAAATAAGGGAAAAAGAGAACCATTCACATAAATCTTCTGAGAACTCCATGTCAGCAACTGAAGCAGACAGTAAGGATAGTTTAAAAAATAAGTCTAAGGACGCAGCTGAGAAAGAAAAGGACATGAGAGGACTCATGGAAAAAAGAAAGCTGTATCCTGAAGATAAACCTTTATCATCAGAGTCCTTATCAGAGTGAGATTAGATTGAGGAGGGTACAAGCAAAAAAGAAGAAAAGGAGTGAAGGAGAAAAAGTAACAAGAAACAAAAAAAGAAGCATAAGAAACCGTAAGAAGACGAAAAAGAAAGCTACTAGTTCAAGTCTTGACTCATAGGAACATTAAGAAAAATCAAGATTCCCTTGTAAAGAAACTGCGATGTCTAAGGAAATTTCAACTGTGAACATTATGACATAATTACTAAAATGCACGAATTTTCTTGTTTTTGGAATTATTCCTGGACTATTTAGTAGCCATTCAGATGCTACTGTGTGAAAGGGCCATACTGTTGCCTGCTGCTTGAATATCTTTTTTTTTTTTTCCTCTCTTCTAATGCTTCACCATTCTGGCAGATGATACACAGCAAGTGTGTTAGTGGTTAAGATATTTGGGAATAAAGTTGATACTGTTGACTAGAGGTATCTAGTGATAAATCCACAGAAATAGAATCTGAATACATCATTATGATATAATTAGAAATGACCAGATGACTCCAGTTAACATTTTTGAAACAGGGAATAGATTGATATTTCAAAATCCTTACTCTGTAGATGAGTATATTTTAGTTTCCCCCCTCCTTATATACTTTTATTTACCTGGGGAAGGATGTTTTAGGGTGGAGGGGGCTGCTTTGCTTTCTCGTTAGCTAGCAGAACGGCATGCCTTGAAGCATGGGGGGGTCAGAGCCCGGTGCGGCAGTCTTGCCCTTTGACATCCTAGGCTCTGTTATTTGCTGCTTTAAGTGAACCAGAGAAACAGCCCTTTGCAGCCCGACAGAGCCTCCAAAGTTCTGGAATTTACCTCTCCTTCAACCACACTGAATTTTTTTTAGCATTAGAACGTGTTATAACATTTGAACTAATTTTGCTTACCCTTTGGCTTTGGAGAGGAATCATTTCAAACAGACCCTGGTACTTTTTGAACTTGTTAGCTAAAGATTCTAAAATGCATGTTTTGTACTAATTAAGTTTTAGCCAGTCGGCAAAATTTTATGTAACCAATGACAGTTCTTTTATTTTTGTATGAATTTTGTTTAGGCTGCAATGTTTGGCTTTTATTAACTCTGTATTCTTGCTATCTTAAATTCTTTACTATGTTTAACAGCATACTTGCCAAGATACTTTTTCTTTTTAAACAGCTTTATAGTGAAGCTGAGACTTAACCATAAAAAAGTTGAGTGGCAGGCCTGGTATGCTATGTCTTGTTACATAAAGCTATTGCCAGAATGTTTGTCAACACAATATTAAAAAAACTAGTCTCTGTATATTCACAACAAATCATGATAAATTAAGTGAAAATTACATTTTTGTTCTTCTTGTGTCATATTTTACTAAGGCTTTGTGCTTCATATCTACTGTTGAATTATTTACTGGTAACGTTAAAAGGAATTGATCAACCATTTCACTTTACATTTTTAAATAATCAGGTAACATGAAATACAATTTGATGTACAATTTTGCTTGTTATACAGAGTGTGCTAATTATAGTGGTATATGCACAAAACATTTTGGCATAAGAGGCTGAATAAATGCTGTTTTAGTTAAAAAAATAAAAAATAAAAATAAAAAACCATAGAAAACCCACCCCTATAACTTGTATCTTTAGAGAGATAAGGTATTGAATTTTTTTTTTAATTTTTTTAACGTTTATTTATTTTTTTTGAGACAGAGAGAGACAGAGCATGAACGGGGGAGGGTCAGAGAGAAGGAGACACAGAATCTGAAACAGGCTCCAGGCTCTGAGCTGTCAGCCCAGAGCCCGACGCGGGGCTCGAACCCATGGACCGCGAGATCATGACCTGAGCCGAAGTCGGCCGCCCAACCGACTGAGCCACCCAGGCGCCCCAAGGTATCGAATTTTTAAAACAGTATGCAGTAAAAAAGGAGTATTACTTTACAAACAATAAGGAGATGCTAGAGTTTAAAAATATGATACACAAAGGGAATGCCTGGTAAAGAGATTGATGATAACGTAGACAAAGTGTCTAAAAACTAGTACTAAAAGAAATGGATTATAGAAGAAAAAAGTGAAAAAAAAAAGATTAGTTCGAGAGAGTCAACATTCAAACTATAAGAATTTCAGAAAAATAGAATGGAGAAAATAGAAAGAAGAATATCATTTTAAGAAAATTGCTCACAAATGAAGGACACAAGCATTCAGATTTGAAAGGGCCCAATGATGCCCAGTACAGAGAGTGAAGGAGGCCCAGATCAAGGTCTGATGTATATAAAATAATGAGAGTAAAGAGACCAGTAGGGAAAAGAGAAGATCCTAAAAGCTTACAGAGTTTAAACTTAAAAAAAAAAAAAAAAAAAAAAAAAAAAGAATCTAAGGAGGAACACTGCAAGCCAGAAGGCATTATGGAAATGTATCCAATATTGTGAGGAAAAAGAATTTGCAGCTTAGAATTGTATACTTAATTATTAAACAGGTTGCAGGTAGAATAAAAACAAATTTTAGGTGTCTGGGTTGGTTAATTTTATATGTCAGCTTGGTTGGTCCACAGTGCCCAGATATATGGTCAAACATTATTCTGGGTGTTTCCGTGAGGAGAGTTTAAAAGTTAAATCAATGCACTCTGAGTAAATCAGGTAGCCTTGGATCATTCAGGTGGGCCTCATCCAATTAGTTGATGATCTGAATAGAACAAAAGACTGACCTCCCCTGAGCAAAAGGGAATTCCCAGCAAATGGCTGGCTTTTAGACTGGAACTACAACCTTGGCTCCTTCCTGGGTCTTCAGCCTGACAAAGCTTGTACTTGAACTGCAGCATTAACTCTTCTCTGAGTCTCTAGCCTGCCTTGGAACTTGGACTTACTAGTCTCCATCATCAGGTGAGCCAGTTTCTTAAAACAAATCTCTTTATACACACACACACACACACACACACACACACACACACTTCCTATTGGTTCTGTTTCTCTGGAGAATCCTAATAAACAATTTCTCAAAATTTTCACTTTCCATGTGCCCTTTCTTGGGAAGCCCCGGAAGAATGCATTGTACCCTATCATGAGAGTAAACATAGAAAAAGACACTGCATCCAGGACATAAGGTGCTCAACAGAGGTGAGCACATAAGGGAATTCCTAGGTTAAAGGGGAAGGAAGTGTCTATGATGAGACAGCTGTACCACAAGCCAGAAAACAACTAGTTCGTCAGGAGCAGAGGGGAGGGCTCCAGAGAGGATGTCTAAGACAGAGAGAGAGCAAGAGAGACAGGGAAGAAGGAGAAAGAAACTCATAGACAATGGGAGATCTGACTGTTTTGAGAGGTGGAGAGTTTAGGGAAAAATTAGTGATAGATAAATAGAAAGTAAACAACTGACAAGAAGAATAATGGCCTCCGGAGAACAGGAAAAGCAATGTAAGCAAGGATAAGTAATTGTAGTATAAGACATAGTCAGGTCAGCAGTTATACAGTAAACATCAAATTGTAATTCACTGGCGGAAGCTGAATGAAGGACTAGGTGAATTAATATTTACCCACATGCCATCATATAAAAGAGTAATGAGGCTCTTCCTGCAAAGAAAACATATACACAAAAAAATATACACGTTTTTATTAATATAAAAAACATGTGAAGGTACAGAGTACTGCATGAAGTATGCTACTGTTGGGTAACAAAAGAAAATATTTAAGTTTATATATCTACTGGAACATGAGCAAAATAGCTCTGTGAGGACACACAAGCAAAAGATAACATCTGAAGACAGGATGTGGTATCTGGGACACAGGACGAAGGGAGGTCTTTTCGATGTTTGTAACTGTTGAATACTGAACTATGTGATTATACTTTCAGAAAATAAAAGTACTTAAAAAATTCAGAATTTCTTAGCTTCAGAAATATAGATATATATAATGTATGAATATAAGTATATAAGTCTAGAAACATATATTCCACCATTATATGACTGGGGATATACAAAATTAATTCTGTCTTGCACTTAAAAACATAATCCTGAAAACCCCCAACTCTTTCAACCAAGATGTCCCCTGTTCTTTTCTGGATGTTTATATGCACGGCTGAAGAGATTGTTTCCACGCCTATATGATTCTATCACCCAAAGAAATATTAGAGACACCAAATTACCCAATCTACAGCATTAGTTTCTGAGAAACTAAGAGTTAAAAATACCTATTTTCGACGATAAATATAAATCAATTTAATAATCTAATGAAAGAATTTTTAGCATTCCCTCTACTTGCATTCAAGTATATCTTTGTTATACCAGATTACTAATTATTTTTTTCCACTTGTATGTACTACGTTGACAACTTGAAGGCCTCTGCTGATTGAGATGCTCAAAGATGTCACCCAGAATGACGATCTTAGTTTCCTTCCACTTAAGTTCGACCTTTTCCTAACCCTCTTAACTCTTTGATTTCAATTCCAATTAAAGGGAACCCCTGCATATTTCAAAGGGAAGTGAATGGCTGGGCCTTCTGTACCTACCAAATCAGTCTTACTTTATAGAGACAAGTCGAGAAGTTGGGCAAAAGTGGGAGCCATGCACACAAGTACTTTCCAGGGACCAACGCTAAGGTGGCTGAACAACACAACCATCTGCTCCATGAACTGGAGTACCACTGTGGTATTTGAAGAGATCCCAGTGCAAAGATCAAGGACAGTAGTAGGTCATGGGGAGGGCCCATTTTGGCAGACGATCTGAAGGGCTCCATAGAAAAAAGCAGATAAAGAAGAAATGAAACTACAGAGGCTCATCTTCACCTAATTCTTTGATGTGTTTGTCCCTTATAATAAGGTTAAGGTCTTTATATTTCATGTTTATTTCTTTCATGAAAAAAAAATCAAAGAACAAAGAGGCACAGCAATATTTATGTGAACGGGATGACGACTTACAAAACGGACGTGACGGTTTTGTGATGGCTACACTAATTTTCTGACACTTTTAGGGTAGTAACATAGTTTTCTTGATGAAATGAATATCCTAATAATATTTTTTAAGTAAATAACTGTTGTGGGGAATAACCTTAATACTTTAACACTTGATATATCAGTGAATATGAACAGCAAAGTATTGCCAGAAACAGATGCTCAGAACAGTTAAATGTGCTTACGGTGTCTTTTAATATCAAAGCTGTAAAGGAGATATGTGAGCGTCCAGAAGCCGTTAAAGTATGCTGAGTCATTAAAGATTATTAGAGCCAGTATCTTTTCCCTACCTCTTACCTAAATTTTTTGAACGTCTAAGCTTCTATCCAATAAGATGTTGCTTTAGACTAGTACATTTTCTGTCCTAGATGGAGCAGAGCATAGGGGTTATTTAACAATGCAGGTTCAGGAGAAAGCCGCCCCAGGTCCTGATTCTAGCGTCACCACTTACTAGCTCTGTGACCTTGGGAAATATTCTCCTTCAGTCTCTCAGGGGCTGTTTCCTCATCTGTGAAGTAGGGATGAAAACAGTAACTACCTAATAGATTTATTAGGAGAATTAAGTGTAGTAACAACCAAAACAATTTAAAATGGTTGGTATATTGTAATCACTTCATAAATATTGGACATCATTATTCCAGCTGCACCCAAAAGAGTTCTTTAATTTTTGTGGTGTACTTTACAGCGAAGATGTGCCCAACTTCCAGACTTCTGGAGGGCAGAATTGAAAAAAAGAAAGGAAGGAAGGAAGGAAGAAGGAAGGAAAGAAAGAAAAAAAAAGGAAAGAAAAAGTTAACCCACTACTTTATGACCATACTGATGGGAGAACAATTAGCCCCATAGAAAACTTCTGTGGCTGATAAAATTCCGGTGTCAAAATCTTTATGGCAAAGACCCTTTTTACAGAAGTGGTGCTGATCTTGCTTCTTTCACAAGTGTTGCTTCTATGTACCACGGGGAATTTTGGTTATATTGATTCTGCAATAACATGAACAGTTCAGAGCTATAGTATAATAGTTGTTGGCAAGCAAGAAAAGTTGTCATTTTATAGGCTATCTAGTTTTACTCATTATTTGGGTAGGAACCATATTCTTTTGTGACTTTCTACATCTTAAATAGAAGCAGACTAATTTGGACATTATTTTGTCACATAATTTTTATGCTCCAGTGTCTTTCTCCTTTAATCCTAGAGGTCCTATTGTCTCATGTGTGGTGGTTCAATTTTTTTTTTTTAATATTTTTCTCTTTGTTCTTCTGTTTGGGTAAATTTCTAGTGGTTTATGGACCCTTTCTTCTGTAATCAGCCATTAAGGCTCGCCAGTAAATTTTTCACATTATATAATGTACTTTTTAGTTCTAAGAATTTCTATTTTGTTCTTTTTCAATAGATTCTATTTCTCTGCTTAAATTTTAAATGTGTTTATCTATTATAAATATATTTTCCTTAATATCCTTGCACATAGTTAAAATAACTGCTTTAAAATCTTTGTCTTCCAATTTCAATATCTGGGTCAACTTAGGTCAGAATCCATTGAAAGTATTTTCTCTTGAGCATGGATCACATTTTCCCCTTTCTCTATATGTCTAATTTTAGATAATATCCTGGACATTATAAATTGAAAAAACTCTGGATTGTGTTTTATTCCTATGAAAAGTATTCATATTGCTATTGTTTCAACAAGCAGTTAACTTGGCTGAGCTAACTCTCCAAGCTTTGTAATTCCTTCATGGAAAACAAGTGAATACCAATTGTGTATGCATAGTTCAGGGAATCAGCCATAATTGTGGACAAATTTTAGCACAGAATTTAGAATTCCTTTCTGTATTTCTCCCTTTTTTGAATATCTTTTCTCATTTTCCAGTTACTATGGCCACACCAAATTCTGTCTTCTGGATTTCTCAGCTAGTAAGAGTATGGGTTTTTTAGTGAAGCTTTAGTTACCTTTCTTGGAATTTATTGGAGTTTTTTTCCCTCAGGCAAAAATAAGTATATAAATTAAAACCTTAAAATAAAACAAGTATAAAAAAATGAAAACCTAGAGTTCTGGTTCAAGACGGTGACACAGAAAGATCTTGAATTCCCCTCTTCCCACAAACACATTGAATTTAAAGTTACATGTGGAACAATTTTCTATGAAAAAATCTCCGAGCTAGCCGATTGACACCTACATATAGGGATAACGAGAAAAAACACCCTCATTCAAAATGGGTAGGACAAACTGAGATACAATCTTTGTTTCTTTAAAAAAAACTTTTTTTTAACGTGTATTTATTTTTGGGACAGAGACAGAGCATGAACAGGGGAGGAGCAGAGAGAGAGGGAGACACAGAATCTGAAACAGGCTCCAGGCTCTGAGCTGTCAGCACAGAGCCCGACGCGGGGCTCGAACTCACGGACCGTGAGATCATGACCTGAGCCAAAGTCAGACGCTTAACCGACCAAGCCACCCAGGCGCCCCTTTTTGTTTCTTTTTTAATTGAAATATAGTTGACACACAATGTTACATCAGTTTCAGGTGTACAATATAGTGATTTGACAAGTTTATATGTTATTATGTTGTTATGCTGTGCTCACCACAAGTGTAGCTACCATCTGTCACCATATAACACTATTACAATACCATTGACTGTATTCCCTATGCTGTACTTTTTATCCCCACGACTTATTCATTCCATAACTGGAAGCCTATAGTTGAGGCACAATCTGGCCATTAACCCCACCCCCAGTGCATCAGCCTACAACTTGGAGGGAACTCACAACACCAAATTCTCCCTGAAGACTAGAGGGCTGCAACCTTACATCTGGCACTTCGGTTTTTAAGACCTGCACCTGAGAGACAAATTCCCAAAACATCTAGCTATGAAAACCAATGGGGCTTGTGTCCATGAGACCATAAGGCTATAGCAAACTGAGAAACAGTTCTTAATGGTTCCCAAGGACTTGCCCATCTCAGGGCCCAGCACAGAGACAAGCAACCAAGAAGTGCCCAGACTTTCTGTGAAGGGGCCTATTGGCCGAACTTGTAGCACTGACCTGGGGACAGGCATCTAATTTAACATACATTTTCTAGCATCGACAATCAGACAACAAAAGGAAATCAAAGGCAGTAAAATTAGCAAAGAGGAAGTCAGACTTTCACTTTTTGCAGATGACATGATATTATACATGGAAAACCCGACAGACTCCACCCAAAGTCTGCTAGAACTGATACATGAATTGAGCAAAGTCGCAGGATACAAAATCAATGTATAGAAATCAGTTGCATTCTTATACACTAATAATGAAGCAACAGAAAGACAAATAAAGAAACTGATCCCATTCACAATTGCACCAAGAATCATAAAATACCTAGGAATCAACCTAACCAAAGATGTAAAAGATCTGTATGCTGAAAACTATAGAAAGCTTATGAAGGAAATTGAAGAAGATACAAAGAAATGGAAAAACGTTCCATGCTCATGGATTGGAAGAATAAATATTGTTAAAATGTCAATACTACCCAAAGCTCTCTACACATTCAATGCAATCCCAATCAAAATTGCACCAGCATTCTTCTCGAAGCTAGAACAAGCAATCCTAAAATTCATATGGAACCACAAAAGGCCCCGAATAGCCAAAGTAATTTTGAAGAAGAAGACCAAAGCGGGAGGCATCATAATCCCAGACTTTAGCCTCTACTACAAAGCTGTAATCATCAAGACAGCATGGTATTGGCATAAAAACAGACACATAGACCAATGGAATAGAATAGAGACTCCAGAATTGGACCCACAAAAGTATGGCCAACTAATCTTTGACAAAGCAGGAAAGAATATTCAATGGAAAAAAGACAATCTCTTTAACAAATGGTGCTGGGAGAAGGGGAGAGCAACATGCAGAAGAATGAAACTAGACCACTTTCTTACACTACTCACAAAAACAAACTCAAAATGGATAAAGGACCTGAATGTGAGACAGGAAACCATCAAAACCCTAGAGGAGAAAGCAGAGAAAAACCTCTCTGACCTCAGCCGCAGCAATTTCTTACTTGACACATCTCCAAAGGCAAGGGAATTAAAAGCAAAAATGAACTATTGGGACCTCATGAAGATAAAAAGATTCTGCACTGCAAAGGAAACAATCAACAAAACTAAAAGACAACCAACGGAATGGGAAAGATATTTGCAAATGACATATCGGACAAAGGGCTAGTATCCAAAATCTATAAAGAGCTCACCAAACTCTACACCCAAAAAACAAATAATCCAGTGAAGAAATGGGCAGAAGACATGAATAGACACTTCTCTAAAGACATTCAGATGGCCAACAGGCACATGAAAAGATGCTCAATGTCACTCCTCATCAGGGAAATACAAATCAAAACCACACTGAATTACCCTCTCATGATGGTCAGAGTGGCTAAAATGAACAAATCAGGAGACTATAGATGCTGGTGAGGATGTGGAGAAATGGGAATCCTCTTGCACTGTTGGTGGGAATGCAAATTGGTGCAGCCACTCTGGAAAACAGTGTGGAGGTTCCTCAAAAAATTAAAAATAGATCTACCCTATGATCCAGCAATAGCACTGGTAGGAATTTACCCAAGGATACAGGAGTGCTGACGCATAGGGGCACTTGTACCCCAATGTTTATAGCAGCACTTTCAACAATAGCCAAATTATGGAAAGAGGCTAAATGTCCATCAAATGATGAATGGATAAATAAATTGTGGTTTATATACAGAATGGAATACTACGTGGCAATGAGACAGAATGAAATACGGCCTTTTGTAGCAACATGGATGGAACTGGAGAGTGTTATGCTAAGTGAAATAAGTCATACAGAGAAAGACAGATACCATATATTTTTACTCTTATGTGGATCCTGAGAAACTTAACAGAAGACCACGGGGGAGGGAAAAGTTAGAGAGGGAGAGAGCCAAACCATAAGAGACTCTTAAAAACTGAGAATAAACTGAGGATTGATGGGGGGTGGGAGGGAGGGGAGGGTGGGTGATGGGTATTGAGGAGGGCACCTGTTGGGATGAGCACTGGGTGTTGTATGGAAACCAATTTGACAATAAATTTCATATTAAAAAAATAAATGAAAGTTTGGTAGAATTTACCTGTGGGAAAAAAATAATTTAACATACATTTTGAGGTCCACTGAGGTGCTTTCTGGGTAGAGAGGCTAGTGGGTACCATATTTGCATGCTTTCTGTCTTGCTCCAACTTGCAAGTTTCTCTAGGAGTTTGTACACTCCTAGATGAAAATACAGGGGGTAAGCTTATTAACACTCATCTTGGTGGGGCACCTGGGTGGCTCAGTAGGTTGAGCATCTGACCCTTGATTTCGGCTCAGGTCATGATCTTGTGGTTCATGGGATCGAGCTCCAAGTTGGGTTCCATGCTGACAGTGAGGAACCTGCTTGGGATTCTCTCTCCCTCTCTCTCTCTGCCCCTCCCCTACTCGCAGTCTTATCTCTCTCCCAAAATAAATGAATAAACATTTAAAAAAGGGGTCTTGGTGATAATCTTTTGGATTGGACAACAAAAGAAAAGGTAGCAATAGCAAAAATAAACAAGTGGGACTACAACAAATAAAAGAACTTCTGAATAGCAAAAGAAAGGATCAACAGAATGAGAAGATGACCTGTGGAATTGGAAAAACATATATGCAAACCACATATCTGGTGTGGGGCTAATATCCAAAATACATAAAGAACTCATAAAACTCAATTGAAAAAAATAATTTGATTAAAAAATGAGCAGAGGATCTGAATAGACATTTTTTCAAAGAAGACATACAGATGACCACCAGGTACATGGAATGGTGCTCAACATCACTAATGATCAGGAAAATGCAAATCAAACCACAATGAAATATCACTTCTCACCACTTAGAATGGCTATTCTCGGAAAAGATAAATAACAAGTGTTAGGAAAGATGTGGAAAAAGGGATCTTTCGTATACTGTTGTGGAATTATCGGCATACCTTGGACACATTATGGGTCCCATTCCAGACCATTGCAATAAAGCAAATACTGCAACAAAGCAATGAATTTGTGGTTTCTCAGCATATATACAAGGGATGTTTACACTATGCTGTAGTCTATTGAACGTGCAATAGCATCATGTCTAAAAAAATTATATACATACCTTACTTAAAAAAACACTTTATTACTATAAAATGCTAACCATCATCTGAGTCTTTGGCAAGTCGTATCTTTTTTGCTGGTGGAGTGTCTTGCCTTCATGTGAGTCACTGATGACTGAACAGGTTGCTGCTTGCTGAAGGTCAGGGTGGCTGTGGCAGTTTCTTAAAATAAGACAACACAGTTTACCAAGTGTACTGACTTTCCCTCCCATAAACTATTTCTCTGTAACTATTTGATAGCATTTCACCTGCCGTAGAACTTTTTTCCAAAGTGGAGTCAGTCCTCTCAAACATTGCCATTGTTTTATCAACTAAGTTTGTATAATATTCTAAGTCCTTTGCTATCATTTCAACAATCTTTACAGGATCCTCACCATTAGTATATTCCATTTTAAGAAATCACTTTGTTACAGGTGATTAATAGTACACTTATCATGGCGAGCACTGAGTAATTTGTAGAATTGTTGAATCATTATATTGTATGTCTGAAACTAATATAACACTACATATTAATTATACTTCAGTTAAAAAAAAAAAAAGGATCGGGGCGCCTGGGTGGCTCGGTCGGTTGGGCGTCCGACTTCGGTTCAGGTCATGATCTCATGGTCCGTGGGTTCAAGCCCCGCGTTGGGCTCTGTGCTGACAGCTCAGAGCCTGGAGCCTGTTTCAGATTCTGTGTCTCCCTCTCTCTGTGACCCTCCTCCATTCATGCTCTGTCTCTCTCTGTCTCAAAAATAAATAAACGTTAAAAAAAAAATTAAAAAAAAAAAAGGATCTACTTTCTTTGCTTCTCCATAAGAAAAAGTCCTCATCTGGTAAAGTTTCATCATGAAATTGCAGCAATTCAGTCACATCTTCAGACTCCACTTCTAATTCGAGTTCTCTTGCTATTTCCACATCTGTGGTTACTTCCTCCACTGAAGCCTTGGACCCCTCAATGTCATCCACGAGGGTTGGAATCAACTTCTTCCACACTCCTGTTAATGTTGATATGTGGACCTCTTCCCATGAATCTCAAATGTTCTTAATGGTCTAGAATGGTAAATCCTTTCCAGAAAATTTTCTTTTTTTTCTTTAAAAAAAAATTTTTTTAATGTTTATTTATTTCTGAGACAGAGAGAGACAGAGCATGAGTAGGGGAGGGGCAGAGAGAGAGGGAGACACAGAATCAGAAGCAGGCTCCAGGCTCTGAGCTGGCAGACAGAGCCTGATGCGGGGCTCAAACTCACAAACCGCGGGATCATGACCTGAGTCGACGTCGGTCGCTCAACTGACTGAGCCAGCCAGGCGCCCCCAGAAAATTTTCTTATTTATTTAGAAAGAGAGGGTGCAGGAGAGAGAGAGGGAGAGAGAGAATGAGTGGGGGAGGGGCCTAGAGAGGGGGAGAATCCTAAGCAAGGTTTGAGCTGTCAGTGCAGAGCGCAACTCAAGACTTGAACCCACGAACTGTGAGATCATGACCAGAGCTGAAATCAAGAGTCAGATGCTTAACAGACTGCGCCACCCACACACCCCATCCAGAAGACTTTCAAATTACTTTGCCCAGATTCATCAGAGGAATTGCTATCTAGGGCAGCTATCACCTTTAAAAATGTATTTTTTAAGTAATAAGACTTGTAAGTTGAAATTGCTCCTTGATCCACGGGCTGCGGAGTGGTTGTTGTATTAGCAGTCATGAAAACAACAATGAATCTTGCATCTCTCCATCAGAGCTCTTGGATGATCAGGTGCATTGTCAGGGAGCAGACATATTTTGGAAGAAATCTTTTTTTTCGGAGCAGTAGGTCTCAAGAGTAGGCTTAAAAGATTAAATACACCATGTTGTAAATAGAGGTGCTATCATCTAGGCTTCGTTGTTCCCTTTACAGAGCCCAGGCAGAGTAGATCTAGCATAATTAATTCTTAAGGGCCCTAGGGTTTTCAGAATGGTCAGTGAGCATTGGCTTCAACTTAAAGTCACCAGCTGCATTAGTCCCTAACAAGAGAGTCAGTCCTTCCTTTGAAGCTTTGAAGCCAGGCATTGACCTCTTCCCTACACTAGCTGTGAAAGTCCTTGATGGCATCATCATTTTCCAACAGAAGGCTGCCCCAGGTCCATTGAAAATCTGTTGGTTAGTGTAGCCACCCTCGTTAATGATCTTAGCTAGACCTTCTGGAGAACTTGCTGCAACTACCACATCGACACGTGATGCTTCACCTTGCACTTGATATTATGGAGACAGCCTTTTTCTTTAAACCTCACGAACCAACCTCTGCCAGCTTCAAACTTTTCTTTTGCAGCTTCCTCACCCCTCTCAGTCCTCGTAGAATTGAAGAGAGTTAGGGTCCTGCTCTGGATCAGGCTTTGATTTAAGGTGGTGGCTGGTTTGCTCTTCGAGCCAGACCACTGAAACTTTCCTCATATCAGCAATAAGACCGTTTTGCTTGATCAATTATGTGTTTACTGGAGTGGCACTTTTTACTTTCTTCAAGAGCTTTTCCTTGGCATTCGCAACTTGGCTGCTTGGCGCGAGAGGCCTAGCTTTCAGCCTATCTTGGCTTTTGACAGGTCATGATCTTGCGGTTCACAGGTTTGAGCCCTGCTCTAAGCTGCCAGCACGGAGCCTGGAGCCTGCTTCCATTTCCCTGTCTCCCTCTCTCTCCACCCTGCCCATGCTCACACTATGTCTCTCTCTCTCTCTCAAAAAGAAAATAAATAAAACTAAAAAAATAAAATAATGTGTGACTCTCCCTTTCACTTGAACACTTAGAGGCCATTGCAAGATTATTAAGTGGCCTAATTTCAATATTGTTGTGTCTCTGGGAATAGGGAGGCCAGAGGAGCAGAAGAGAGACAGGGAAACAGCCAGTAAGTGGAGTGATCAGAACACACATCTCATTTCCTAAGTTCTTGGTCATTTTTTTTTTTAATATTTATTTTGAGAGAGAGGGAGAGGGAGGGGCAGAGAGAGAGGAAGACAGAGAATACCAAGCAGGCTCCATGACTAACAGAGAGTCTGATGCGGGGCTTTCAATCTCATGACTGTCAGATCATGACCTGAGCCAAAATCAAGAGTTGGGCACTTAACCGACTGAGTCAACCAGGTGCCCCTTAAGTTCCCTGTCTTATATGGGTACAATTCATGGTGCCTCAAAACAATTAAAAATGTATCATCAAAGTCCACTGATCACAGAGTACGATAACCAATTATAATGAAAAAGTTTGAAATATTGTGAGAATTACCAAAATGTGACACAGAGACATGAAACGAGCAAATGCTGTTGGAAAAATTATGCCAATAGATGTGTTCAACACGAGTTGCCACAAGCCTTCATTTCGTAAAAAAAACACACTATCTGTAAAACACAATAAAGCCAAGTGGAATAAAACAAAGTATGCCTGTACCAATGAGTTTTACTCATTCATATGTTTTAAAGGGTTAATCAGCCACCTTTTATTCCAATTTCAAGAATGTCCTTCATCATATCTTGTAAGGCAGGTCTTACAAGAAAGTGGAGATGCCTTCCCTCAGATTTTGTTTGTTTGGGAAAGTCTCTTTCATTTCTGAAGAATGGCTTTGCTGGATATAGCATTTTGTTGACACACACACACATATATATCAACACAATGAGCATGCATCTGGGCAGAGAAGGAGAGAGAATCTTAAGCAGGCTCCATGACCAGCACAGAGCCTGGTGCAGGGCTTGATCTCATGACCTTGAGATGACCACCTGAGCCAAAATCAAGAGTCAGACACTCAACTGACTGAGCCACCCAGGCATCCCTCAATATTTTGAATACATTTTCCTACTGTCTCCTGGCTTACAAAGTTTCTATTGAGAAATACACGTATAGTCTTATAGGGGCAAACCTGAATGTGATGAATCACTTTTCTCTTGTTTCTTTATAGTTCTGTTTGTCCTTGACTTTTGATAATTTAAATATAATGAGTCTCTGTATAGCCCTTATTGGGTTCAACCTACTTGAAATCTTTTGGGCCTCATAAATCTGGATGTCCATTTCTCTCTCCAAGTTTGGAAGTTTTCAGCCATTATTTCTTTAATTAAACCTTCTGTTCCTTTCTCTTTCTCTTCTCCTTCTGGGACTCTGATAATGAATAGATTGTTTCTGTTAATGGTATTCCATAATTCATGTATACTGTTTCTTTTTTTTTTCTTTTTGCTCCCCTGACTGGATACTTTCAAATGACCTACCTTTTAGTTCACTGATTCTTGAACTGATTCTTGGTCAAATCTGTTGTTGAAGATATCTTTGGAATTATTCAGTTCAGTCATTGTATCCTTTGGCTCTAGGATTTCTGGT